>NC_091838.1:59617980-59943730 GCF_037783145.1 Equus przewalskii
ACTCTGATATTTATTACCCAAATTATATTGAATATATATGATCTTTTACATGTAACTCCTTAATACAATAATCTAAAGAATGTGATGATTTGATTAGAAATTAGTATGTTTGGGGTCAGATCCATGGCTGAGTGGTTAAGTTCACGTGCTCCGCTGCTGTGGCCCAGGGTTCAGATCCTGGGCGCAGACATGGCACTGCTCATCAGGCCACGTTGAGGTGGCGTCCTGCATCCCACAACTAGAAGGACCTGAAACTAGGATGTACAACTGTGTACAGGGGGGATTTGTGGAGATAAGGCAGAAAAAAAAAAAAAGGTTGGCAACAGTTGTTAGCCCAGGTGCCAATCTTTAAAAAAAAAAAAAGAAATTAGTATGTTATCATTTAGAATTTATTAGTCAAGATAGTAAAATAAAAGTCACATCAATTACTTAAGATTTATTTATTCAATAGCCTTTACTGTCAAATTCACTTAAAGATAGCAATAACAGCATAAAAGTTAGTACAATATTTGTATGTAGAAATCAAATGTAGTATATTTAATTCAATAAAATATTGCTATAATTTAAAATTTACCAAACAGGCACATGTCTGTATCAGTAAAGCTTACATTTTTATTAAAACACTTTTGGTTTATTCACAATCTGAAACTATTCTTTTAAAAAGGTAAATTTTCAGGGCCGGCTCCATGGCAGAGTGGTTGGGTTCCTGCGCTCTGCTGCGGCAGCCCAGGGTTCGGATCCTGGGCGCAGATACGGCACAGCTCGTCAGGCCACGTTGAGGCGGTGTCCCACATCCCACAACTAGAAGGACCTGCAACTAAGATATACAAATATGTACGGAGGGTTTCGGGAGATAAAGCAGAAAAACAAATTTTTTTTAAAAAAGGTAAATTTTCTTCTTTTCTCCTTTTTTATTTTATTTTTATAGTTTGAAACCAGCATTAAACAGATATATCTTGAAAAGTACTAAGAAGTTTCATGCAAACATTGAAGCTGATTTTTGTAAATAGAAAACTTATGTTGTAAGCAACAATGTCTAGTGAATCTATAATGGTTGACTATTACACATTACTGTGGACACGTGGTAAGATGAGATTGGCATACGAAAATGGGTTCAGCATATTTTCCTGAACATAGCTCTGCATTTTTGTTTAATTGTGCATATCTGATTGAAATCATGATGCTTTTTTCGACACAGGAGACTTTTTTTTTAAATTATATTCATTATGAACTACTCCAAGGAAACGATAAATGTGCCATCATGTATCTTATGTTCTCCCTAGATTACTGTTTTAAAATCTACTTCAGGTGGTAGAAACAATAAACTATTTTGATTTAAAGAGAGAGATACTACTGAATATAATTATGGGGAAAGAAGCTCAAAGTTTCAAATCTTTGAATACATGTATACTAAATAATATATATATAATATAATATATATAATATGTATAGTATATATAGGATTAAAGTTATAAGAAGAGTTGAGGGAATCAGTAAATTTAAAAGCAATGATTTCTCAGGTTTTCGTTAAAAAAAAATAGCTGATTATATTGAATGCATACAACTTGATGAGTTTAGAGATAAGTAGAGACCCATAAAACCATCACCCACCAATATCAAGGCCATGAACTATCCATCACATCCCAAAGTTACCTGCCACTCCTTTATTAGTATTATTATTTTTTTAGGAAAGAACAGTTAACATAAGATCTACTTCTTAGCAAATTTTAACTACAAAATACAATACATATTGTTAGCTATAAACACTGTGCCAAATAGCACATCTCCAGAGCTTATCTTGCAAAACTATTAGAAACTATTGTGAAAATGGGACAAAGGAAATCAGCATTGAAAACCATGAGAAGTCTGTCTTGTGCCTGATAAAGTAGTAACACTGGGTCATAGAGTGTTGGATCAGTGGCAGCACACTGATTTGTGATCACCACTGAGTAACAGGCAACACGGATGTGTTTATCCACACTGATTCTGATTTGGAGCTACCAGATGTTGTTGGTACCCTTTACCCTGAGATTTGGTTCATTTAGTCAAAACGATTAGTAGAAAAGCACATGCTAGAGTGAATCTACTATCCTGTAAGCAAAGCTGAGGCAATGATGGAGCAAAAGAGCTTATCCACAGCAAGTCAGCGGGAAGTTTCATTCTGTCACCTCTCTCCATTAATCTGTACACATGACTGCTTGGAGAGACAGTGAGCTGATTAGGTCTGCAGCACCATCAGCATGCAGACACTCATCACGACTCATTTTCATATGACCCAGATGGTGTAGCTGCTTGACTGCAATTTTCCTTTGTATGTGTTTTTAATAGGCTCCTTTTTTAGATATTGACTTTGCACCCTCTTACAGATATTTAAAGCCAAGCCGAATTAACTTCTCTTTTAGTAACGACTTGAAAGTAACCACATATTGAAAAAGATACTTCTGTGTAATAAAAAAGATTGTTTTCTAATTATCTCTGTGCCTAAAGGAACTTCATGTGTCAAAATTATCAGTTAACTGGTTTCTGCACAGTCTCACAGAAATATAGTTGACATACATTCCCAGTATACAGTTGAAGAAATGGAAACAAAAGTTCACTTCAAGGAAGAGTCAAAGAAATAACATTGAATTTTACACAAGATCTTACTATAATCTGATCCAATTAACCAGTTTTGTAAGTAAGAAAACATAAGTGAGGAGAATTTAGATTATTTGACGGAGTTTACAGGGAATAAATGGATTTCTAGGGTAGTAGTGGATTATGTTTCTGCCTTACCTTCTTGCTCAAAACTTATGATTACGGATCTTAGCTATCATTTGGGGAAACCTGTGCCTTGAAACTTAGTGCCTTGAATCCACTTTATGTGGGAGGTCCGTTGCCTTATCCATAAAGTCTGCAAATTCCCAAAGGTAAGGTCACCCCTAGAGTATGTGCTTCTCCAGGCAAATATATTTTTGTGGGACGCTTTTTATATAAGCAATTAGATTAAAAGTAGATGACAAAATTAGTGGTCCTATCTGAGGTATAATGATTTATTGATGGTTTGGAATAATGAGTAGAGTAGAGATACTTACATGATTGTTTATTGCCCAATCAGTGCACGTGAAGATTCTTCATAGTGTTCAGGCACTATCTTTTCCTGTTCACATGAGTCCGGGAAATGTGTTTTTATTGTTAAATGTGCGCTTCCTGGTTAACTCAATTTGTCCCGCTGTAAAAGGGAGCAATGATCTTACTACTCACAATGCCATGGCTCTTTAGAACCTATTTGTATTGAAACAAGGTAGATGTTCTTGCTTCTGCATTTCCCTAATACCATTTACTTAATGGCAGTTACATCATTACTTATAATGCTGCATCATCCATCACGCTGCCTGTGAATGCTGGTTTCCATCAACTCACTCAAAGGTTTGTTACTGTGCCTCATTGAAGATGAGCATAAATGCAAGGGAATGTGAATATTAATTGTTTTCTGGTCATGTTGAAATACTATTCTAACTTTCATAACATAAATGTAGAATGATATGTCATCCAACCACGATTTCTCTTGAAATCTTGAGGCTATAATTGTTGTTTCTGAAATTTTCTCTCTTTTAGTGTTGATGGCATACCAGCCTTCAACATATCACCACCAGAAGAAAGGTTAGGTGACAAGCCAATGGGAAGAACAAGAAAAGCAGTTGTATTCTGTCTGTATCTCACCTGGCATGGCATAAGACCAACCTAGGAGAACACAGGATAACCACATCAGTTGTAGAAAAGAGAGAGCATTGATTGAAATCATCCATTGACATTGCAGAGTTCTTGTAGGAAATAGATGTGACTGTCTTCAGACTACTGCCTGAGGCATGGTGTGAAGTATGTGAAAGGGTAAGATGAACATCTTGGGCGCCAGCTTTGGGAGTTCTGGCTAAAATGTGCCTGCCACCACCCCAACCATTTTGGTACTTTGGAATACTATAGACTGGAGTTGGCATCACAATCAGAATATTGACAGGCAGGAGTCTATGAATAGAGTTCAGATCTAAGGATCAGCATTATATCATTGGTAGCCTACAGCCCTAAATTTTTCCTATGTCTAACATGGGTGTGAGACACCAAAAATAGCACCTAAGTGCCATTCTGGTGGCACATTCTCACACAGTCTCATGAAAGAGATATCACACTGGCCAGCAGGGAATCTCTATTCACTAGACTATTCTCCAGAACTGGGATCAACACTCCTGAAAGGGAGAGCTAGGACTCAAAAGCTGCAGGGCTTAGAAAGTTTTGACAAAGACATGGAAAAACATGCTGGGACCCACTGAGGCATGGAGTCCGAGGTCAGGCTCCCACTTGCTAGTGTCAAAGGACAGTACTACCCAGGAATTTACATATCTCCTAGCTGCCTCTCTCTCTTGCTTAAAATTTCTGCTCTTGCTGAGTGTTTGATCTCCACTCCTATTTTGTTTCTGGCTGTTGTTTTTGTTGTTTATTTGATTTAATTCCACTTTAGCATTGACTCAAATATAAGGCATTACTTCATTTATTAAATATTTATTGGGCACTTTTTTTGTCACTAACAATTCTAGATCCTGGAGAAATAGTAAAGTAAATATCAAAACGAACAGAACTCTCTCACCTCAGGGAACTTATATCCTAGTGGGAAAGATATGTAAGATAAATAAACAAAATGCATAGTACAGGGAACTTATATCCTAGTGGGAAAGATATGTAAGATAAATAAACAAAATGCATAGTACACTAGATGCAAATAAGGGCTCTTTATAAGAGAAAAGTAAAGATAATCATGGGATGAGATGTTCTGGGCATGAGGAAGATGCAATATTAAGAAGGACAGTCAGGTGCCAGCCCCGTGGCTGAGTGGTTAAGTTCATGTGCTCTGCTTCTGCTGCCGGTGTTTGTCAATTCTGATCCCAGGTGCAGACCTACACACCATTCATCAGGCCATTCTGTGGTGGCGTCCCACGTAGAAGAACTAGAGTGACCTACAACTAGGATATACAGCTATGTACTGGGGCTTTGGGGAGAACAAAAAAAAGAAGAAGATTGGCAATAGATGTTAGCTCACAGCCAATTTTCCTCACCGAAAAAAGCATGCTTTAAAAATAAAAAAGAAACAAAAAAGAAGAACAGTCAGGAAGGACCCTGCTGAGAAGGTGATACTATACTAAAGACTAAGGGAGAAAGAGAAGAAATCATGCAAATGTCTGAAGGAAAAGCAAGTGCACAGGCTCTCAGGCAAAGATAAGCTTGCCAGATTCTGGGAAGAGTGTGGAAGCCAAGCCATTAGAACAGTGTATGAGGGGTGGAGTAATAGAGGCTAAGTCTGAGAAGTCAGCTTCTGGGACTGGCAACCTATGCGGTCACACAGGACCCCACACTCAGAAGAGCCTCGCGCTTGGTTTAATGCTCTACTGTTGCCATCTTGAAATTCTTACCAATTTGACCGTTGCACTTGTGTGTTGTCAGTGAAGTCTGCTGGGAGACTGGAACAAGCACGTGGGCAGAGGAGATATATGTAATATGCATGTCCACAGTTCTTTGCAGCCCCATTCACATTTAGCATTCACAACGTCCCATGAACGTGAAATTCCAGTGGAGTTATGAAACATGGGAATTCAGCAAGACTTGAAGCGAATATAAGGTAAAAGTGAAATAACTATCAATTATTATTAGTGAATGGGGCACTGACAGCCTTGAGAAGCCAAACTTTCTTCTCAATCTAGAATTTGCTTTGAATGAAGAAAGAAGAGAGTGATGTTCCAAAAAATACAAGCAACCATACTACTCTATTATATCTTTCTTATTCGTATTATTTCCCCGTGTTAGCCAACTATTTACCTGATGATGATGACATAGAAAGGAAAGAGAAAAATAGGGTGTTCAATAGTTTCTTTCTTTCAGTCTTTCCTTACTGAGTTAGTTTTCCGCAGTGCTTCCACCATTCTGGTAAAAATGAAATACATATACATGGACAAGCTGTAAAATATCAATTGTGTAATTTCAGTATTTCTCTACGTGATTTAAATTATTCTACATTTGCATTAAAACTGGCAGTCACGACATAAAAATGGACAGTAAAACATATGCAGTAATTAAAATTTTTAATTATTGTTCACTTAGAATGACATCAATTAACAAATAAAAGCATGACAAGTTGAGAGACTGGTGGAGGAAGAAAGATAAAAGCTTTATATTTATGTATCTTCAATGACACGTTTTTCCTGATTTTGAATAAGGGGTCCATGTTTTCATTCTGCACAGGGCCTTACAAACTGAGTAGCTGACCCTGCTGAAAAGTTAGAATTTTCAGGCCGTACGGAACCTTTTCAGTAACTGCATTAAATTTCACTTTTACGCTGAGATCAGTAGTAAACGTTAGTTTTGAGAAAAGAAATGGCATAATCTACTTTATATTTTAAGAAAACCCTCTGGCTGCTGAGAATACTTTTCATAGGAACAAGAACAGAAAAGCAGGGAAACCAGTTAGAAGTCTCTGGCGGTAATTTAGGAAGGATAGGGGCTGGAATTGGGCAGTAAGAGTAGAGGTGGGGAAGATTGTCAAAACCTCCAGGTATGTTGTAGACAGTAAACATCGTTGGTTGACCAGTCGGATGAGGTTGTCAAAGAAGAGATCCAATAAAACTTCAAGGATGCGAGCCCAAACAACTGGAAGCATGCAGGTGCAAATTACTAAGAAGGAGAAGACCATTAGAGATGAGAGCTGTGGGTTTTATTTTTATGTTTTGTGGGAGAGTGAAATATCAGCAACTCTGTTGCAGACATTTTAAGTTTACGATATTCCTTAGATACCTGAAGGGAGATGTCTAGTAAGCAGATCAATACAGAGTCTGGATTTGGAGGTAGATGTCTGGACAAGAGTTGTACATCTGTGAACCATTAGACCACAGATTATGTTTATTGCCATGGGGCTGAAGAAAATTACCAAGGAGTAAGTATATGTACAGAAAACAAGGGAACTCAGCCCTGGACCTCTCCAGTGTTTAAAGATAAGGCAGACAAGGAAGAGTCATCTAGAAAGGTAGAAAGGAAACCAAGATGTTGATGTCTCTGAAGCCAACTGAAAAAAAGTAATTTATCTGTTTGTATACTTTTTCTTACCTCATATACAGAGGGTTGAGTTTAATCACATTCATCAGCACGTTATAGCACGTTATAGCACGTTATCATGACTGGTGTTTGCAAAATCCTCTTGTTTAATTAAATAATTAATTTGTCTATTACTTTCATTTCCTTACCTCTGCTGCAATAGAATGTGTTTATTTTACATGTTGCTATTTGTGTGTTGTAAAATTAGTATTGATTATCTGTGTTCACTGTATTTTCAACATGAACAGTAGTATATAAATGATGAGTTATATATCTCACTTAATTTCTTACTTTTTTTCAATAAGCTTTGTGCTTAGCCTAGCCATTTTAAATGTACATCTTCCTTGTTGTTCCTAACTGCTGTGCCATACTCCATGATGTACACTGTCAAAGAAAAATTGCACTGAACAGAATTAAAAAGGCAAGGAAGACTTCATTCAAGACTATTGCAATAGAAGGCAGAGATTGAACTCAACTCCCCTAAAAAACAAAAGGCAGGAGAGTTTTTAAGCCCTGGAGTGAGCTAGAGGGGAAAGTACTGGAGGATATTAAAGGGGAGTTTAATCGATGTGATTAGTTCATCTGCATTTGCTAATTGTCCCTTATCTAAGGTAAGCTCCTATCCTCCCACAGAGACTGGGAAATAAGGACAGTATCTTCTTTGATGATTACATTTCAAAAAGTTGGCTCCCAGGTCTTTGAGACGGATATTTCTTGGTTGTAAACCTGGTGGAAGGATGGAAGAAGATTTTCACCTCAAAGGAGCAAAGAATTTACAACTGCAAGTTTTCTAAAGTGAATCATCCAAGAAAAGGGAGGTAAGGGGCCTATGGTCAGGAAGAAATCTCTCTAAAGTTTAGTCAAACTAAGGAGAAAGTTAAGGCGGTCTTGATCAGCATCCATCACATTTCAGCTATCCATTTTTCAGAGATAGGGAGTTGCTTCCTTTCTACTACCGCAAATAATGTGGTAGTAATCAAAAACTTGATTGCTTGTTCACACTCGCCACCAGTGCATGAGAAGTCCTTCAACTTCACATTCTTAACACTTTCCATTACCCAGCTTACTATTTACCTTTCTAATATGTAAAACGTGATAGTTCATCATTTTTTTTTACATTAGTATTTATCTGAATACCAATGATTATTAGCATCTTTTGGTGTATATGTTAGCTTCCTGTGTTTTCTCTCCTGTAAATTCTCTGTCATGACTTTTGCACATTTTCTTTTCTATTGGGGTGATTTTTTGGTTGCCATTGTTATAAATTCATGGTTCCTTTATTTTCCAGACTAGTACATTGGCAATTTTAAAAATAGAAAATATTTTCCCCATTCTGTTTTCCGTTTACTAATTTTATCTCAGGTATCTGTATTACACGGGAATTCTTAACTTTGCTGTTATCAAGCTCAGATACTATATTTTCTTTGATGGGTTCTTTTCAGGTTTTTGTATGAAATTTTCCCCATCTCTACATCACAAAAATATGATTCTACATTTCTTCTGTTAGCTTTATGATATCCCTTTTAATGTTTGTTTCTTTAATCTATCTACAATATAACTTTGGATGATATTTTAGGAACAAATCCATATTTTCTTTTCATACAGCATGTCATTTATTCTATAGCATTACTAATGGTTGGTATTCTATACCAACCATTCTTTCCCTTTTGTTTTGTCTTTTATTGTATATCAGTTTGTTGAATTTTCATGGATTTGTTTTTTAGCTCTCTATACTTATTCACCGTTCAATTGTTTGGCTTACTCTAATTCCATATTTGTAATGCAATAATTTGTTCTATATCTTAATATCTAGTGCATACTTATTCTCTTCATTCAATATTTTAAATTTGACCTGGCTATTTTTGGACCTTAAATTCTTCATATAAATTTTAAAGTGAGTTTATAGAATTTCTCAAAAATTATAAAATTACTCTCTCTTTGCTTATCTTTCATAACCTTGAGACTCTTCCAAAGAGTACTCATCAGCTATTTTGCAAAATGTGGCTCAATTGCGTTTATCCAATGTTTTCTCGTAATTGTAGTTATGTTCTGCATTTTTGGCAAGAATAGTGCATAGATGCTGTACATTCAGTGCATAATAATAATAGGTTGAGTCTTGTTATTACTGGTGTTGTTTACCTTGATCTTTTGGTTACGTTATTGTCTACCTAATTTCTCCACTGTAAATCACTATCTTTATCTTTGTACTTGATAAATATCTTGTGGGAGACACATCGAGACTATAGGATTCCTGTTTCTCCTCAAACTTCTAGCCACTAATTTTAGCATCCAATGATGGATCTTGTCAACAACATTCATTACTGTGAAATTTGCCTAATGATGATAATCTCCTATTCTTGATCATTGTTTTATAGTTACGTACAATGTTAACAGTAGGAAAGTCGGGTAAGGAATATAAGGAAACTCTTTGTACTATTGCTGTAACTTTTCTGTAAGTCTAACATTAGTTTAAAAAATTTTTTTAAAAGTAGGAAAAACTAGAATTTTATTTGGGATTATATTGAATCCATAGGTTACTTATTGATTAACATGAGGACAATTAATATCTTATGATTTAGCTGCCAATTAATGCCTTATGTATTTGGTTGTCCCATCCAATAGCATAATCTGACCATCTTTTATGATGAAGTATTTCATGGATAAGAAAATGAAGAACTTTCTTAAATGTTATTTCTGTGTCAAAACAGGTAAGAATTTAGATTTGATAATTTTATTTAGCAATGTGGAGGTTATTGGTGACCCTCCTAAGAGAAGTTTCATTGGAATAATAGAGTTGAAGCTTAGTAAGAACACGTTCAATAGAGAACAGGGGGAGAGAAATTGAAAACAACACACACACACCACACACAATCATTCCAAGAAAATTTCGTTTAAAGGAAAAGAGAGTTACATGTCAGTAGCTGGAAAGATAGATGAATTTAAAAGCTTGTTTTCTTTTCCTTCCTTCCCTCCTTCCTTCCTTCCTGCCTGCCTGCCTGCCTGCCTTCCCTGTTTTACTGTAGCACAGAAGACGTATAACATGATCCTATGCTGATGGTGATCATCCAGGAGAGAGGGAAAAATTGACATGGGATAGAAAAAGCAAAATTGTTCCAGAATTAGTTGGAATAATTTCTTGAATAAGATCCACTACAAAAGTGTGACCCTGCCTAGCTAAAGAAAGAAGAGTGAGAAAAGTCAGTATTGTTGAGGGTTTTATTTAAGCCATGTTCTGTTATCCTAGTGCAGGCATAGATTGAAGGAAAGGCGGGATTCGCCAAGAGTTTGGGGTTTGTTTGTTTGTTTAAAGGAACACAATTAAAGAAGAGAAGATTCAAATTCTTGAGAATAATTATAATGGTTTATTACAAAATTTAAGCTTGGGAGATGAGAAGTGAGAACATGAAAGATTTTCAGGACAGTGAAAAGGTGGTGAGATCAATGTGTTATAAATCCCACTAAAGTCAAAGTTTTATGTATTAGAAGGAGGAAGCTTTTCATGTCTTTGACTTTTATTTATACAGTTTTATTTCCCCAATCATATGAACTAAGCTACTGCCCAGGAATGTAAAGTCAATTGCAATTAGTTTTAGTTTAAAATAACAGCTCTTTGAAGATATGTATTTCTTCTACAAAGTCAGACTTTGTAAAAGATATTATCACATCAACGATAGATAGGAAGATAGATAGGCAGGTAGATAGATAGACAGACAGGGAGAATTTATAGACAATATATATCACATAGGAGATCACCTAACCCTAAAATATTATAGGAAAATGCCTTTTTATGACTTTCAACGTATCTCTCTGTCTCTAGGTTGTATATTATGGGAGTGAATGTGCTTTATGTCATTTCAGATGATAACTGTTACCTGACCAAGCTTTCTTCTCTTGTTTCCTACAAGAGAACTAAAATGTGCTGAACACGCACACACGCACACGCACACACACACAGACACACACCTGGAAGATATAGTTGTTCGGTGTAAATGTATCTGGGAGTCATTCTAAAATATCCATTGTTACTGTGTGCTCACATAATAATATTTTCGTATCTCAGGTATAGATATTACTGCCCTGCATTCTAATTATGTACTTAGCTGTTGCCTCATGCCTGTCTCATTCTTATACAAGGCATGGCCAGTATCTTAATATTTATAGCTCCAGCATTAGGCCAGTGCTGCGCACATGGGAGGTGCTGAATATTTATTTGCTGAATAAACAAATACATGAATAATATGAATCAATAGAAAGTGTGAACCCAAGAAATGTCCTGAGGAAATACCCTAAAAATAATATGAAGTACCTTATGCTTGTAAAACACTGAGGTATAATGAGCTAATGATGGTCTTTCCCTTACTAAATTAATTAGCTTTCTTACAGGTACAGATAATGTAGTTTTACGTTAGCCTTCATGAACTCTGCCAAGTCTTTCATTACTTGTGGAAGCATCAAACTAGTAATTAGACATCGCTACTAACAACTTGAATAAAAACAAGTTTCTTATTTGCTTTTCAAAACATGTAACAATGACCAGTAATGCTTAAACAGTATATCAAATCCTGTGGTAATAACAGAGTCATTTTTGGTCTCCATTAGTCCTTGCCTTACTTAATTCCTAATGTGAGATAGTTTACTTTTAAGTTAACCTGGTTACCCTGAAATTCTGAGATCCTGTCTCATCATGCTAAAGATTTGTTCTTCCAAGGATAGGCCAGAAAATCATTCAAAAATGTAAACCAAGACAAAATTATGTGCTTATACATGCCTAAGAAGAATACGGTCACAGAGCTAGCATGGACCTGAGAGAACAAATTATTCAATAACACACTGAAGATCCCCAATGTGTGGCCATTTAGCTTTTATCTTAAGACATACAATGGAGAAAAATAATAGCTATTTTAAGAAGCTAAATATCTATATGTTTAACAGATTATATAAATATACACAATCTAGAAAAGCAAGAAGGTAAGTAATAGTTACCTTTAACTGCAAATTTATTATGAGCAAGTAATGTGTTTTCTTACCTTTAAAACAACTCGATGAGTATGAAATTTTTATCATAATTATAGAAATAAGGAAACTTTGACTTATAAAGTATTAAATCAGTGATACTGGGTCACCTATGGAGGGAAGGGGACAATTGTAAAATGTTCTAAGAATTTTATCAGCTGGTGGTTAAAACATGGGTGACCTGCAATTATCATAGAAGGAGTATTTACCCATGGGAGATCTGTGAATGATTCAGTTCGCGACCCCTACCCCACCGTGCTCTGGATCTCAGTGTTTAAAAGTTTGTCAGGACAGTACTGGTTAAGTTACTCATACAGCCAAAGACGTAATAGTAAATGGCAAGGCTGTGATAAGAAACCGTAACCATCCCTCAAAAACCTCATGCTTTCAAGCAGAGTTTATAGTCAATCCTAGCAAACCACTGTGACTGCATTTGGCTATAACTGAGGAAATAGAAGTTCAGAGTCCTTTAAAAACCGAAACACTAGGTGATTGTTTCAGTTAAAAGATCATAACTTGCCCAATGTCTTAATTTTGAGAACGATAAAGTACACACAGTTTAAATGACAGAATTAAAATCTTAAGGTGTGTTTGGCATGAGTCGAATTCTATTTTCCAAACTGTTAACAAAATGATCTCCCTAAGAAAGAAATCCACATAACTCCCATTTCAAAACCTTTTGATGTCTTTTAATTCTTTACATATTGAATTGTAAGATTACTAAGATTATTTGTAAATACACATAAAGTACTTCGTGCCTCACATTTTTCTTAATCTGGGAGTCCAAACTTGCTTACTCTGTTTGTTTGTTGATATACTTATTTATTATTTATACATTTTGGACTTCATCTCATATGTTATTCTAGCAACAAAAAAACAGTAAGTTACTACTATATTCAAGCTATCACTCCCTAAAGTGATTCTCGGCTACCATCATTTTCTAAGTTCTATTAGTTTTTTAAAAAATAGTTCAGGAATAAATTTCCGAGAAGTGTATTCTTTTTTACTTTGAGCCCTCATAATAATATTTGCTTTTCTTGATCACTGTTATTACTGCTTGGTGTTTTAACTATCCTCTTATATGTTCCCCATGCCCCTCCCACCCTCATTAATGGCATTCATTGCATCTTATTATTTGTAACCACAGCACTTAGGCCTTATTGGACGTGTGGCAGGCACTGAATATGTAATTGCTGGGTGAAAAAAAATAATGGATAAAGAGTACTTTCTTAACCACTAAAGACACCTCGCAAAAATGCATTGCAAATTATGGATTTCAAGTGTCTGCCTACATATCAGTAACAATATACACAACTTCTACCGGTTTGATGTTGCAATTCATAGTGCAATAAGCTGTTCTAATCTCAAATTCCTTCTTTGGTTTTAGATACATAACTCATGGTATGCTTTTTTCTTTGAATACTTTAAAATTTTTCATACTGGATTTAAGCATATTACTGCTGTGTGCATAAATCATTTGACCATAACTATGGCCAACTATGTAATTTTCAATTTTCATGGGTCCTTAGTACATTACTTTCTACACTATTTTTGGCTCCCCCATTTAAACTCACCAGCATTAGCCATTTTGGATATCACTGTCATTTTCTTCTTGATTTAGTCATCATTTCAGTTCGTTTTATTTGACTTTGCTATTAAGAATGGGCTCAAATAATTAAAAATCATGATTGTAATATATGTGTATGCTATATGCACACATATTAAAGTGTATGCATATATTTCACATATGTATTATTGAATGTGTTTACTACAGGACACTTTGAATATAGTAAATATCTATTTATCTATCATTTACCTATCTATTGATTGACCAATCGATCGATCGATCTAGAATATCTCTTGAATGGTTTGAGCGGAATCTTTTGCCATCATGAAATTATTTCTTTTATTTATATCAATTAGGAATTAAATTCTGTCCTTACATGACACCACTTTATGACCCTCATCAAGGATTTTACCTCTGTTGGCGAAATCTCTCAGATATTGTCAAATAAATTGCTTCATCAGTTAGACCACAATATTAACAAATAACTCTTTTACTGAATATTTTACAGGATGCATGTAAAAAACATATAATTTTTCACTCCCTAAAAGATTCTGTTCCGTTTTCTTTCTTTTAGGCTGCCTGCAGAATAGTTTATCTGCTCATTGCAATATATGTTTAGAATCAGATTATCCCTAAATCTATGTTTTCATCATGTGTGGCTGATTAAGGTGTACTTAGTTTAGATATTCTGCATCTTTATCCTTTATCCTTCTCAGCATTTATGTTCTACTTTAGGCTACACTTTTAATACTCTTATTTTTTAAGGCATATCAATTTTATAAGATCTATTTTCGTATCTATTTAGTATCTCAAAGAGCAAACTGTCAAGTTACTCTTAATAGCACGTTATCTTAACTAAATAAAATATATGGCAAAAATAGTATTTTCTTTTATTTGCATTTTAGTCCTGCATTAAAGTCCTATAATGATGATTTATATTACAAATTCAGAAGATGCAAACATCACCCCACAAAAGACTGTAAAAGGAGGAAAAGGGCAAGTGACAGACTAAACTGTTACAGAAAATATAAAATAAAGTTTCATCAATACATGTGCTAAACTTTGGAAGAGAGTCATAGAATCAAACATACTTAGAATTATTAATCATATAGATCTACTCTTAAAAATTAGTATGCTAATATTAGTTTACATTTTATTATAATTTCTCTCAAATCTGGTAAAAAGCTAAACAATAACTAACCAGTTCTCTCTCATTAATTATTTCCATAAACTTATAGATTTTTTCCCCTCCGAACAAATACATTGACTATTTTTAGCGAATTATTAACATAAAGCCCTTTAGTCATATTTCATTCCACCGTTGCTGTAAAGATCACACAATAATAATTCACATGATACAACATGAAAGTCTTAGAACATAAAGTTTCACAATAATATTTCTAAAAATATTTCAACCTGCATTATGCACCTCTGCCAAAAGAGCCACAAATTGTAAGGAGATAGTCTTAATAAATCAGAAAATATATTGCCATGTGGAAATCACCATCTAATTCCATAGGCCTAATAACAAAGTGTCCTCCAGCACCAAGACTCTAATCACCTAGCTATAGTGTCAAAAAGAAAACACATCACTCTTCCTTATAGTCGAGTTTGGAGAATTTGCCAAAACTTCTTACCCAGAAGAAGTTACCCACTCTTATTTTAGTCTTCAGTATCTGAAAGACTTGTATGTCACAATATGAAAATTATTAAAGTTAAATGAATTGTATTACTCAGCTATCTCTAGCTTATGCTAAAGTAACAAGCAAGCCCCAGATCTTGGTAAATTACACCCACAAAGTTTACTTTTCATTGACTTTTTCTGTTGGCTGCAGGTCTGCATTCCTATGTGTCTTCTCAAATCCGAGAAGGGGTAAAGGCTCCTGCAGCAGAGGGGAAGCAAAACTGCATAAACATGTGAGGGCTCTTAAGCTTCTGCTCAGAAGTGGCCCTCATCATTTCAGCTCATGTTTTATTGGCCAAAGCTAGTCACGTGGTGAAGAGTGATCTCAATAAGGCACAGAGAATTATTCTCTTACAGGTGTAGGCATCCAATATGTAGAAACAACATCTATGGCAAAAAATTATATTAAATTTTAAAAAATTAAACATGAGTAATTGTCCTTTGTTAGATAAAAAAATTAATTAACCCTAGCATCTCATTAAAATACTAAACCAAGAAATTTTAAAAAATAAATCATACTGTCTCTTTAGTTATTATTATAAAGTAAAAAATATAAAAAAAGATTGAAGAGCTATTGTATTTTTAAGAATCTTGTAAATCATAAAATTACTCTCAGTAACAAAGATGAATGCAAAAAAAATTTTGGAAATGTAAATGAAATCATATATACCTAAATGACAATTATAACTTTGGAGATGGTTTACAGTCATTAGGATATTTAATTTGACAATTGTTCTATTTTATTTTTTATTGAAATATATTTAACATATAGCATTGTGTAAATTTAAGATATATAGCATGTTGATTTGATACATTTATGTATTGTAATATCGTCATTGTAGCAATAGTTAGCACCTTTATTATGCCTTATAATTATTGTTTCTTTTTTGGTGGTGGGAATAATTAAGATCTAGCCTCTTAGTAAGTTTGATGATATAATATAATATTGTTGTCTTTATTTACTATACTGTGCACTGAATCTCCAGAATTTATTCATCTGTTCGTTGCAAGTTTGTACACTTAAACAACGTCTCTCCTATTCCCACACACCCAGCCCCTGGTAACCACCGTTTCGCTCTCTGTTTTTACAGGTTTGGCTTTTTTAGATTCCACAGATATCATACAGTATTTGTCTTTATTTGTCTGACATCTGTCTTAGCATGATGTCCTCAAGGTCTATCCATGTTGTCACAAATGGCAGGACTTTCTTCTTTTGCACGGCTGAATAATAGTCCATCATGTATATATACCGCATCTTTTTTTATTCATTCATCCATTGACAGGCACTTGAGTTGTTTCCATAACTTGGCTATTGTCAATAATGCTGCAGTAAACATGGGAGTGCATATATCTCTTCAATATCCTGTTTTCCTTTGGGTATGTACTCAAAGTAGAATTGCTAAATCATATGGTAGTGCTATTTTTAATTTTTTGAGGATCCTCCATGTTGTTAGTAGTTGAACCAATTTACATTCCTACCAATGGTGTACAGATGTTCCTTTTTCTCCACATCCTCACCAACACTTGTTACCTCTTGTCTTGATGAAAGCCATTCTACAGGGTGTGAGGTGATTTCTCATTATGGTTTTGGTTTCTATGTCCCTGATGATTAGCTATGCTGAGCATCTTTTCGTATACCTGTTGGCACTTTGGATATCTTCTTTAGAAAAGTGTTTATTTAGTTTCTTTGTCCACTTTTTAATTAGATTGTTTGGGATTTTTTTGTTATTGAGTTGTATGAGTTCTTTATATATTTTGGATATTAACTCCTTATCTGATATATGGTTTGGAAACATTTTCTCCCGTTCTGTAGTTCTTCTTTTTTCTCATCCCACCAGTTGCTTTCTCTAGGTATGTATGCACATGTGTGTGTATATGTATTTATTTATTACGTATTCGAAAATACATGCCTGGTGGGCATCCAGTTAGGTATTTAATTCTCTGTTTAAACACTTAAGTTTAATTAGAGCAGCTGAACTCTTCCTAATGCTCTGCTATAAATTCTTATGAGAAAAGAAAGATTTTATAATAAATAGTAAATCTGTTATTACCAAAGTTGCATTGTGCTGAATATTTTCTATTTGTACCTGCAAATCTAGTCCTCTTTACCCTGCTATTGGCCCCAGGAGCCTGACTGGGAAGAACTGTATCAATGGGTTCAAGCAATATCGGCCTGTATTCTGCTGAGGTCCATCCCTACTGTGCCCCTGTAGGGTGGCTATCTTCCCTATCAGAGGCAACAGCTCTTAGCAAGTTTGCTTCTCCTAACAGCTCTTTCTATCATGTAGGAACCACTGTCCTTTTGAAAATTCTGGCATAGTGGTGGTAATGCCTCCCACCTATGACTAGCCCTGGGGTCCTCCGTGATCTCAGACGAGTAGTTTCCATTGACCTTGCCTACATATTTGCAAAATTATGCCTTATTAAATTTTCTTCATTCGCCACTTTTGACTGTGATTTCTGTTTACTTGCAGAATCCTCAGTGATCCATTCATTCACAATTGAATGATGCATTACTTTTTTTAATGGCTACATGTAATTATAAAAAGAAGAAAAAGATAACCTATTATAGAAAATCTACTATCTGTCTTCTTTACTTCTACTCTTTATTCCAATTTCAGCAACGTTCACTAACAGGTTTCACAGGGACTATACAAAAATCTAACTCTCGGTAGTCAGAGTTTACATGGATTTTATATTACTCATTCTGTGGATAACCATGAGCTTCTTTCTCAGAGACACGCTATAAACGTAATTCACTAAAAGCTCTTTGCTCATTATTAGAGGCAAAAAAAAAGGAGAAATTAGTGAGAAGGAAAGATGTTTACGGAGTACCTAATAAATATTGGGTACTAGGCTTCACACTTCTCAAATGCTATTTTATTAGCCCACACTTTACCCAGGGAAATCTTTATTCAGCAAGTGCAACCCACTTCTGAAAGTGAGTGAAGATACAAAGAAAAAGGATTAATTTGTTTATTGATTTCACTTAGAGTAATAAAAAGACCTTCGAACCTTATGGGATATTCTTGTAGAAGCTATGCTAGAAATGGGCCATCAGGCACAGGTAATGCTCTTATTCCTATTGACATGCACCATCAAGAAGAGTAATTTAGGACACCCTCAAGGTCACTAAGAAAGAGACTGATTTCATTAAAGCTTTCAAACTTATCTTAACCATTGTGTTTCTCATCACACTCTGACATACTCTTCTCTAACTGAAATAAAACTAAAATTTGCATTAACTCTAAATGTGCTTACCAGCAGATAATTCATAGGAAATGCAACTGATACACAATAATTTTCTAAACACACAGTAATATGTGGAAATGAAGTGCTATTATGAAAATGAATAAAATTTTAAAGCAATATAGATGGTATGGTTCATACAGTATTTCTCATTTTACTCATAAAATTTGAGATAATGAACTTAAATGCTATATATTTTTATCCCACTATATGATTTTAAATGATACTAAATAATGTGGTTAGACTATTCAATAGAGATTCCTCAACTAAACTTAAATGAATCTGGTTGAAACTATGAAAGATATCCCAAGTACATAGAAGAGTGTTCATTATTTAAAACATTTATCCTTTGCATTGACACTTATAATTTTTATTTTGGAAACTTAGCATCTCTTTATTTTTACTTCAAGTATATTTTAAAATACAAATATTAAATAATTGCAAAATCCAAAGGAAAATTTCGTATACTTACCTTAAATCAGGGGATCCCTGGACGGTGCCTGCCCACTTGGCTGGCATGGTCCTTCCTAGGAAGAGCCATTTTAAAACAGAAATAATTCCTCAATGATCTATCTCCAGATTTTTTATATTACAAAGGGGAAGTTGCAAATCACAGAGGGGGAAACCTGGAAAGAGTAAATCATCAGGCCACAGAACTATAGTAACCAGATGGCCTTTGTGACTCACGCTTGAGTCCTTCAGAATAAACTCACTAAATGCATGTAGGTGTTTGGTTTAGAGACAGAGACAGTATTTGCTGAACTTCCGTGATAATACTGCATTTAATGATAGTGTAGCACTTTCATGGGCTTATTTATAGCTTCTAAAAGACACTTCATACTAGACAAGCCCTGGGTGGAGCATAGAAAGTATGGTTTTCATAAATTTTTAAGTTCTATTTTGTTGCTGTGACTGCCAAATTTAACATGTAAGACCACAGCAGGTAGCATTTTTCTTTTAGGAAGATTAGCCCTGAGCTAACATCTGCCACCAATCCTCCTCCTTTTGCTGAGAAAGACTGGCCCTGAGCTAACATCTGTGTCCATCTTCCTCTATTTTATATGTGGGACGCCTGCCACAGCATGGCTTGGCAAGCCGTGCCATGTCCACACCTGGGATCGGAACTGGTGAACCCCAGGCCACTGAAGTGGAACACGCAAACTTAACTGCTGCGCCACTGGGCTGGCCCCAGTAGGAAGCATTTTTATGATGTATTATGAAAATAAAAATGTTCCCTGTATGTTCCAGTTTAAAACTATGTTAAAGTTTATTATTAAGTTTAGTTTCTCCAAATTACCCATGAAAATAAAGACTAAAATGAAAAAATTATAAAAATACTTTCAAATAATTTTAAAAACAAAAATGTATTGACCATTTAAGGAAGAAAGTACACCAATTCTCCACAATATCTTTCAGAGGATAAAAGCAGAGAGAATAGTTCCTAACTTATTTTATGAGGTCAGCACTGCCCTAATGCCAAAACCAGACAAAGACATTACAGGAAAAGAAAACTACAGACCAATATTCCTCATGAAAATACATGCAAAAATTTTCAACAAAATAATAGCAAATCAAATCCAAAAAAGTAAAAAGAATTACACAACATTACCAAGTGAGATTTATCCCAATTGTGAAGACCGGTTCAACATTCAAATGTCAATAAATGTAATCTATCACATCAACAGACTAAAAGAGAAAAATCACAGGATGATACCAACAGATGCAGAAAAAGCGTTTGAAAAAATACAGCACAAATTCATGATAAAGAGTCTCAGAGAAGTAGGAATAAAGTGGGACTTCCTCAACCTCATAAAGACTATCCAAAAAAACCTACAGCTGACATCATACTTAATGGTGAGAGACTCAAAGCTTTCCCAGTAAGATCAGGTATAAGGCAAGTATGTCCCCTCTCACCACTCCTTTTCAACATTGTGATGGCAGTCCTTTCCGATGTAACAAGGAAAGAAAAGAAAAGGTATGCAGATAGGGAAGGAAGACATGAAACTGTCTTCATTCACAGATGACAAGATTGTTTCTGTTGAAAATCCAAATGAATCAACAAAAAATTCTTGGAACTAGTAAGTCATTATAGCAAGGTTTCAGGATACAAAGTTAATATACAAAAGTCTATTGCTTTCCTATATACCAATGATGAACAAGTGGAATTTGAAAATAAAATCACAAAACTATTTACATTAGTATCTCTCAAAATAAAATACTTAAGTGCAAATGTAACAAAATATATACAACACCTATAGGAGAAAAACTACAAAACTCTGATGAATAAAATCAAAGAAGAACTAAATAAATAGAGAGATATTCTATATTTATGGATAGGAACACTCAAAATTGTCAAGATGCCAGTTCTTCTCAACTTGATCTATAGATTCAATAGAATCCCAATTAAAATCCCAGCAATTTTTTTATGAGTATCAATAAACTCATACTTCAGTTTA
Organism: Equus przewalskii; assembly: GCF_037783145.1. Classification (NCBI taxonomy): domain Eukaryota; kingdom Metazoa; phylum Chordata; class Mammalia; order Perissodactyla; family Equidae; genus Equus; species Equus przewalskii. The sequence goes on from NC_091838.1 coordinate 59,639,063, forward strand.
TATGGAAAGATGAGGGACCCAGAATATCCAACACAATATTGAAGGAGAAGAACAAAGTTGGAGGATTGATGCTACCTGACTTCAAGGGTTACTATAAGACTAGAGTAATCAAGACAGTGTGGTATTTATAAAAGTATTGACAGGGGCGAGCCCATGGCTGAGTGGTTAAGTTCACGTGCTCTGCTTTGGCAGCCAAGAGTTTCTCTGGTCCGAATCTTGGTTGCAGACCCAGCACCACTCATCAAGCCATGATGAGGTGGCATCCCACATAGCAGAGCCAGAAGGACCTACAACTAGAATATACAACTATGTACTGGGGAGCTTTTGGGAGAAGAAGAAGAAGAAAAAGAAGATTGGCAACAGATGTTAGCTCAAGTGTCAATCTTTAAAAAAAAAAAAGAATTGACAAACAGGTTAACTGAATCAAAATAGAGAGCCCAGAAGTAACCCCCATAGATATAGCCAACAAATCTTTGACAGAGGAACATAGGCAATACAGTGGAGAAAAGATATAGTCTTTTCGGCAAATGGTACTGGAACAATTGGATATTCACTTGCAAAAAGATGAACTTTGACACAGAACTTACAGTCTTCACAAAAATCAATTCTTACTGGATCCTAAAGTTAACTGTAAAATGTAAAACTATAAAACTCCTAGAAGGTATCAGAGACAACGTACATGACCTTGGGTATGATGGTACCTTTTTAGATACAACTCCAAAGATGCCTTGCATGAAAGGAACACTTGATAAGCTGGAGTTCATTTAAATTTAAAACTTCCGCTCTGTGACAGACTATATTCAGAGAATGAGAAGACAAGCCACAGATGCGGAGAAAATATTTGCAAAAGGCTCATCTGATAAAGCACTGTTATTCAAAATATACGAAGAACTCTTAAAATTCCACAGTTAGAAAGCAAACAACCTAATTTAAAAATGGGCCAAAGATCTTAACAGACACTTCATCAAAGATATACAGATGACAAATGCACATATGAAGAGATGCCCTACAATATTTGTTCTTCAATACATGTTTTACATAGTCATTAATTTTCTTTGATATACTAATCAGAAATCTTCATCTTCTACACTCAGTAAGATCTTCACACCATCTTTTAGTGTTCTTCTAGGTCAATTCTGCTTAGTAATAGCAATGGAAATTTGAAATCTGCTATTGCTTTTTTACTTTCCTAAAAATTTTATCCTTAATCTAATATTTTTTACCAATGATGAACCTATATTGACACATCACAATCATCAATGTCCATAGTTTATCTTATGGTATAATGACATATAGCCGTTATTATAATATTATACAGGGAAATGCAAATTTAAAAAACTATGTATACCACTACACCCTATTAAAATGGCCAAAACTCTGACACCACTAAATGCTGGTGAGGAGCATGATTGCTGGCTTGTACAGTGTGTGCTCAGTTTTCTAAGAAACTACGAAACTGTTTTCCAAAGTGGGTGGACCATTTTGTTCTCCCACCAGCAATATATGAAAGTTCCTGTAGCCACAGCCTTGTCAGCGTTTAGTTTTTGGTGTATTTTTATAAACATTTACAGAAATGACAGGATGATTAAAGTCATCACACACACTTTCTCTTATATTTGTCTTGAATATAAATCCATTTTGCTTTTCAAGTAATTATTTGAAAGATCTTAATCATGACCAGACACAAGGGTAATTGCTTTTGGACATCATTAACAATTACGTACTGTTTCTTGCAATAATACATATACATTTAAACATCCAATGATTGATAGAATTTCAACAGAATAATCAATAAGGTAATTTTTATTTCAAGCCATATCTAGAATTCTCTCTTAGAGTTGAAAGTGAATTAATATGTTGACAACAATGTGAATAGTATGTCTTGTTCTTTTTACTGACACTGAAAATTAGATATAGTAGCAATTTAAAGAATCATGAGGTCTTTGATGATCTATTGACTGAACACTGCCAGAAATAATGTTGAAGTAAACATCCTCCCATTTGACCTTGCAAAGATCTAGGGCAAAACCAACACCGAATAACAGGTTCAAGTCTAATAAAAAGGTATAAAATGAATTTCACGTCCCGTATTACCAATTCTACTTCTTGCACCATAGTTTTGTTTTACATTGCTTCTGTAAGAGTTTATATTCTACTGGGTACTTGTCTGCTCTATAATTTCTCTATCTGCTAATTCTCCAAACAATTCTCCTTTCATTTTTTTAAATTTTATTGTTTTACCTTCTGATTGTTTTCAAGTTCATGTCTTCTCAAGTTTTATTGAGATTATAAGATAGATCTTTACTACATTATTTTCTCTAATATTCCTAAGTGCATTTTGGTTTCCATCTTAAACAATCATTTGAAGACAGATTATTTTTCCTTTTTTACTCATTCTTGAATACTATTTCAGGCCTCTAGTGTGCCTATAAAAGGGGGAAAGATGCTTCCTTATTTCTTCATTTTGCTTCAAGTAGCTATTCAAAGATTTCTCTCAGATTTTAAGTCACATCTTAATATACTGAATATCACTGCTAAGTATTACTGAGGGGAATGGAGAGAAATCTAGAACAGTGAGCAATCTCACTTGCAGAATTTAATTTCTGTGTAATCTTTTTTCTTTGAAATTTGTAAACCAGATTACACTCAGTAACGGGGCAAATTTTCCACATCATGGAAAAATCTTATTTCATTGCCGCTTTTCAATTTGCCATAGCCACTGGAATTTCCCATCATAGCTAATTTTAATAATCTTTAGCAATAAAATTTGGATTGTTCACTATCAGTCTCCCCGCTTTTCCTAGCCTCCAGTCTTTCGCCTCCTAAGTCAGGGGAATGTGTGGGAATCTTTTAGATTTTCTCCTAAGATTTCACTTCTGGAAATGGAACCCAATATTGCTGCCCCTGAAGAGATCGTCACATCTTGATCCTTAATATATTCCTCCATCTGGTTCTCCTTGTAGTTAATAAAAATTAAATTGCAGAAGTTTTCTGGCATGTGAATGGCATTCTTTTTAGTTTAAAAGTTTAGATATGATCTCTTGTTTTTATTTGCTTCCTCATTCTAATGGGAATACGGAAAATGGATAATCCTCTTTACTAGAACACCAGTAGCTAGTATTTTGATAGACGCTCCTACTATGCAAATAAAAAATGCCCTATTGAAATATTTTTTAACCTGATAGGGAAAGGTGAACCAGAATAAATTGCATAGATTACAAGAAAACCCAAGATAATAAGTGATTTTTTTAAATGTTAACTTGATTAGAATATTCCATTTGTAAATCTTAGCTTCCTATATTTTTATAGCTTTAAGTTAATTTTTCAAATTTGAACCTGGCCTGTGGATGGAAGTTTTCTGATTCCTGATTTTGGAGCATAACTTCGATTGACTTATTAAACTAGTAAACAATGGTGTTTTGCAGCATGTCTGACTAAAACAGTCATAGATCCTGCGAGTGCTCTGTCCATATTTCCTAAATATTTAGCATTTTAATACACGCTGCTGGATTTCTTACTGCCACCTGCACCTGTCTTTGCCTGGGGCCTCTCCCTGGCTGCCAGGGCCAACTTTACCCCTACACAGTAGGACTGTAAATGAGCATCCCCATGCCCCAGAGCTGTCCTCTACCAATGACAGAGGAGGTGGTTTATAAATGTTCCAGCTCCCTTGGCTCTGAAGTGTGTGTTCTATACCACTCCCTATTCTTCCCCACTAAGATAAGGCCCCAGTTACTCAGAGTGGAAACTTCTTTGAAATCGTGCTTCACTGACTTCCTTATCTTTCTTGTTTTACCTTCCCACTCTCCATGAGCGTTTCCTAAAATTCCTTCTTAATTTGCACTTTAATCCTGTCTCGACGATCTACTTTTGTTAGAACCCAAGCAAAAACACAAGTTCCATTAAATAGTGCTTGGGCAGACAGAATTAAAAGAAAAAAACAAAACCTTTCCAACATGATCAATAGATGAATACAAGTAGAGTTTAGATTAAGTGCCATGACATGAATGTCACGTCAAAATCTTAATCCAGAGCTTCCCACTGACTGTTTGGCAGCTTTGGTGTGTGTCACAGTTGGTTGTCTCATCCCTGGCAGGCTAGAATCCCTGGAAAAGGGTCTCTACTTGAAGGAAATCTCAGTTTGCCCTACTCTACTGTATAAATATTACTGTATCCTGTATTTGCCAAGATTTAAAATATGGTGGAAGAATTGTTTCAGACTACTGTCATCAGATTTTTCTGCAAGCTACATGGGTATAAATTGAATTAAATGTCTTATAGAATCGATGTCATATATAACGAGGTTCTATATTAGTCACCCCTTACATTGAGCATTAAATATTTGATGATTTCCCAAGGATTATAGAAAACATAGGTATACCCAAACATGAACTTTAAACATAAAAATATTGACCTACCTGATAATTCTCAGGATTTTGATTACCAGTTTTGGTGTAAGAATTCTCAATGAGATAGTTAGCCCAGTGAGAATATTGAAAATCAATGATCAGATTGTCTCTGTAGATAAATAGATAGGAGGATGGCAGCTGGTGAGGTGCTAGGACCTTCAGACCTACCCAATTTCAAGCACCTTTGCTAAAAGGCCAGATTGCTAGTGGCTCAGAAATGTAGTAGCATGGATGTTAAATGTTCACTGTCATTGCTTTTTTGAAATTAATAAATGAATAAGACCACTACTCTCATACATGAAAACGAGGTACTTAATATATTTATCTTTAGTTATGGGGTGACTCAGAAAAAGACACAAATTTTTCTTACTACCGATAAGATAATGAAATTTATTTTCCCACAAGAAGACTTTTCAGTGCGTATAATCTCTAGAGAGCCAAAATATTTCAGAAAGTTAAAACTAACATGCTTCAAGAATTTTTCTTATCATTTGGAACTAACTATATGCTGCAGTTTATGGGTGGAAATTTAGAATTATGATATTCATCATATTGCAATTATTCAACTTAATACTTATCACTATTGTATTATAAAAATTTTAGCAAGTTATACCCTCTAATTTCAAAGGAAGTTGGGAAAGTTTAATAATCTAAAGTTAAATGATTAAAGTTTAAAACAAAGCAGAATCACTCTAATAGGAACTGAGAAATTTAATGTTGTTAAGCATTTTAGACAGGCTAATTAGCAATTTTAAGACCTAAATCCAACTCTACTTTTTTCTTTAGGGTTATTCAGAACTCACCGTATGTATGACATAGTCTTCAAAAATAAGCACCTTTTCCTGTGAAGAATTTTTGACAGGAATTAATTTTTAAAGCATCTTGTTACATGTACACTTGCTTAAAACACGTTGGGGCAGCATAGCAGATATTCACTAAAATTACATTTTACAAAAGACATAACAACTCCCTGTATGAATAAAAAATCAGTTTATCAATTTCAGTGCAAAGACTGAAGAAGATGAAAGTATTTGGGAGTTATATAGGAAAATACTAAGAGCACAATGTTTTACTCAAATTTATATATGGATTTGCAAAATAATAATGCACAATCACAAAATGTTAACATAGTGTGAATGTCTATCTTTAAAAGCCCTTATTCTATTTTAAAAGTTGTCTGTATCTACTTTGTTATTCCAACTGAAAGCAAATAATATAGTGGATAGGAAAGGAATGTCTAAAGTCTATTTTGAATTTATTGTTATGTTGATCAGTTTCCACAAATTCCCCTTCTCAGAAGTCTTTTATACACACACTGTAAATGTGCCTTTCCCTCAGAATTTTATTATTATTTAGTTCTATCACTAACAGTCCTAGTTCAATTTCCATTTGCCAGATTAGATAACCAGTATTCTAAATACTTGAAAATAAAACAATTTAATGTAATAATAATCCTGCGCTTTCATCATCCAGATGATAATGTTTAATGTATTTCCTCATAAAATAAATATTGTTAATCTGAATTAAATAGCATATTAAACTGTAACATCAAACTGAGACTGAATTGAAATCTGAAAAGCATACAAAAATATGTGATTTTGCTGATCTTTACTGTAATCAACTATTTATTGAGTGATTATGTAAAGATAAAAAATAAAATGATGTCTGTGAAATTGCCTAGAATGATGCTTTGCTCATAGAAGGTATATAATAAGCTTTGGTTGAATACGTAGAAAATTTTTCCTAGAAATTATGGATACAAGGTAATAGCACTTGTTCCCTTTTATCAGGGAGATAATTTAATTGAAAAACAAAAAATGTGTATGAATTTAAAATAATTACTTATATAAGCTAGTATTTGCTATTATGCTATATGATTCAGACTAAAGTAAATTCTGTTGTCTTTGAATGATTATAGCACTTTTTTGTACCCTGTTTATATTTTTTTGTATCTGTCTTATATCTTACACACGCAATATACCCAACAGCACACGTTATGTGTGTGTATATATATTTTTTCTCTCTTTGTATATTTTTATACAGAATATATATATATATTCTATTTTAGAACCTCCTCCAGGATACTTGGCATCAATTTGATACTCTATATACTCTATATAATGTTTGTTGTGCAACTACTCAGTGGCAATGACAGTGATAGACGAAAGGTGGGGAGAAAGAGTGATAAGTGCATATAAGCGCTTAGTGGAGGAGCTTGAGGTGGGCCATGGAGACCGGGTGCCACTGGAAAAAATATTCAAAGAATATGTATAAAAGTGTTCCAGAGAAGAAAACAGCATGACAGAATAAGGGAAGCAGATGTGCACGTGGCATGCTTGGGCAAAATCGACTACACAAATTTCAATGAAATTAAGAGTACTAAAAGATAAACTGAGAGTATTACATCTGTTTATAACACTACAACGCAAAAAGATATTCAAATGATCATATTATAGATAAAATATATAGAAGTCTTATTCGTCTGATGAATGAACAGGTAAGGCTCAACCTAGACTTGGCAGAGTTGCTCATGACCAGGGAAAGAAAGCGATTGGATTCACTCATTAATTCCCAACTATTCTTTTCTGGCATGTATTAGAGAACGCAATGATTATGTAACTTTATAATGTTAAAGTCTGACGGTTCTAAAAGTCTTTCTGGCACTGTATTTTTAAATAGTTCTGCTTCACCAGCTGGCAAAGGCCTCGGAAATGTCTCTAAAACATAACCATTCTCATCTTTTCAAGTCATTAGTGTTTTGGTGAAAGTCATAGTAAGCCCAGATGTCATGCTGAGGACATCTGCATCTGAACATCATAAAGCAGCCTTGAACCACTGCAAACTTTAGTTTGCGGTTGGCAACCAAGTTGATTTCAATGAGTGCACTGCATTGGTTTTCTTTTTTCTCCTGCTTTTTTATTAATCTCCAAATATTTGATCTGAGGACCATTTCAAGCGGTATTACAAAGTTGGTGAAACCTAATTACTCATACAGCAAAATGTAAAACTGAATTTATAAAGACAATTAACGATGACATTGGGAGAGAAAGCTTCCCGTAATCTCTCCATGTTCATTTAGTTCATTTACTGTACAGAAGCAAACTTCACAGAAGACATTGATAGTGTATGAAGGGATTTGGAAAGGAAAATGCTGCAAAAGCTGAAGAATTACAAGTTAATGACATATCTTGAGCCATAGGTTATATATCTGCTTGTCAAGCTCTTAGATATGTTTCCCTTCTTACTTATAAGTATTTGATTTATTGGGAGATATTTTACATCATAAAATTAGTTTCTATTGTACTTTTGCCTTCTTTCCAGACTAGATAACGTTCTTAATTTATGAGCCTGCACAGAACTCTGAACTTCTTAGTACTTTTCACAGAAAGTTTTATGAGAGTTTCCCCATTGGACACTAGACTCAATAAGGATAGGGACATCGTCCAGCCGGATCCCTACTTTATCCCACAGTAAGCCGGTGTCATCATACAGAGCAGAGACATAAATATTTATCAAATAAATGTACTTGCTAAGTAATTACAAAATTATTGCGTGTTTATGAAGAAGGAATGTGGGAGTGGGAACCATTGGATCAATAGGAAGTCACCCTTAAACTGAGACTTGATGTATGAATAGGGATTAGCTGCAAAGGCAGAGGAGATTATTGGTCTATACAGAAGGGCATTCTCGACTGACGAAATTATTATACATGCAGCCTGTATGTGTGTATCTATGTATGTGTATGTGTCTAAATATGTACATCTATATGAAAATAATGTCTGTGTATAAAATATGTCATTTATATAATCTGCAAACAATGTTTAGAAATATGAGAATCCCTTCTATTATTTCTTTGCCTTGCCTTGTCAAGGATCTTCAACCCACAGTTTGGGAACTACTGAAAATAGTAAGTCTTAAAGATAACTCTAAAGACCTCTAGAATTAAATGGAGACATAAAAGTTGAATTTGCATTACTTAATTTTAGTGACTATTTCCTTCTGAAACTATTCTGCCTTCATATAACATGATCATTTAGTGTTTTCTCCTGCTTTTCCAACTGTTTATGTCTTTATCCTTGGCATTTTTTCTTCTAGTCTCCCAAATAGGGACATCTCTGGACATACTCCACACTATCTTTGCTGTCTTTCTGTAGATATGTTGTCTCTTGTTCTGTACTTTAAAAAAAAAAATCTCTTTAATTTCTTCTCATCTATTTTTACTCTTTCAACTGTCAATTCTGAGACATGACGTTTATAATCTAAATCTCTGATCTTATTTTAAAGCTTCAATCCTGAGTTTCAAAATTGTCAGTAGACATTTCTACCTTCATGATATGCTATTATGTTAAAATCAAATGGTAAAATATTATAGACAATCAGGGAGAATATGCAGAATATAAATAAGAAAGGGCTGAAGCCAGAATTCTGGGGATTATCAATGTTCCATGTAGGGAAAATGGAAACTGTAAAGCGCTGTCAAAGAGCTAATAGCGAAAAATATGTAAAACCTGGAGTCATGTCAAAGAAAGCGAGGGACAAGAAGGTTACCAGAAAGAGCAAATCTATCTATCTATCTATCAATCTACTTATCATCTATCTGTTCTTATTTTAATCAAGAAGGGTGCCCATTAGCTATTGGCTTTGACAAGTAGGGTATTATGTGTGACCTGGAGGATGGCTTCTAAAAGAGGATTGCTAAGTATGGAATTTGCCAAGCTGTGAAATGAATGGATGGCGTGACATGGAGACAGAGAACTCTTTTGGGGAGTTTGGCTTTGAGGTTGTCTCTGATGTAATTGTAAGCAAAAACATTAAGGAGGAACATCAAGTTCAGCCCTGGGTCTCAGGAGGCTTCCTAAAGAGGGGTACGTGATCTGAGTCCTAAAAGAGATATTATGTTTTCAAGATGACAATGGTGATCAGAGTGGCTTTCTAGAACAAAAAAATAAAAATACAAGCTATGATTGAGAAATTACAGCAGAGCAGAGAAGAACCAATGCTTTATGAGATAAAGATGAGGCTGGAAAGAAAGTAAAGGGCCAGTTTGTAAAAGGTCTTATGTGCCTTGATAAGAAACTGTAAATTCAGTAATAAAAATATTAATATCAGTCAACATATAGCTATTTTGTATCAGACACTATTTTAAGTTTTTTATCCATACTATTTATTCATTTCTTCAAACATATTGTCAGATGTAGGTAAAGAGTACAGAGTCTGCAAACAGACTGCCAGGACAATTTACTTAACCTCTCTGTGCTGAAGTTACTTCATCTGTCAAATTAGTAATTTTACCTACTTCATAAGGTTGATGTGAATTTAGTCGAGAAAATGCACGTAAAGCACTTCAAAGAGCATCTGGCTCATTCAAGTATTTACAGTTATAGGTATCTCAAATTTACAAATTAATTCTTTATATTAATTAATTGGTGAAATTTATTGAGAAACTAGCTGACTGCGCATGGATAAGAATATGTCTAGTTCTAAAGATCATGATCTTAATGTATGAAATTCATATGAAAATAAGAACTATAAGAAGAAGCAGATTTTCAAGGAAATACAAATCACCTATTTTTGAACATAGTAATTTTGAGATACCTCTGTGACTACGTAGTCTATTAAACAGATGTTCAGGTCTGCTATTCAAGACAGTAATCTGAGACATTAATACAGATTTTGGAGGTGTCAGCTTATAATTGGCCTTGTTATTCCAGCTATGTTCTACGCAAGGTTGACCACAGGCTTCAGGTAGCACTAATGAGAAGTAAATGAAATGGAGGCTCGTGGGACTCCAACACTGCAACAGGAAGAAAAGACATCAATAAAAAGCCCTGGGAGAAGTGGCCCAAACCTTAGAAGTAGTTTATCAAATAGTCTAATCTGAGTTTGACCATCTCTCTAGATTCAATCACCCATTTACAGGAAATACAGGTGCTACAGAATGCCGTCAGCAATAATCAGGCTGGGGGAAACTCTAAGGGCGAATTTCCCAATTGCTTCTTCAGATTAATTGCTAGGGTTGGGATAGGGAGAGAGAGATATGGAGAAGAAAGACTAGATTAAAAGGATCAAAAAGACACTGTAATCAGTCACAAACTATGAATCTTATCTAGATCTAGCTTCAAGCAAATATTTTGAATTTTTAAAATGACATTTTTAAGGCACTTGGAAATTTGAATACTGGCTAGAGATACTGATATTAAATAATTATTGTTAATTTTATAGACTTATGAATGCTTTTGCCATTGTGTTTTATTTTTAAAGACCGTTTAGTTTTTAGAGAAACATGCTGATGAAACACTATATGATACATGCCACATGAGAATAACTTTTAAATAGTATGGATAAGGAATGTTGGGGATACAGTGAAATAAGATTGGCTGTAAGTTGATGACTGTGGAAGTTCGGTGTTGGATTCATGGGCATCAATTCTATTATTGTTAATTGTTCTATATGTTATGTTTGCTTAATGTATGTATTTAATATAGTATGTGTGCAATGTATATTTAATGTAATATGTTTAAAGTAAAAAATTAAAACAAAAATCAAATAAGAACCCTTTTTTGGAAAGTGAATATAACTCAAAATATAAGTCAAGGGAGGAAAAGTTTCCAAGAAGATGCTCAAGGCTGTATGATGATCAAGTTCAATATGACAGGCTGTAATTCAGTGAATTTGACAATGTTGAAATGATTGATGGCTTCTCTGCTTTTGTTATTGTTAACACAATTCACCCAATCACATAACCACACATTCTTATCATAGTCTTTCATTTCTAATTCTCCTTCAAACCCCGAATTCCTTACTCCCTTCTTCAAGTTCAACGTTGTGTAGAGGACAACTGTTCTTTCACACACCTCATACATTTCAGGATGTTCTTTCAAGCATCTCCTTTTCCTTCTGTTACAGTTGTCGTTATAGCTTGCTTTCACTACTTCAAAGGCTTGGGCATTCATCTCTTCTTAAGCCTTTTTCCCCTCCAATGTATTTTACAGCAGCTTTGTCTACTAAATGTAGCACTAGTTATTTAACTGCTGGCATCCAAACCCCTTAATTTCCCTTACTAGTTGTTCCACTAAAAAAGATTTAAGCCATCCACATCACATCTTTCTGTGACTTTTCAGTCATAGTTCTAGATTTACGTAACCTCAAATATATGTGAATAAAATAATTTGTTGGTTATAATTCCAGTTTTCGTTTCTCTGGATTTTGCTAGAGAATAACTCAACCCATTAGTTTGTAAAAGTTATCAATCCATATACTAACATATCTCTAAGCTGTACAATTATTTCTATCTCTACCCCTGAAAACTTAAATCCTCCCTAATATCAATTTGTTGGCTTCATGCTAACCCAGATAAAAAATTCTGCTGTGATTTGAGAAATGTAAGTCAAGAATGCTAAGGATTATTTCTTTTAAGTTCAAAAGCAACATAAATGTTGAAATGCTACAAAGGTTAGCACTCTACCAGAAATTTCAATGCATTTAATTATTCTTGATCAGTTTAAAATTTTTTGGCTTTGTATTTATACTCCAAGATAATGTAATGTGTATCACACAGACAAATTAATGTCAGAATATTCTGTACAGATTTTTCACCAACTCTGAGCCACAGAATTTTGACTGTTCAGGTAGCCCAAATTTATTGTTGTAGCAAGGATTAAACTTGTTTTCATTGATGATAGGTGTTCTCTAACTCAGTGACATCACAGTTCTGAGTTTCTCTTCTCGCAGTCCCATATCTTTCTCACTGATATTTCTCAGTTTTATCACCTACTTTCTGTCCCTTGGACATGTATTTAAGGTTTTAAAACTGTTCTATCTTCTGTAAAAATGGAATTAATTGTGGTGCCTTCATGAATGAATTGATATGAGCATAACTGTCCTGCACATAGTATATACTCAATAAATTGTGGCTATTATTAGTATTGTTCATTAGCATTTGCCCTTGATATTTACTTCTGCAAATGCTCAATATTCTTTTTTTTAATTAATTAATTTATTTATTTATGAGGAAGATTGTCCCTGAGCTAACTACTACCATTCCTCCTTTTTTTGCTGAGGAAGACTGGCCCTGAACTAACATCCATGTCCATGTTCCTCTACTTTATATGTGGGATGCCTACCACAGCATGGCTTTTGCCAAGTGGTACCATGTCCGCACCCGGGATCCGAACAGGTGAACCCGCGGCCGCTGAGAAGTGGAATGTGCACACTTAACCACTGTGCCACGGGGCCGGCACCTCAATATTCTTTTATATTTTAATCTTTACAAAGATTGTTTTGTTCGTTCTCTATTGCTTTTGTAGTAAATTACCACAAATTTCACGGCTTAAAACTACTTGACTTTATTATCTTAAAGTTTTAGAGGTCAGATGTCCAAAATTGGTTTTATTAAGCTAATAGCAAAGTGTTCACAGGATTGCATTCCTTTTTAGGGATTCTAGGGGGAAATCTATTTCCTTACTTTGTCCAGCTTCTAGAGACCACTTACAGTCCTTGACTCATGACTCTGGTTCTCCATCTTCAATCCAGCAGTGCAGCATCTGCAAAGTTTTCTCTAATGCTAACTTTTTTAACTCCTTCTTTTAGTTATAAGGACACTTGTGATTACATTGGGCCCAGCTGGATAATCCAAGATAATTTCCCCCATCTCCCAATTTTTTTTTTCTTTGAGGAAGATTAGCCCTGAGCTAACATCTGCTGCCAGTCCTCCTCTTTTTGCTGAGGAAGACTGGCCCTGAGCTAACATCCGTGCCCATTTTCCTCGCTTTTATGTGGGACGCCTGTCACAGCATGGCTTGATAAGCAGTGTGAAGTTCCCGCCCCGGGATCCGAACCAGTGAACCCCGCGGCCACCAAAGCAGAACGCGCCAACTTAACTGCTGCACAACCGAGCTGTTCCCCCACACTAGTTTTTCATCTAATAACTTGAAAAGAACACTGCCTACCAATTTACCTTGTTGATCCAGTGTCCAGATTACTGCTTTTTCAAACTCTCTCTCTACTTGCATATTCTAATTAATCTAAGTTCTCTTTGCATGCTACATTCTGTATCACTATAATGCCTTTCTCAAATAGTGGCAATCTTGTGCTGTTGTTACTTCTACTGAATCATTTAATAGCTATTTGATATTATGCTAATGTCTTAACTCCTCTAAGTTTCATTTTACTCATGTAAAATAGAAAAATATTAGTGAGATAATACATATAAAATGATTATAGTGTCTAGCATGAAAAATGCTTAATAAAGTTAACTGTTAATATTATTATTATTATTATTAGAATCTGGTAGGCAAATAGGTTCCCCTATTGTTCAATTTCATTATACTTACTGTGTTCATAAATTAAATATTCCCTTGGCCCCAGTACTATTATTGATTTTCTACTTTATAATGTCCGTTTTATTTGAACCATAATCTTCTATGCGTTAAAATAAAAAAAAGACTTTTATTTTTCCTTGAAGACAAAGTAGTTAAATCACCCTGTAATTAGACTAGGGTCAGAATTGAGTTAGATAATTTTGCAAGCTCTATCCAGAACTATAGCTAAAACATACAGATATAAACTCCGCATCCTCCAGTCTCCAGTGGCAGAAGGTTTTATCATCATCATCATCATCATCATCTACATCTTTTCGTCATCCATATAACCATGAAACATCTATATATTCACAAGTTGATATCCTCTAAAATACCAAAATGACAATATGGGCCACTATATAACATTATTTCATTCTACTTATTACTCCATTGTACTGTCTATAATATCTGACATAGTAGCTCCCGGGGGCCGGCCTGGTGGTGCAGCAGTTAAGTTCATACTCTCCTCATCAGTGGCCCGTGGTTTGCAGGTTCAGATCCCAGGCACAGACATACACACCACTTATCAAGCCGTGCTATGGCATGCGTCCCACATATAAAGTGGAGGAGGATGGGCACGGATGTTAGCTCAGGGCCAATCATCCTCAGCAAAAAGAGGAGGATTGGCAGCAGATGTTAGCTCAGGGCTAATCTTCCTCAAAAAAAAAAAAGTCTGACATAGTAGCTCCTTAAGTGAGTATGTGGAACTTTTTGTGAATATCTAAAAATATGAAGTAAATGGATGGTTACAGGGTGAGGAAAGAAATAGTTAACAAAATTGGCACAGGATCAGTGAGAAGATTAAGTAAAACACAAAGACAACCGCTAACATTTACTGGGCACTGACTGTATCCATGTGCTGCTAAGTGCTTTATATAGCAAGATAAATAAATAAATATTTATATATTTTTTACTCCTCATTCCTTCATCATCACCCCATTCCTTCCTCCTATCTCTAAAGGTGAACAACGCAATTAGCTGTGTGAACTTGGCTAATTTATTTATATTTATTAAGCCTCAGTATTATATGGAAATCAGAAAAAAAAATTCATCCTAAAAGTTTTCTTATGAAAACTAAATGTGATGCAGTACATACACAGTTTCCATCACAATGTCTGGCATTTCTTATCCATTGCTTTTCTTCTCTCTTTTCGTATTTGAATTGGACCAACTTAATTTTGCATGCAGTCTGGCAGTGGTGTGTGAGTTTTAAGAAAGGTTGTGTCACTATATAAAAAGACTATAAACAGTAATAAACACCAATATGTACTAAATATGGATGATGTGCCAAGTAGCTTTCTAAGTGCTTTACATCATCTCGTTCAAGGCTAACAACAAACCCATTGAGATGGAATGAGGGGAAACCAGGTGTCTGTGATGGCACAGCTAGTAAATGCAGGATTCTGATCTTACATAGTCTGACCTGGAGCCTTTAACCAGCAGGTGCTCAGTCGGCACTAAAATATAAATCTAATACTGTGGTGTTTTTTGTTTGTTTGTTTGTTTTAAACTCTTACCAGGCATTGTATGTTGAAGTTAATTTCAAGATGCAGTATTAGGATTTAAGCTAACTTTTTTGTGCTTAATTTTTCTGTGAATTAATTTTTTGTAAAAGGAAAATAAGGGGTTGGCCTTGTGGCCTAGTGGTTAAGTTCAGCATGCTCCACTTCGGTGGCCCAGTTTGTGGGTTCGGATCCTCAGTGTGGACCTACACCACCTGTCAGCCATGCTGTGGCAGTGACCCACATACAAGGTAGAGGAAGACTGGCACAGATGTTAGCTCAGGGATAATCTTCCTAAAGAAAAAAACAAAAAGAGGAAGAGTGCCAACAGATGTTAGCTCAGGGCAAATCTTCCTCAACAAAAAACCACAAAAAAAGGAAAATAAAATACCTATAAAAATCTTAGGAATACTATTTACCCAAGACATTCCCAAGCTATGCTTTTTAATATATTGAGTCAAAGCAGGTATGCTTGAATTTCTTACAAATATAAAAATTAATTTGAGTAAATAAAGGAAAATTTTACATGGATCAACCACAATTTTTAAAATTTTTTTAAAATTTATGCCTGAGGAGGTATATTTTGGATGGATTGTTCATATCCTTAAAGTCTCCATGCTTATCACATTAGTGTATAACCAAAGCAATCCATGTTCTGCCATAAATTAATTTTGTGTTGGTTGAATTTTCTGTGTAGAAATTTTTTTCTTTTGATAGAAAAGAAAATTTCCCTCTTTGATTCTCCTATAAATGTAAAATGTATTTTCATTTAACAACTGGATATTTCTGATGTGATATGCTCATTATACATTTACAATTATTGCAGTATGATTGCTTTTTACTTTTGATATAAATCTGTCTACATGAGTCATAAACCTGCACGTCTGCTTTCTTTAAAATAAATGAGACGAGTACATGGGGAACATGCGGTTATGTTCTCAAGCAATTTTCAGAGTGTAAGTAATAAGTCCCCTTTAGTCAATAACGTGCACATATTATTCCTTTTCATGCTCAAATGGCTCGATGATTTGATACTCCTTCCTCCCTGTCCCTTTTTGTAAATCAAATTTAGCAAATCTCTAAGACAACGACTAGACTTCAAATGTTTAGTTACACAGAATCAGTCAAATAAATCCATGGATATCTTATTCAGCATTCAAGCAGATTTTTTACAGTATCTACCACTGCGAGATCATATAAAATTCTATTTCAAGGCTATCAAATTTAATCAGCTAGGCATTTTTGAACCAAAACCTTGTACTCCCTACCTCTTAAGCATAGCATACTAATGGAATACAGGTTCTGGCTGTCTTCATTTTTTGAAAACTCTTATTTTGATCATATAAATAAGTAAAGCAGAAGATTGCTCTAAGCCAGATTGGTTTTCTCTCTTGCCTTTAAAATCTCCTACTCATTTCTGCCACCTGACCTTCTCATACAATTCTGTCACACACACAGTAACGTTCATTTAGTGACAGAATAGATAGCATCATTTTGACTTATTTTTTTCTGAGATGAACAAAACACAGCATGTTTTACAGAAGCAAATAGTTGCATGCAGTTGGCCTAAAATATGAGAGAGCGGGTATTTCAAGCAATCGTTTGCAGCTGGCTAGCTTGTTAATTTTTGCTTATTCTGTATATTTTCTTTCTCTCTCTCATCTCTGTTACTCTACTCTGTCTATCTCTGTCTCTCTTACAAACACACATACAGTGTAAACAGTGCTAGAGTGAGAAGAGTCAGTGTAGATGCCAGTTCACTGTCTTTGAGACTGTAGGTAAGCTAGTCAATAACTCTGAAGCTCGTTTTCCTCACCTATGAATTAGGAATAAAAATGCTCATCTTAAAGAGTTGCTCTTCATATCTAATGAGGGAATACCTGTAAGGGCACAGTATGTAGGTTTATACCATTTCATATAAAATTCTGTAAGTTATAAATGATATAACTATTATTTATAATCAGTTTCCAGATTATTAACCTTTCTGAATGTTACTTATTTCAACAGAGCAAAAATATTTTTGTTCAGTAGGTCTATAACTTATAAACATATATGTAAGCCTCCACAAAAAATATATTAACTAGTGCCAAAAAATTAGACTATAAAATCCAAGAAAGGAGGAGTGAAGAAGGGGGAAGGGTAACAGGTAACTCCCTCCAGCTCTATTTGGGGGATGGCTAGCTGCTTAAAGGACCTCAACCCAACCTCCATGCAATCATCTTCAAACTAACCTCTTTGTAAGCATGTTAACGGCATTTACCAGTGGAAAAGGGTGCTCCTATCTTTAAAATAGTTTAACAGGATCTTCCTGCCCAGATTAAATTGACTATTGTAAATGAACCAGAATTTACGTAGTTGAGGGGCACAGCCTGTGGAAGAATGGAAGCTAGCCACATAAACCTATTCAATTTGGTAATTAACAGTGTGTAAAGTGGAACAGTACTCAAACCAAAAATGCTCCATTAAATAAACTGTTTTCTTGGCAGACGACCTGGATCCAGATCCTCTAGCACTGTTTTCTCAGTAGCCTTGAGCATATTAATCAACCTCTCTGAGCCTTTCATGTTTGTTCTGAGTATTCAAAACTACAGACATGAGACATCTGTTATGTAGTAGATACTCAAGAGAAAACTGATTATTGTGATAAATTCTATTAACCATGAATCCATATGTGTCCTAATACAGGAAACAATAGGGGATGTTTTGTTGGAAGCTGCATCTGATGGATTTAAGCACTTCTAAAATAATAATATCTCCTCTATGCCTTGTGCTTGCCTATAACCTTTGAGTCTTTATGGAAGTTTAATGCATCTGTGATACGTGTTTTGACTTGACAATTTAACCCTTTGTGTTAACACAGCAGCCAGTATCTATCTATCTGTCTATCTATCTATCTATATCATCTATATCTCTTTCTCTGTTCTCTCTTATCTGTCTCTCAATCTGTCATCTATCTATCTCTATCTGACTTAAAAATCCCTTATCATTGATCACTACAAAATACTGGCAGTTATAAATTTGTTGCTCAACTTCCCATTTCATCCTTGTCAAAATCACTAGGAAAATGAAAACTGTCATATGCAAACATCTTTACTCCATAATTCCATGAGTTATGAATCTTTTCTTACCAAATGAATATTATATAGTTAGTCTCTGAAAGAACTGCATTGAACATTCCCAAATAATAGCTATCTGACCATTAAATTAAGGAATTTCTGCAACGCTTTTCATATAGCCTACTAGATTTTTAAAAAAGTAATTAAAAACACACACACACACACACTTCTTTCTTCTCTATTTTGACTGCTAACTTGTGTGAACAAATGAACCTTTCACACAGCTCCCAAAGGCACTCCTACTGTAGCAAGCTCTCTCATTATTCTAGGTAATGTTCCTAAAAGTCAAAACACATGTTTGGCATGGATAAGGTTCTGTTTTACTATTGTGCTCTATGTTGATGGAAAGGAAGGGAGTGGAGCAAGAAAGAGGAAATTTACAGAGAATCTCCTAGGCTTTACAGCACTACTGCCCAATATGGCCACTGCTAGCTACTTGATGTTACTGTGGAACACTGGAAATGTAGCTAGTGCAAATTATGATGTCCTGCAAGCGCCATATACATATCGTATTTTGAAGACAATACAATAAACAGAATGTATAATAATTCATTAACGTTTTATGTTTATTGCATTTTGAAGTAATAATATTTTGGATATATTAGGTTAAATAAAATATATTGTTACAATTAATTATATCTGTTTCTTTTTAATATTTTTAATGTTATTGTTAAAAAATGTAAAATTGCATATGTGTCTTGAATTTGTAGTTCATGTTTTATTTCTTTTGGACAACATTGTTCTAGATACTTCACAGCAACGTTTTGAGTTATGGCGGCACATTATGTTTCTTACCTGTGTCATGGAGCTTGGGAATTTGACACTTAAGATCCTGCTTGTATTAGTTTTGTATTGCTACATAACAAAATACCACAGATTAGTGACAAAGTAACACTTATTTATGATCTCACATTTCTGTATGTCACAGTTCCAGGTGTGGTTCAATCAGATTCTGAAATAAAATCTCAAGGTAGTGTCTGGGTGGGGCACTTATCTGGAGGCTTTGGGGAAGAATCCACTTCAAGCTGATTCAGGGTGTTGGCAGAATCCACTCTGCTGGGGTATCTGTCTCAGCTCTTAGAAGCTACCTGCTGTTCCCTGCCATGTAGATCTCTACCATCTTTTTTCCAGGGAGGAAGATTGGCCCTGAGCTAACATCTAGCTAACATCTGTGCCAACCTTCCTCTATTTTGTATATGGCATGCCACCACAGTATGGCTTGATGAGCCGTGTGTAGGTCCACACCCAGGATCTGAACCCAAGAAACCAGGGCCGTGATGTGGAGCATGTGAACTTAAACACTATGCCACAGGGCCTGCCCCACCCCCTACATCTTTAAAGCCATCAATGGGAAGTCCAATCCTTCTTTTGTTTTGAATGGCATTTTCTTCCTCTTTGACCTCTAGAATGAGACTTGAAGAGCCCTTGAGACTCGGTTAGGTCCATCTGTCAATCTCCCATTTGATTAACTCAAGTCAATTTATTAGTAACCTAAACTATACTTGGAAAATCCTTCTTATCATTTAACATAATCATGAAAGTGATAGAGGAAGTCATCCTACACACAAGGAGAGGGAATTATACAATGATGAGCATCATTGGCCTTGCAGGGGTGCATTTAGAATCCTGCCTAATAGCTCCCATTGAGATTATACAATGTATATAAGCAAGTCAGATACCTGCATGTGAGTAGTTTTTTCTTTTCTGCATTGTATAATTCCTGCTTTGAAAATTTAAAAGAAAGTTTTACTGTCCTCATTCCACTTAACTCACTCTATCTATACTGACAATATCCACTTGTGTTATGATCATTGTACTATTTTTGCAGATGATGAACTGATGATAAGTGAAATGAACTATGACTCCAAGGTACAACAGATTATAAACTCATCACCTGGGAAATGACAACTGAGAAAAGAATGTGAGAGTCACTTCCAAAGCAGATAAAACTGCTGATCCAGTCATTTAACGTAGCTGACAGTTCTCATGTTGAATAAGGTCATATGTGAGGGTTGTGAAGGAGAAAGGAAGTGGCTTTCTACAATGTCGTCAAACAATTCCAGGAAGAGGCAGGACCAGAATGCGCTCCAAATCGTTCTTCTTTTATTATAGCAATGCTTGTACGGTCACATCCGTCTAAATCTGCTTGCTAATGTCTACAAAAATAATCCATAACCAATCTATAAATGAAAATTTGGGAGAGTTTATTCTGAGCTGAAATCTGAGGAACATGGCCCAGGGCCTTTCTTCCCAAAGGAAGAAAGGGCACCAAAGAAGTGAGGTGCACAGAGTGGTTATATACCCCCATACAGGATGTTTCACATATGATTGAAATGTGCCTCCCACAATAGTCACAAGATTGCCCTGTAGGCACAGCACTTGATGGACACAGTAGCTAGTGGGTCTGCTATCTCAGCGGGGCGCGTAGCAGGAGGCAAGTCTATTGTCTGGAGCTGGGTGGTCACAGGTGAGCACAGCAATCAGTTCCTAGCCTAAGGAAAGATGCTTAATCCTTAAGGAAATGCCAACGTTGGGAGAGGGAGGGAAGTTGCACCTTTATCTCAAGGGCCTTTGTTCTTGCCATAGGGAATATCTAAAGCAGATATACAACGCATGCTCAATGGCCACAGTCAGGCCCTTTTGGAAAGACAAAGTCAGGCCTAATTAGGTTTACACCAAATGGCTTCCTCATATACTCCAATATATCCTATTACTTGCCATTTTTATTTGTCATTAATTAGGGTGCTTAACTTAAAAAGGTAGGGAAGACAACTAAAACAGAATTAAGTTGAGTTACCCTTGAACCTTGTTTATAAAGAGATTTGTGAGTAGCAGATATCTTTGTTTCCATTTCTCTTACTGTTGTCTTGCTTAATAGTTTTAAAAGAACTTAAATTTTCTTTTTTATCAACAATCCCATTTAGAATGGCCTAGACATTCATTAGCATAGTGTTTCATTATTAATTAGTGTTAATATAGTATTCATTATGATAGTATAGTATCAGCAGATACTTGACTATGGCATTGATTCTTATTGTTACATATGCCTACACTCCCTGCCCATAAGAACTTTGCATGTCCAGCCACACTCCTCATTCTGGTAAAATGTGAATAACTCATTCTGGTTTGTCACTAACTTTCCCAGTTTTAAAACCAAACATTCTGTCTTCTAGGAAGCTCCTCAGTCCCAGGCAAATGGGGACAGTTAGCCTCACTGTCTCTCTTGTCAACTGTCACTTCCAATTTTCTCTCCACCTGGCCAAAATAGTTACCCCATCCCACAGCCAGTTGGTCTTTAATCATGTCTATTTCATTTTATTCAAAAAAACTACTACTATGTTCCTTTAACTTACTTATGGAGTTGTGCATTGCAGCATTGCACGCCTCTCTTTACTTACTAGAACTTAAGGGTATGAGGGTGAGGATAAATTTTTGTTCATCCCTAGAAGCCTCGTCCTTTAAAAAAAAGTCTATTACCCATTAGGTGTGTAATGTAAGCACTGACAGTTGCTTTTTCCTTTTTTGTAATGCAAGTGCCTGACTTTAGCTTTGATTGCCAAGACATCCATTTCAAAGAGGCATTCACTTCAAAGATGGCTATGTCAAATACACATATAGCCACCACAGACTAGATAAAGAGCCAGGCCACCTCCCCCAATTGAGCTTCCTTTGTTTTAGAAATCTTGGTTAACTTTAACAGCTGACCATTTGGGCTACTTCTTTTTTCTCTTCCCATGCTTTAAATTCTTGCTCTTATGTTTTAAATTCACCAATAAAAAGTGAGACCATGGACCCTAGCTGCCACATCAACCCCAATAAAAGCAGAACCCCAGGCCTGTGCTTGCTCCCTCTTTCTCTCTCTCTTTCTTTCTCACTCTCTCTCTCTCCTTGCAATCTTGCTGGTTGGCCTCAGGTGTGCTATGTAATCTCCAGGTCCTGTGAATAATAAATCTTTGTGTTTTCAAAGTTTCCTAATGATTATGGCTGAAGGGCGTCTTTCAACCATATTAAGAACCACAAGGGCTCGTCTTACCACAGCATTGGTTATTGATGGGTTATTGATGAGCACAAAGCAAGGTGCTCTGCAAGTATATGTAGATTGAATTAGGTAGAAATGACCTATTTTTCATTACAAATCTATTGCTGTTTTATATGAAGAATGATTTGGGCATGTAAATGATATCTTCTGGGTTTCAAGCACTCATTTCCTTCTGGAGATTTCTTTCAGGACAATGAAGGATGCCATAAAATATTGAAAACTACAAAAATATTGCTCCAATGAATGAAGCTGCCTAAGGATATAAATTTCAAAATTGGGGCAAAATTTCAATGTGCAATCGCAATCAACACGTTACTTATCGCGGCAAACTCATGTCATGGAATGGGAATTTGCTGAGGAGACTGAACTAGTCTGAAGCAACTATTTTTATTCTGCTTCTATTAGCATTTATTAACATTATGTCTCATTATTATCGTATTGGTACTAATGAAAGAAAGATAAGCTTGTCATATTATATTTTGAAACATTTTATGGTGTGAATTAATTCTATTCACCTAAATTTGGATTTCTTTTCTCTTAATGTTCTGCCATACATCTGCTAAACTTAAGAGTTTTCTAACAAACGTATCTGGTATTTCTATAGGCACATGGTAGTTTCACTTCTCTAACCTGTGTGATTTATTTGCCTCGGCAACTGAATAAACAATGCAGAAACATGTATAGTTTTTTTGCATAAAAAAACTTGTTTTGCAATTCAGGTGTAATCCTTTAGGGCTAGCACCCACTAGCACCCACTTTACTAAGGTCTGTTTTTCCTACCACAGGCGATGTAGAAAGACATGATGAGATGAAGGCTCCAGTGGCCTGTGTCCGAGTGACAGGGTGAGCAAAACTCTTTTCTTCCACATCACTGGCCCACGTTGGTCATGGGTCATACGAAACAATTGAAAATGTGGGCAGTTTCGTTACCACAGTGTGAGATAACCTATCTTGATTGATACATCCAGATGTAAATGCTACTGTGTCCCCAGAAAAGATTTTAGTGTTGAAGAGTAACACATGTGTATTACATAAATTATTTTATACTAGACAGAAAAGTGCAATAAAAATAAGCATAATAGAAGAATAAAGAATGAACATTCCACGCAAAATTAGAAATAGATATTCGATAAGCATATGGGCTAAGGAAAAGAGAAATTCATGAAGAGTCTAAAGAATTCTTCGTTTGCCTCTTCCCAGCTGTGCCCTGTGGTAAACTGCTCATTCTCTCAGACAGTTTTCTCTCTCAGTTGGGAAATGAGTGTACTAACACTTTGTGTTTATGTATCATGCAGTTTTATAAGCATAAAAGGAAAAAAAATACAGGTATAGTTTATAGAAATTCTATACACAATAGAATATATGTATATATATACAAACTACAAAGTGTTTATAGAAATATAAGTAATTACTCTTATTTAGAATATACCTTTTTACCTACCTTTCAGATTGGCCACTAAGTTTTGCCAAGTCTTTTTAGGTAATTGCTATAATTTTGGCAGAATTTCTAAGACAACATTTTTGTCTTCATGGAACTCAGTTTAAAGAAAGAAAAAACAAAATAGAGATGAAATGTATTTTTACAGGAAACAACCAGGCTGAATCATGTTGGGAAGTTAATTTTTCCTTCAGACTTTATATCTTAAATATCAAATCTTCTCCACTACTGACGGTACCATCTACATCTCCAAGAGAAACTGAGGTTATACTTTATCTTCCTCCATACTTGGCAGTAGAACTTCACGTCTTTGAGTCACCTGTAAATTGAAGACCCTTTCTTACACAGGGGTAGCAGGTCAAGGCAGATTGTTCCGCCTTCTGGAGCAGTGTTGTACTTAAATCAACTCAGAAAGAGACTTCTGGAATCAAAATTTTGCTTGCTTAGTGTATATTCCAAGCCGTCCAAGAAGTCGTCATTTTTGGCCTGAAAAATGTTTATCCTGGAAGTATTTTAAAGGGATATGAAAATGAATATTGCTTATGAAGGCATTCAGTTTTAGGGAGAAAACCTGTGTGAATATATGACCTTCATTATTTCCCTTTCTCCAAACACTTTCAACAGCTATTTATCAACAACTGAGGATATGTTTGGCACTGTCTAGGTGTTGGAAATATTGTAAGAATTAAAACAGATACATTTCTCGCCTTGTCTTCATGGACTTACATTTTAGCTAAAAAACTAAACAAATAATAAAAAAGAGCACTAACTGGTATAGACAAAAGTAAAAGAGGTTAGAGTCAGATAGTGAACATCAGAGTAGAAGTATTTTGGTAATGTAATTTTTGGTAAGGAACAGTAGCCCTGAGCTAACATCTGTGCCAATCTTCCTCTGTTTTGTACGTGGGTTGCCACCACAGCGTGGTTTGATGAGCGGTATAGGTTGGCACCTGGAATCTGAACCCACAAACCCTAGGCTGCCAAAGCAGAGCACGCAAACTTAACCACTATGTCACTGGGTCGGCCCTGGGAGCTGCTAGTTTTAATAAGGTCTGGGAGTAAGCCCTTTATAAGGTGACATTTGAGCAGAGACTTAAAGGGAGTGAGGAAGTGATCCATGTAGGTACATGGAGAAAGAATCCACTAAGCAGAGGAAAAAGTGAACAAAGGCCAAGAGGAAGGACGTGCAAGGCCTAGATTTTGAATGAACAGCAAGGAGCCTGTAGCGGCTGGAAATGGATGAGCATTCATCATAGAAAGACAGGATGAATTCAGAGAGGAAGGACTATTTGACTTTGCTGTGATGCCAAGTCATTGAATAAGTGATCTGAGAAATTTGTTATTATATCTCCCAGGTAACTTACATTTTATTCAGTATTTTATTCCAAAGTACTTATTCATTATATAGATATAAAAAGATAGATTATACAGAAATGTTGAGATGCAAAAAATGCTCCCCTATAAAAAATACTGGCCCGTAACGCAGTAAGTCCTCTACACAGGCTGTACATTTCTTTCTTGTGATTTGTATTTTTATTCATGTAGTCATCTGTGTCTATGGGTTTGTGTGTAAAAATTATAACAAATTGAGAGGTATGCCCTCTATAATTTGCATGCAGGTTTTTTTTGCACTAAAATTCAATCTAGTAAATTTTTCATTATAGTCCATTAACTTTGACAACACATATTTTAATGCTCCTTATGACTTGCACTTAAGATGCTAAGATTGTTCCATGTATTAAACAATGTGAGTGTAGACACAAGCTTTTATATTTGCACACATACACACATACAAACATTGTGGGCTCCATTGCCCAGTGGTTAAGTTTGCTTGCTCCACTTTGACAGCCCAGGGTTCGCTGGTTTGGATCCTGGGCACAGTCCTAGCACTGCTCATCAGGCCATGCTGAGGTGGCATCCCACATAGAGGAAGTAGAAAAATCTACAACTAGGATGTACAACTATGTACTGGGGGCTTTGGGGAGAAAAAGAAAAGAGGAAGATTGGCACAAACGTTAGCTCGGGGCCAATCTTCCTTACCAAAAGAAAAAAAAGAAAGAAAAGAAAGAAAAAAAGAAAAAACTTTTCAACAACTATCATAAAAACAAACAAACATTGTGAATATTTCTAAGTATTTATTTAGCGTACATTAAAAGAAACTAAGTTTTGCCTTATACAGTAAAATGATGTTGATACCCCCAATTCTCCATTTACTTTGTAAAATCTGTGTGCCTACCAGCATTGATGGAAATCCTAATTACATTATAAAACTTAGCAGTATGTCATATCCTTCATGTGCTTCCAATCTCTGACTTCCCAAGTCCTGAAGACCATATTCAGTTTATATTCATTTAATTAGGTCAAGCCGACCCGAATAATCTTAAGGTAACCTGAATTGAGACCTTAATTACATCTTCAAAGTCACTTCCAGCAACACCTATATTAATGATTAATAGAGTAACTGAGAAGGTATATGAACTCTAGGAGTTGGGAATTTTTGGGCTTTTACAAATAAAGTTGTTTTGAGCTTTCATGTACAAGTATTTGTAAGGACACATGCTTTGATTGCCTTTGCATGAATACCTAGAAGCTGAATAAATGGATCATATGGTAAATGTCCGTTTCACTTTTGAAGAAACTGTTAATGCTGTTTTACAAAGTATCTGTGTTGTTTTACATTGCCAGCAGCAGTGTGTAAGAGTTCCAGTTTCTCCACATCCTTACCAACAGCTGATGAAGTTGGTCTCTTTAACTTAGATGTTCCACTGGATGTGCAGTGGTATCTCAATGCGGTTTTATGTCTAATTCCTCCGCGACTAATGATGTTGTGCATGTCTTCATGTGCTATTTATCATTTGTGCATTTCAGTTTGTAAAGCGATTTTTCAAATTTGTGTGGTCATATTTTTAAAATGAGTTGTTTCTTCAAATTGGATTTTGAGAACTCTCTATTATAGATCCAAATCTTGTATCAGATATGTAATTTTCAAATATATTCTCCAAGTCTGTGTATTGTATTTTCATTCTCAGAAAAATCTTAATAGAGAAAAAGTTGTTAATTTTGTTGAAGTGCAAATTATCAACTTTTGTTTTGTATGCATCATGCTTTTGATGTCATATATAAGAGATATTGCTTAGAACAATTTCATTAAGATTTTATCCTCTTTTATTTCATTAGTTTTAGAGATTTAACTGTTACATTTTAGGAATACGATCATTTTGAATCAAGCTTGAATATGATATGAAGTATGGATTGAAGTTCATTTATTGGTATTTGGAGATCTAACTGTTCCAGCAGAATTGCACTATGCTTTCTCCACTGAAATCCTTTGCAACTTTGTTGAAAACCAATTAGATATACCTTGAGCCAGTATATTTCTGTACACTCTATTCTGTTCCACTGATCTACTCTCCCATCCTTATTCCAATGCTATACTCTCTCGATTATTGTCGTTTCATAAGTCTTGAATTCAGATAGGATAAAACTTCTACATTTGTTTTTTTATTTTAAAATAGTTTTGGCTTTTCTTTCTTTTTTATTTTTTGAATTTATTTAAAGTAAGAAAAAAACAAGAACAATTCATTTATTTCTCCCCCCAACACCTGCCCCTGGAAATCACCAATCTGTTCTCTATATCTATGAGCTTGGTGTTTGTTTATTTATTTGTTTATTTATTATTCCACATACAAGAGAGATCTTACTGTATTTGTCTTTCTCTATCTGACATTTCACTTAGCACAATGCCCTCAGGATCCATCCACGTTCTTGCAAACTGCAAGATTTCATTCTTTTTTATGGTTGAATAATATTCCATTGTGTATGTCTATATACCACAATTTCTTTATCCATTCATCCATTGATGGACACTTAGATTGTTTCCATATCTTGCCTACTGCAAATAATCTTGCAAAGAACGTGGGGGTACATATATCTTTTTGAATTAGCATTTTCGTTTCCTTCAGATATACACTCAGAAGTGGAATTGCTAGATCATACAGTAGTTCTATTTTTAATTTTTTGAGGAACCTACATACTGTTTTCCATAGTGGCTGCACCAATTTACATTCCCACTAACTGTACACAAGGATTTCATTTTCTCCACATTCTCACCAACACTTGTTACTTCTAGTCTTTTTGATAATAACCATTCTAAAAGGTGTGAGGTCGTATCTCATTGTGGTTTTGATTTGCATTTCCCTGATCATTATTGATGTACAGCATCCTTTCATGTACCTGTTGGCCAATTGTTTGTCTTCTTTGGAAAAATGTCCATTCAGATCTTCTGCCCATTTTTTTTAATTGGATTGTTTGTGTTTTGCTGTTGAGTTGTATGAGTTCTTTATATATTTTTTATATTAACCCATTATCATATATATATGATTTTCGAGTATTTTCTCCCATTCAGTAGGTTGTCTTTTTCATTTTGTTGATGGTTTCCTTTGCTGTGCAGAATCTTCTTTGTTTGATGTAGTCCCGCTTGTTTATTTTTGCTTTTGTTGCTTATGCTTTTGGTGTCAGATTCAAAACATTATTTCCAAAACCTATGTCAAGGAGCTTACCACCTATTTTCTTCTAGGAGTTTTAGGATCTCAGGTCTTACATTCAAGTCTGTAATCCATTTTGAGTTAATTATTGTGTATGATATAAGAGCCATCCAATTTCATTTTTTTGCTTGTGGCTGTCCAATTTTCCCAACAACACTTATTGAAGAGACTGTCTTTTCCCTGTTGTATACTCTTGGCTCCTTTGTTGTAGATTAATTAACTGTATAAGTGTGGATTTATTTCTGGGCTGTCTATTCTATTCCATTGATCTACGTATCTGTTTTTATGCCAATTTCATACTGTTCTGGTTACTGTAGCCTTTTAATGTAGTTTGAAATCAGGGAGCACGATCCCTCCAGCTTTTTTTTTTTTTTGAGGAAGATTAGCCCTGAGCTAACTACTGCCAATCCTCCTCTTTTTGCTAAGGAAGACTGGCCCTGAGCTAGCATCCATGCCCATCTTCCTCTACTTTTATTTGTGGGACACCTCCCACAGCATGGCTTTTGCCAAGTGGTGCCATGTCCACACCCGGAATCCGGACTGGCGAACCCTGGACCGCCAAGAAGCTGAACGTGCGAACTTAACTGCTGCGCCACTGGGCTGGCCCCATGCAGCTTTGCTCTTTCTCAAAGTTGTTTTGGCTATTTGGGGTCTTTCAAGGTTCCATACAAATTTTAGGATTCTTTGTTCTATTTCTGTGAAAAATATTGGAATTTTGACAGGAATTGCATTGAATCTGTAGATTGCTTTGTGTAGTATGCACATTTTAACAATATAAATTCTTCCAATTCATGAGCATGGAATATCTTTCCATTTATTTGTATCTTCTTCAGTTTTTTTCATTAAAGTTTTGTAGTTTTCAATATAAGAGTCTTTCACTTCCTTGGTTAAATTTATTTCTAGGTATTTTATTCTTTTTGGTGCAATCATAAATAGAATAGTTTTCTTAATTACTCTTTGTGGTAGTTCATCATTAGAATATAGGAACGCAACAAATTTTGTGTATGGATTTTATGTCCTGCAACTTTACTGAATTTGTTTATTAATTCTAACAGTTCTTTGATAGTGTCTTTACATTTTTTTTATATATGTTATCATGTCACCTGCAAGTAATGACAGTTGTACTTCTTCCTTTCTCATTTGGATGCCTTTTATCTCTCTTTCCTAATTGCTCTGGCTAAGACATCCAATACCATGTTGAATAAAGTGGTGAGAGTTGGCATCCTTGTCTTTTTTTGATCTTAGAGGAAAAGCTTTCGGCTTTTCATCATTGAGTTTGGTATTAGTTATGGGCTTGTCATATGTGACCTTTATTATGTTGAGGTACATCCCCTATATACCCACATTGTTAAGAGTTTTTTTAATCATAAATGGATGTTGAATTTTGTCAAATGTTTTTCTGCATCTATTGAGGTGATCATATGATTTTTTATCCTTCCTTTTGTTAATGTAGTGTATCACTTTGACTGATTTGCAGATGTTAAACAGTTCTTGCATCTTTGGAATAAACAACGTTTGATCATGATGTACGATCCTTTTAATATATTGTTTAATTCGGTTTGCTGACATTTTGTTGAGGATTTTTGTGTCTGTGTTCATCAGGGATATTCTTTTCTTGTGGCATCCGTAGCTGGTTTTGTTATGAGGGTAACACTGGCCTCATAAAATGAGTTTGGAAGAGATCCCTCCGCTTCTATTTTTTGGAAGTTTGAGAAGGAGTAGTATTCTTTGGATTCACCAGTGCAGCTGTCTGGTCCTGGACTTTTGTTTGTTGGGAGGTTTTTGACTACTGATTCAATCTACTTACTAGTAATCCATCTGTTCAGATTTTCTATTCATGGTTCAGTCTTAGGTTATGTGTTTCTAGGAATTTACCCATTTCTTCTAGATTGTCCAATTTGTTGTACTATAATTTTTCATGGTAGTCTCCTATGATCCTTTGTATTTCTGTGGTTTCTTTTGTAACATCTCTTCTTTCATCCTGATTTCATTTATTTGAGTTCACTCTCTTTTTTTCTTGGTGAGTCTACCTAAGTGTTTGTCAATTTTGTTTCTTTTCAAAGAACCAGCTCTTAGTTTCATTGATCTTTTCTACTATCTCTTTAGTCTCTATTTCTTTCTGCTCTAATCTTTGCTACTTCTTTCCTTCCACTAATTTTGGGCTTCATTTGTTCTTATTTTTGTAGTTCCTTGAGGTGTAAAGTTAGGTTGTTTATTTGAGACTTTTCTTGTTTCTTGAGGTAGGCATTTATCTCTATGAACTTCGCTCAAACTGCTTTTGCTATATCCCATAAATCTTCGTATGGTACATTTTTATTTCCATTTGTCTCAAGGTATTTTTTTACTTCTCTTTTGATTTCTTCTTTGACCCACTGGTTGTTCAATAGTGTGTTGTTCAATCTCCACATTTGTGAATTTCCCAGTTTTCTTTGAGCAATTTCTAATTTCATACCATTGTGGTTGGAAAAGATGCTTGATGTGATTTCAGTTCTCTTAAATTTGTTAAGACTTGTTTTGTGGCCTAACATATGATCTATCTTGGAAAATATTTCATTTCCGCTAGAAAAGAATGTATATTCTGTTGCTTTTGGATGGAATGTTCTATAAGTATGAGTTAAGTACATCTGGTCTAATGCTCACTTAACGTTGGTGATTCCTTACTAATTTTATGTCTGGATGATTGATCTATTGATGTAAGTGGCGTAGTAAATTCCACTACTATTATTGTATTGCTATTTCTCCCTTTAGGTCTGTTAGTTTGCTTTATATATTTAGGTGTTCCTATGTTGGGTGCATAAGTATTTACATATACTATATCTTCTTGTTGGATTGATCCCTCTATGTAGCACCCTACTTTGTTTCTCATTACAGACTTTGTTTTAAAGTCTATTTTGTCTGATGTAATCATACCTACTCCAGTTTTCTTTTGGTTTCCATTTGTATGGAATATGTTTTTCTATCCTTTCACCTTCAGTCTGTGTGTATCTTTATATCTAAAGTGAGTTTCTTGTAGGCAGCATATAAATAGCTCATTTTTTTCTTAATCCATTCAGCCACTCTATATCTTTTGATTGGAGAATTATTCCATGCACATTTAAAGTAATTATTGATAGGTATGTGCTTATTGCCATTTTGTTAGTTGTTTCCTCGCTGTTTTTATAATTCTTCTCCCTTGTTTCTTCTCCTACTCTCTTCCTTTGTGATTTGATGACTTTCTTTAGTGGTACACTTATATTCATTTCACTTTATCTTTTGTCTATTAACTACAGGATTTTACTTTGTGGTTACCACAAGACTCACATATAACAACTTATATCTATAAAAGTTTAAGCTGATAAAAACTTAAGTTTGATCCCATTATAAAACTCAACATTATTATTCTCCCCTGCCACATCTTGTTTTTGATGTCACATTTCACATTTTCTACCTTATGTATCCCTTAACTAATTATTGCAATGTTATTTTTACTACTTTTGTGTTTTAACCTTCCTGTTAGCTTTATAAGTGATTAATCCACTATCTTTACTCTGTATTTATCTTTCCAGTAAGATTTATTCTTTCATGTGTTCTTGTTATTAATTAATAATTTTTATTTTCTGAAAGTACCAACTTTTGGCTTCATTCATTTCATCTACTGTTTTTCTGTTTTCATATTTTGATTTTTCTTATCTTTATTATTTTTCTGCTTCCTTTGTGTTTTAGTTTCTCTTCTTTGTAACATTTTTAACATCTGAGATGAGGGCATTGATTTGCATTCTTTCTACTTTCCTTTTAAAGATATTTTGTTTAGTGATAAAATTTTTCTTCTACTCACTGATTAACCTATCTCTCATAAATTTTGATATGCTATGTCCATTTTTGTCCAGTTCAATTTTTGTTAATTTAGTTATGTATTCTTTTAGACTCATGGCTTGTTAAGAAGTGTATTATTTAGTTTCCCAATATTTATATTTTTTGAAATATCTTTTACTGTTTTCTAGTTTAATTTAATTTTAATAAAACTTAATGATAAAATAATCTAATTCCATTTTGGTCTTTGTCTTTTTTGAAATATTTGAATCTCTTTGAATTTACCAAGACTGACTTTAAAACCTGAATATGGTCTTTCCTGCATATAATCTCTCCACTTGAAAATAAATGTATTCTGCTGTTGTTGAGTGGGGTTTTCAACAACTGCCAGTTAAATAGAGTTGGTTGATAATGTAGTTCAAGTCAAGTCAAGCAGTTATTGGTATGGTTATGTTTAAATAAAATGAACTATCTTACTGTATGTTGTTTTTTATTTGTCTGCTTTGTAGTCTTTCCATTCTTTTTCTTTTTTATATAGGCAATTTTATTTTGCTTTTTTCCTGCTTTATTGAGATATAATTGGTATATAATATTGTGTGAGTTTAAGATGCACAATATGTTGATTTCATACACATATATTGCAAAACAATTACCACAATGAGTTTAGCTAATACCACCCTCACTTCACATAATTCCCTTTATGTGTGTGTGGTGAGAACATTTAAGATTTACTCTCTTAGCAACTTTCAAGTATGTAATACAGTATCATTCCCTATAGCCACCATGCTGCACATTAGATCCCCAGGACTTATTCATCTTATAACGGAAACTTTCTACTCTTTGAGAGACAACTCCGCATTCCCCCTCCCCCCAGCCCCTGGTAACCACCATGCTATTTTGTATTTCTTCTTTTTTTATTTTATTTATTTTTTTGGTGGGGAAGATTGGCCCTGAGCAAACACCTGTGCCAATCTTCCTCTATTTTGTATGGGGGACACTGCCACAGTGTGGCTTGATGAGCCGTGTGCAGGTCCGTGCCTGGGATCTGAGCCCACGAACCCTAGGCTGCTGAGGCAGAGTGCATGAACTTAACCACTATGCCGATGGGCCAGTCTCCTTTTCTATCTTCTTTTGGATCACACTGATCATTTTTAATAACTTTGTTGTCATATTAACTATAGCTATGATTCATTTTTTTTTTAGTGTTTCCTTTAAGGTTCAGTAAGTGCATTTTGACTTATTTAATATTTTACCACTCTATATGTAGAATAAGAATCTCCCAACTGAATTCTCCTAAACTGCCTTCCAGGCATTGTGCAATTGCTATCATAAATTTTACTTCCAAATATGTAATAAAGTTCACAATATATTGTCATTATTTATACATTGATCATTTACCTTTAAACACTTTTAAGTAATAAAATATTTACAATTGTACACACATTTGCTATTTCCAGTGATATGCCTTTCTTTGAATAGACAGAGATTTTCATATTATAACATGTGATTTTCCTGAAGGACTTCATGTAGTACTGGTCTACAGTTGTTTATTTCTTTCAGCATTTGCATATCTGAAAAAGTCTTTCTGCTGCTTTTGAAAGATACGTTTGCTGGCTATAGTAATCTATTTTATCAGTTTTATTTTTTAGTAACTGAAGTATGTCACTCTACTGTCCTCTGCCTTGTTTTAATTCCAAAACAAATCTGCTATAATTCTTCTCTATGTTTCTCTTCAACATTTCTTTTTCCTCTAGTTGCTCTTAACATTCTCCGTTTATCACTGGTTTTAAGGAATTTCACTTTTATGTGATGTGACGTAGTTGTCTTCATATCTCTAGTACCCCGGCTTTGCTAAATTTGGCTGTTTGTTTTCAGCTTTAATGAAATATAGAAAGATGCCTACTGTTAATTCTTCAATTTTTTTTTACTCTCTTTTTATTTTCCCTTGCAAATCTAAATTATTCATATAGTTGATCATTTAAAGTTGTCCCATGGCTCACTGATAGTTTGTTTACTCATTTTCAGCCTCTTTTCTCTATTTTGTTTTAGTTAGTTTCTACTGCTTTGACTTCAGGTTCACTATTCTTGCTGGCTTTTTTCCCCTGCAGCTTCTAATCTACTGTTTATTTATTTTATACAACGTATATTTCTCAGATCTTGAACTTTTCATCTATAGAAACTTACTTTTATTGGCCTTTTACATATTTTTAATATTTATTAATATGCTCAATCGTTCTTCTACTTTTTTGAGCATATGGATTTTAATTATAGCAAATCCTTGAATGACTTTCTCTACTAAGTCTATAATGTTTTTTTTGGGTATGATTCTATTGATTTTTCTCCTCATTAGTGTTTACGTTTCTCTGTTTTTTCAATGCCTGGTTAGTTTTGATTAAACTCAGATATTGTACATTTTTGAATTTTACCCTACTGGCTGCTAGATGTTTGTATATTCCCAAAAGTGTTATTGAGCTGTGTTCTGAGACACACCGAACTTCTTAGAGACAGTTTGTTTGTTTCAAGGCATGTTTTTAGGCTTTGTTTTATAGGATCCAAGTAACTATCAGTCTGTTGCTCATTTTTGCCACTACTGAGTCAGTATCCTCTGAGTACTCTTTCTGATGCCCTGTGATTGATAGCTTTCTACTCCAAATCATAGTAACAGAAAATCTTCTCCACGTTTTATGAACACCTGGGATTGTTTCCTTTGCTCTTTTGGGCAGTTATTTTCCTCGCCTTGTATACTTTTTTCACACTCAGATGCTAATCAATCCTTAGCTAAAATCTTGAAGAGGCATCTCTCACTCTCTCTGTGCCTTTCTCTTTTCCAGTATACTTCCCTGCAAATTCTATACGCATTGAATTTTCCAGACTCAGTTTTATCTTTGAACTAGTAAGATTCCTGGACTCCACTTTGATTCCTCTTTCCTGTGCTGTGGCCTAGAAACAATTTCCAGCCTTATGTGGGGAATCATGGGACTAAATCTTATCTGTTTCCTTTTTCCCAGGAATCAGTTTCCTGCATTGTCTGCTATCTATTATATGAAAACTCAGGGTATTTTCATTTTTTTGAAGAAGAAGATTGGCTCTGAGCTAACATCCAGGCTCATCTTCCTCTATTTTATATGTGGGACACCTGCCACAGCATGGCTTGATAAGTGGTGCTTAGGTTCACGCCCTAGATCTGAGCTGGTGAACTCCGGGCCACTGAAGCCGAACTTGCAAAATTAACCACTATGCCACTGGGCTAGCCCCAAGGTTATTTTATTTTTAATATTTTTTCTGGATATTTAGTCATTTCAAGCAGGAAGTTCAGTCTAATCCCTCTTACACAATATCGGCCTGAGGTAGAAGTACGCTTTTATTTATAACCTTAAGAATTAAATTTAGGGGCCAGCTCTTTGTCCGAGTGGTTAAGTTCACATGCTCTGCTTCAGGGGCCCAGGGCTTTGCCGATTTGGATCCTGGGAGCAGGCCTAGCACCGTTCATCAAGCCATGCTGAGGCAATGACCCACATAGCAGAACCAGAAGGACCTACAGCTAGAATATACAACTATGTACTGGGGGGTCTTGGGCAGAAGAAAGGAAAAAAAAAGAAGATTGGCAATAGATGTCAGCTCAGGTGCCGATCTTAAAAAAAAAAAGAACTAAATTTAGAGGCACCAAGCCTTGTCAGATTCTTTTTATTTATGGAGAATGGAATAGAGTAAAACTATTGATAATGTTTCATGCTTACCATATGAATGAGGTACTAGTATTCCACAGCCACTGTTATAGTTAGTGAATATTTTTATATATTGCTGTTTAACCAATGTCACTGGACTTTACAGAGACATGTATATGTACGATGTAAAGGACAAATAAAAATATCTACGATTTAAAAATATCTCAGAAATTCAATCACCTGGTAAAGACCAACATAAAACCAACTGAAACCACCAAGCAATTTTTTTGAAAATATTAACCAAGGTAGCAGATGCTGAAATTGGAAACCACTTTGTTAAAACTCATCAAAAGAAAAGGGAAAGAAGAAAAGTTCACTTTAATTCCACTGGGTAACATAAAAATACATTTTTGCTGCCAGATTATTTGCAAGTTACATTTAAAGATACCATTTCTGTGAATATTTATGTACTGCGAACATGACTCCCCTTCTAGTAGTCAGAAATTGGTGCTCAGCTGTCACTCAGAGTGGCTACTTCAAGTTGGCCTGCTTTGAAAATGTCATTGAAAGTTTCAACATCTTTCTTCAAGGACATCCTTTTATAGGATGCCAAAGGACGCCCTGGAAAAACATACAAGATACATTTTTATGTTCCCTCTTTTGAGGATAGTAACCTAATAACCATCTGAACAAATTTCAATTACTATTTGCATGTTTTGGTGGGGAGTAGAAGCTTGAGATTGGATAGTATTTCAGAATATAGAGCACACTTTCACGTGAAGACCTTTCTATCATATCATATTGTTTTGTTTAACCAAAAATAAAATATTTAGAATCATAAAAATTAAATGAAATTTCTAGTGCTATCCTTTACTCTCGCATTAAATGGAATCAGTTAATATTGCTAAGATTTAGATTTTTCATTTACCTACCACATAGGTTTTCTCTGACAATTTTTTAAACATTTGCTGTTTTTAAATTTTAGAATGGTTTTAGATTTACAGAGAAGTTGCATGCATAGATTTCCCATATACTCCACACCCTGGTTTTCCTATTATTAGTATCTTAAATTAGTATGATAAATTATAATGAATGAACTAATGTTGATGCATAAGTATTAATTAAAGTCCATAATATATTCATACTTCCATAGTTTCTATCTAACTTCATTTTTATGTTATCATTTATTCTTCCTATCCAGGATACCACATTGCATTTAATTGCCATGTCCCATTAGGTTCATCTTGGCTGTGAGAATGTTTCAGCCATTTCCTGTTTTTGATGACCTTGCCAGTTGTGAGGACTAGTCATGTATTTGTAGATAGCCTTCTTTTTTATTTTTTTCTGAGGTGGTCTCGTGACCAGACTATGTTATGGTTTTTTCAGAGAAAGATCATAGAGACAAAGTCATTTTCATCACACTGTAGCAGATATATACTATCAACATGACTTATCATTGCTGATTTTGACCTTAATCAACTGGCTGATCTCAGGTTTCTCCACAGGAAAATTATTATTTTTCCCACCTTATACTGGACTCTATGGAGGGAAGTCACTACGTGCAGCCCAAAATAAGGGATGGAAGTTATAAATTTGTTACGTTCATAAATGTGAGCAGCTGGAGAAATGGTTTGAGATTGTTCTGCACAAGAAATTTGACTCTTCTACAAATGTATTTATTTACTCAGTCATTTATTTATATGAGTATGGACCCATGGATATTTATTTTATAATTTGGGTTATAATCCATTGCTACATTATTTATTTTGTTGCTCACGTTGTTGTAGCTTTGGTCATTGGAAGCTCTTTCATTTGGCTCCTGTGTACCTTTGACATACCCAATTATTGTGTGTGGGGTTGTTTTTTTGAGCACTTTTTAACTTTCTGAAACTACAAATTCCTCTGGGCACCTCTTATATATTTACTGTCTCAGTCTTTTAGTCACACATTCATTTCTCCATGGAGCCTTTGTACTTTTTATTGATATTTATTGGTATTGGTTGATACTGATGTCTCCAACTCTATTACCCACATAGATCATTCTAGTGTTCTCATCTTGCTTGTCTGTAACCTCCCATTTAAACAGTGAGAATCTTGGTTCCCACCGTCCATTCATTTACTTAATTGTTCAGGTGTACGTGTATAGTGGTTCCATAATTATCAACTCATATCCTTTAGGAACAATTTTATTAACTTTTGTACGGTGCTTATATACAGCTTATTTTGTCTTTAGTCTTACAGAGCTACTCACTTCCAAAGTTATTTGGGTCAACACCTTTTTCTCTACTTCATTCAGGCACATTGCATCATACATTGGTAAATACAGTTAGATTTTTTTAGTCACACTCTGAATTCCATCCTGAAATCCCTGACCTCCTTTTCGTAAAATTTGTATACATCAACTTTCACACTTTATGCTATAAAGTGCTATAGATTTTAACAAATGCATATTGCCATGTCTCTACCATTACTGAATCACACAGGATATTTTCAATATACTAAAAACAATTTAAAAATTTCTCTATACTTCATGTATTCAGTCCCCTCCCAAACCCCTGACAACCACCAATCTATTTATAATTTCTCTGGTATTGCCTTTTCCAGAGTGTCTTACAACAGGAATCATGCAATATATCACATTTATAGAATGACTTCTTTCATTAGCAATATGCATTTAAGATTCAGCCATGATTTTGAATGGCTTATAGCTTACTCCTTTTAATTCAAGAATAATATTTCATTTTGTGAATATACTACAATTCATTTATCTATTTATTTTTGAAAGCTATCTTGGTTATTTCCAGCTTTTCATGATGATGAATAAAGTTGCTGTAAATATCGCATGGAAATTTTTGTGTGGAGATGGTTTTTCAAATCATTAGGTAAATAATTAGGATCACAATGGCTGGATTATGGTTAGGCTCTGTTACACTTTGAAAGAAACTGTCAACTGTTTTTCAAAGTGGATGTACCAGTTTGCATTCCCACTAGCAGCGAATGAGAGTTGTGATTGCTCTGCATCCTTGCAACAGTTGGTATTGTCAGGTTTGTTTTCTTTTTTCATTTTATCCATTCTTATAGGTGTGTGGTCATATATCATTGTTGTTTTAATTTGCACTTTCTGGTGACAAATAATGCTGATCATCTTTTCGTATGCTTTTCTTTCACCTATGTTTCTTAGTGAAATATCTGTTCAGATCTTTTCACTATTTTACTTGGGTTATTTGTTTTTTTATTGTTGAATTTTATGTGTTCTACATATATTGTATAGATACAAGCCTTTTCGCAAATTTTTTTGTTGTTGTCTATGTCTAATTGGAGAGTCCAGCTCCAATTTAAAAACCTACATGTGATTTTTCAAGCTTAACCATGGGCAATTATAAAGCTTTTACCTGGGAAATGTCTGAGAGAAAAACTGCCCTACCAGGACCAGACTCAGTACGCATCCAATGCATTACAACCTCTGACCCTGCTGGTTGGTCACGTTCTTTATGTATTTACATTCCTAGTCCCTGCACCTGCATTCCTAGATCTCTTTATCTGAGACCTTAGGCTGAGCTCTCCTTAGGTACATTTGCTGAGACCTCCTTACATGGGCAAGAGGAGGAAGAAACCCTGAAGACATTTCCCCACTCTCACTCCATACCCAGTAGTTTTCCACACCTAGACCTCACCTCTTCGCTGGCCGCAATGGTAGAGTCCATAAAACTTCCAGAGCTGTTTGTTCCTGGCTCCCTCAACAGTGAGATGACCGCCACATTTACACTGCTTCATCAGAGCCTCTACCAGTGTGCCATTTCATGGGGAAA
The DNA here is from genome assembly GCF_037783145.1 of Equus przewalskii. Lineage (NCBI taxonomy): Eukaryota > Metazoa > Chordata > Mammalia > Perissodactyla > Equidae > Equus > Equus przewalskii. The sequence continues at coordinate 59,678,733 of NC_091838.1, forward strand.
ATGGGACAGGGCAGTGAGGTGGGGCTTCCTCTGGTTTTAGATTATTGCTTATACCATCAGAGTAAGTGATTAAAGGCTTAACTCTTTCATTTTTGTCTTGTTGCTTTAATTGGCTACGCCAACACCTGGAAGCTCAGCTCTCTTCCAGCTCAGCTGAGCTCCTGACACTAGTCTTTGCAGCTTCTTTCAGGAAGAAATATTTTTTAATTTTAATAAAATCAACTTATCAATTTTTTGTCTTATGGATTGCACTTTTGGTAATATGTCTAAAACCTCATCATCAAAAACCAGGGTTATATGGATTTTCTCCTAGAAGCTTTATAATTTTGTGTTTTGTGTTTAAGTCCATGATTCATTTTGAAACACTTATTGCCATAATAGTTAGCGCTGAGTCCAGGCTAATTTTTTTTTGCATATGGATGTCTAATTATCCATCTTGCATATGGATATACCGCTTTGTATAAAGTCTATCCTTCTCCATTGAAGTGTCTTTTTGCATCATGCAGAAAATCAATTGACTATATTTGTATTGGTCTATTCATAGGAAATTTATTTTGGTCGATTCATCTGAGTCTATTTATTTGCTAATAATATTGTATTGATTATTGTGAATGTATAGTAAATCTTGAAATCTGATAGTCTCAGTACTTTAACTTTTATCTTCTTCAGCAGTCTTGTGTTGATTATTCTAGGTCTTTTGTCTTTCTATATAGGCTTTAGAATCAGTTTATTGATATCAATAAATAGTTTGCTGAGATTTTGATTGAAATTGCATTGAATGCAAATGTTAAATTGGAAAGAATTGACATCTTAATATCGAGTCTTTCAGTTTATGAATGTGGACTATTGCTTCATTTGTTTAGATCTTCCTTTATTTTTTTCATCGGTGTTTGATAGTTTTGTGCATACAGATCTCAGACATGTTCTGCTAGATTGGTGGAATAAATTAAAACCTGTTCCTTCTGCTTGTATTTTCTGGGAAAGATTCTGAAGAATCAGTATTATTTCTTCCATGAATGTTTGTTAGGATTCTCCAGTGACATCATATGTCTCTGGTGCTTTGTTTTTTGCAAAATTTGTAATTACTTATTCAATTTCTTTAATGGATATTGGACTATTTAGGATATCTATTTCTTCATGTGTCAGTTTTGGTAGTCTATGTTTTGCAAAGAATTGTTCGATTTTACCTAAGATAGCAAATTTGTGGCTTAGAGTTATTTGTAGTATTTTTAATTTTAATGTCCATCCCATTGGTATTATTGACCCCTCTTTAACATCTAATATTGGTAATTTACCTAGCCCCTAATCCTTTCCTGGTCCTGGTGTCCTTAATATATTTTCTTGAAGCACTGTCCCCTATTGACTATATTTTGTGTTTTGTTTGTTTGGTGTTTTCCTCTTTTTAGATGAGACAGGAAGACTAGAGGGGCAAGTAATGGAAGGAATTTTCTTCCCCAAGCTGGGATGAGGCTTTAGCAAAGTCTTTTGCATTGGTGAGTAGAACTTTGTTAAGGATAAGGTTTTGGATGTGTTCCACAATGATTACTCTTCTCTCCTTTGCCACAGCCAGAGGAATTTTTCCTCAGATCTTTAACCTGAAACCTGGTGGGGTTCCTGGATACAAAGTCTATGAAAGTGTGGGCCCCCTAAGACTGTGGGCCCTCAGGAATTACTCACTTTCACATTTGTCCATACTTAGTCTCTAACAATTCTTCAAAATTATCTTTTAAATCTTCCTACCAGTTTAAAGCTGTAGTGGTTTCTGATCCAGATAAGCAGACTCGGTGTGACTCTTTGGGTTCATCTGTTTCCCTAGATTTTGCGTTGGGAGTTTGCCCTGCAAATTCATTTCTCTGTTGGGTCAAATGAAATTCATTGATTTCAAGTTTTTCCAGCTTTGTCTCATTTTAAAGACAGAAATAATCACCCTCAAGCTCTTTAAATGTCAGAGCTGAAACTGGAAGTCCATCGTCATATATAGTAAGAACATAAACTATCTCTATCTTTCCCATTACAAAATAGTTAATAAACAAATGTCATTTCTACTTTCTTCTTTCAATCAAACTAAATTTGTGTACAATCACCAAGTCCCAAGTACTCGACGAGGTGTCAAGATACAATAGGACACAACTTGACCTCTTTTGGGAAGTGCTAGTGTTTTTACTCACCCTTCAAGCTATACCAAATTATTTTCCCAGCTACAGAAAATCCAGTCTTCATCATCCTTCCACTTACAGGTGTAGTATCCAAACTGTATTTGGAAATTGTAAGCAATTTGATCAGCTCATTCAGCTATAGATTACAGTTACCACAACTTCCAGCTAACAGTAGAAATGATATGTAAGAGCAGCACAAATTAAATAAGACTTCAACAAGAAAGGATTAGAGCACAAATAGTTAAACCAGAAGCTTCACAACTTTTCAATTGTTGTGTTATAGAACAGTTTCCTTTCTTGTTTACCTAAGCCACTGTTTGAACCATTATGTCAGAGCTCTTAATAAAAGTTACTTGTTTCACATCTGTAACTGGTTATCCTAAACATGAGGATCATCTTCTGGTACAACTATACTACTGATTATTGTAAAGTTTACAGAAATTTAAGGAAGACTCCAAAAAATCCGTCATCGTATGTCCTATAATAGAATGAGCCTAAGTACTACATATTCATAATTAACAGTTATTTCTTACTTAATAAATAAAGATATAAAACTTACTAATGCGTAGAATATATAGTGACAAAAGAGAATCTTCCTTCAAATGTCTACCTAAAACATTCAGGAGAAAGAAAAATAAAACTTTAGAGTGATTTTAGAATTACATGGTCTGCAAGGCAGTTCAATACACTGGCAAGTGCACTCAGGTCTTTTGTCCAATGAATTAATTATGAGTTAAATAGCCCACTTACCTGCCATTTCTCAGAACCTCTGAAACTATCTCGCTTTCCATATCTATGCTTTCAATTAAAAAGAAAGTTTTGATCTAAGACAGAAAACAAGACTCAGCTTCAAATCTAGTTTTATTCTGCTGTTTCTGAGGTCCAGAAGGAATTTGAGTTAAACCTTATTGTTGCACTCTCTTTATACCCCAAATGTAAACTTTAAACATACTTTCTAATCCCTCCAATTACTTTTCTGAAACTTCTAATATCATGATTCTTCATTTCGTTTTATGTTTTAAAAAAAAACTGTAATTTCTCCTGGACTTGTGACATCTTTTCTTTTGCATCTATGGAAAGTTTTAGGGAGAAAAAAGGTATATTTTTAGAATGTTAAACTAAAATCATTAAAGAGATACTTTAACCTCAGCTTGAGTATACCCCATCCTTGACTCTGTCAGTTCTCACAATGGAAATTGTCTCTTTTGCCTCTGGTGCAAGGTTGTTTCCCTTACCAGGGTTCTGAATCTCCTTCTCTCTCTCCCTGCTTGCTACCTTCATTTATTTCTTATCTTACTTTCAGTCTTTAATCAACCGTTACCTAGTTTTGATCCACCAACATAAACTAATGTTTACACTCTATGATTTTCATTGACTTTTCAGTCTTTGCCTCATATAAAATCTCTGCCATATTTGACACTGTTTGGCATTTGTCTCATTTTAATACTTTTTATAATATAACAACATACTTACCTAGTTAACTTCTTAGTCTCCTAGCTCCCTCTAAATTCCTTTAAGAATTACTCTTTTCTTCTCTTCCCTTAAATAATTGAGATAAACTTTACTAGTTCTTTGTTCCTTTTCTAACAGCCCACTCTCCCTGGTGATATTACTCATATCTTTAATTTCAAGGATTCCCAAATCTATAACTCCATGACTTCTCTTTCTCAACTTTGAAAGCTGTGTATCCAACTGATCCCTATATTTTTCTGTGCCTAAATGCTTAACAGTCACGTTATGCTCCAATTTTCCAAAGCTGAAGTCATCATCTTCTTCCACTAATCATGCTTTATGTTCACACATTCAGTGTTACCACCCAAATCATCAAGTTAGAAGTCACCTTTGATTCTTTCATTCCTATCCACATCCAAATGTAATTAATAATATATATAGATTACAAAACTCTTTAATATGTATTGATCCTATTCATTTCTTTCTGTCACCAGTGATTATCCCTTAGTTACGAGCACAGTAATATTGCATTACCATATACTCTTTTCTTGGTTTTAGCCTTCCTTTTCTCTAAATAATTTTAGACTTTGAAATCCAGGTACATTTTTTAAAAATGCAAATTGGTCACGTAACTCCCGTGCTTAAAATCCTTCAATGACCTTCCATTGCTTTGTTGACAAAGTCTAGATTTCTTTCTTAACTTGCAATTTGAATTCTTAAAAGATCTGTCTTTTCCTAACACCAACTTTATCTCCTTACATTTCTGTACTCTCTTAGAATGCATCAACCAGTCATTCTGAGCTTTTTACATACTGAGCCATTTTCACATGCCCCCGCTTCCTTTTGTTCCCATACTGCAATGCAGTTCTAATCTAGACATTTGCTGTTTGTTAGTTTCCTTGGTCCTTTGAGTGCTTAATATCCAGGCATCTTTTATGATGTGATATGGATATTGCTTCCTTTGCTAAACTATTTTTCACTCATTGGGCTGTATTGTGTCTTTTTTATGTGATTTCACAGCACTCCATGCTTACTTCTGTCATACACTTACAAAATTCTTTTCTATTTAGTTGTTTATTGCTCCTGTTAGAATATAGGGAGCTAAATGGCAGAGGTATTATATTGTTCATCAATGTCTTATACCTGGCCTACAAGGCTGTTAATCGATGTCAAAAGAGTGGCTAGACTGGCATCTTTATGAAGCCTCATTCAAAATTTGCTGATAATGTAATGATCTGCTTATTTTTGATAAATCTTCTATTCTGGCTAATGAAACTATCTTCCATCTATCTACTGACTCACATTGTATATATGAAATGAAGCTAGCACCACAAACAGTGCCTAGAATACAGTTATTATTCCATAAATATTTGTTGATATAATGAATTCCTGAAAATAAGTTAATCCTAAATTACTCACTCTGGCTCTTGTTCTTGGTACTGATTCTGACATCAGTTTTCTATCCCATATCTCTTGAATCTTCCTTTTATATTACAGTGTCATAATAAGTCCTCATCAAGTCTTGCCTTGACTATTAAAATATAGTCCTGACTATTTTCTTTTAGCTCCCCAGTATCCTGTTCATCTTTTATTTTCTGTTAGAGAAGTGAATTTCAATGTGGGGTGAGTTTGCAACCCCCTACCCAGTATGTTCAGCAAAGTCTAGAGTCATTTCATTGTCACAACTGATGCGGGGGTGCTACTGGCATGCGGTAGGCAAAGGCCAAGGGTGCTGCTAAACATCCTAATGTGCACAGGACAGCTCCCAAGAAGAAAGCATTATCTGACTCAAAATGTCAATAGTGCTTAGGCTGAGTGATTTGCTAGAGCTAGCACTCTGAAATGTAAATCTACTTGTGTTGTGTATCTTTGTTAAATGTGTACTTTTTTTGAGCCCTTAGAGTTCTGTGGAGGTGCAGCAAGCATTTAGCCAGGGCACCTCTTCTGTTTACTGCTTGATAAATTGGGATTATTAGTGAGATATTATGACAAAGGTCATTAATTGTCCCCAAGTGTCTATTTCTTTTGTGTTTCTAGTAACAGAACTGTCCCCGCTTAACTTTTAGGAACACATAACAGCAAAGTTAGAGACTACATTTCCCAGCTGTCCATCTGTATTCCCACGTGATTAGGTTTGGTCAACAGATTGTGAGCATGGGTGATTTGTACAAAGCCATTTGCCCTGGACTATCTTTTCTTGCCTTCCAGTTGAAGCCATATTTCGCTGGTGGCAGAACCAACTTACAATTGTGACTGCTCCCCTTTGACTGTTATTTTGAGAAAGGAACTTTATTTTGGGTCATCAGCAACTTAATTTGAACTTTCACAAATACAAATGAAACGTATGCCTCTTAATAAGGTGACGATCTCTTAAAATCAATTTTGCTCTACAAGATAAAGTTTGACAACCTAACGCGATATACAAGACACTTTGTGTTATAACCCTTGCTTGCAAGTCTTGCTCATTCTCATCAGACTTTGGCACTCTAAACGACTGAAATACCTAATGTAATAAGCTGCCTCAGCTCTGTTTATTTCCATCCTATTCTTAAACTTAAGTGTCCTATCACTTCATCCTCACAATCTCACTGCTTAAAACTACTTTGAAATAGAGTACGCACTCAACACATTTTTCTAAATCATTGTCTATGCAATGTTTCCAAAATTATACAATTAATGGCCCAGCCAGTACAATACTCAACAGTTTAGATATTTGAAAACATAGGTTATTGGTTTTATGATCTTAAATTCTTACTTTAAAAGGATGGGTGAATAAATAGCTAATTACATAGGCTAACTGTGGCATTATTTAATGACTATGTTTATAAACAAAACTGAACTTCAATTACATTATGAACCTGGATTTTGACGATATCTTATTTCTAGATTCCACATTTTTTTTCAGTTTCCTAGTTATGGTGACTGATTGACTTCTACTTTGATCTGATGATTAGATATGCAAACTTCCTTAGATCAAAAAGTTGTTTAACTTTTCAATCAGTTAGTTTGGGTAACATGAGAAAGCAGGATTAGGGTGCTATTCGAGATCTCATGTACTCAATTTACTGTGAATATTTCGGTCAAATAACTATTTTATCAATTATGGATTATTTGTAGAAGACCTTAACTATGATGCATCTCAATTCAGCAAGTATGAATCTTCTAAGTGAAAATTTTTATAGCAAGAAAAATATAAGAAACAGTTTCATGATGCCTGCATTCCAGGAGAAATTTATTGATGAAAAGAAGAAAAAAAAACTGATAAAATTATTAGAAAATAAAACTCCTTTAATACAATCACAAAAAGAAGACAAATAAAGAACAAATAACAAGCTATTGATTAAGACACTGATATTTGTGTTAAGTCTGAAAATCAACCATATATACATAGCTTCTGAATAATTATTGAAAATAAGTGTCTTATATAACCTTCATGGAAATTATCTCAAGGCTTATAATTCTTCAAGGATCATTTCTATAATTATCTTTTCAAGAAAAGGTAGGTAAAACAAGCGAATAAGAAAAGAACAAAAGCAAAAATCCCTGACCTGATACATTTTGGTATTATTTATATCTGATTTGAATAAAAGTCCTATTGTTTATTAATTGTGTGATATTGGCTAGAATATTTAACATCTCTTAACTTCATTTTCTTCATGAGTAAAATAGGAAAGATAATACTTCAGGGTTAATATAATTAAAGGAATTAGAGCACAGTAAATTTCCAATAAGTACAAATTTCCCACTCTTCCCTAATAATAAAAATATGACAGTCATGTTTTCTTAACCAAAATTTAGGACATATGTTCTGACAACTTTTACTCTGAATTGTGATTGTCTTGAAATGAAAATCCTAAAAGGAAGTTGAAATGTTAATTTGTTAGTAATTGTTGTAAAGTAACTATTCTTAATCAATTAACACAGCTATTAAGTTACTTTTTAGATATCCATAACTGTTAATTATTAGAGGTACTTGAGGGTTAGTCACTCCCGGCTAACCTCATTACACATCTAAAAGGAAAGGTCTCAGACTCTATTCTGCCATATTGCAGTCATTCATAAACAGATAGGCAGCAATTTCTTCTACCCGCTTCTGTCATCTAGAATAGGATCTGCCTGTACCAGTAGCTAAGCTCAGAACCTTTTAGGGGTCAAGTCCATGGTATTACCCCTTACTATTGTTAAAGAAAAGAAAAACTATTCTGATCCTTGTTAAAACAGTAAGGAAGACTTTATTCAACACTATCACAATAGGGGTCAAAATCAGGCTCACCTCCTAACACAAGAACAAATGGGATTTTATGGCCGAGGAGCAGGTTGGTGTGGGGGCAGGGGTTGGTTAGTAAATGAAAAGTTACTAAGAGGAAACGTTTAGGGAAGGGGGCATTCTTGCTAAATTGAGTTAACATAATTCTTGCTGAAGTCAGGCCAGGGTGATCACATATCACCTGGGTTATGGTAGGGCATGAGGAATTTGATCAGATATCAAGGGTGGGGATTCTTGCTACAACTGGACTCTTCAGGTCCAGCAAGAATAGGAGCCAAAGTTCGTACCTAGTAGAGGAAAGGACTCAGGGGAGCCTGAGTAAAGTTTGGTCAAGGGGAGGAGTCTCTGTGAATTAAAGATTGAGGCCTCACTTGATTCTTATGCTCTGACCATGCAAGACTGTGGAGATTCTAGAAACTATTCTAAACAATACACGTAGCTTGAAAACCACTGGTTTAACAAGGAAGGTTCATTTCTAACATTCACAATTGTGATTAGTAAAGCTCCTGTGGTTGAGTCAAGATATGGATTGTAGAAATGCTTAAAGAAGTCACCTTGGGAATGTAGACTTTCTCATTAAATCCTAGTCGACCACACCCACACTGGGAGAATGCATTCCTGATTAATTTAACTGAATGCCCTCAAGCTATAGATTAACACAAATGCACACACATTTGTTATTTACATGGTCAATTCTGAAATCTTTTAATGTAAATATAGATATTATACAATTTTATCTTTATTTAATCTTTTTTTTGAGAATAGTAAAATTAGATTATCAGAATTGGTTTAGGAAATTCAGCTTGTATGTGCATTGGATATACAGAATTTACAAATGGAGAATTGATTAACCTTAATTTTATCTCTAAAATTAATCTAATATAAATTGATCTAATATAAACCCAGGATGGTATAAATCTGGGAACCTGAGCTGCCTGCTCTGATCTTCACTCATATCAGTGGTTCTCAAAGTCGCAAAAAAAAAATTGATACCAAATATCAGCTACTACTTTATAGAAATAGTATGGGAAGGGACTTTCTATGGGAGTTGACCTACTAGTTATATTTTTCAAAAACAGCTGTTTCAGGGCCCATCCTGTGCCCTAGGGGTTAAGTTTAGCACACTCCGCTTAAGTGGCTTGGGTTCGGTTCCCAGTCACAGACCTACTGTGGCAGTGACACGCATTCAAAATCGAGGAAGATTGGCACAGATGCTGGCTTGGGGCAAATCTTCCTCAAGCAAAAAGAAGAAGATGGGCAGCAGATGTTAGCTCAGGACAAATCTTCCTCAGCAAAAAAACCCGTAGCTGCTTCATATAAAAGTAATAGTAGCTAATATTGTTGAAGGCTTACTTGTATCAGACACTGTTCTTTGATCTTCTACATGTATTAATTTATTCATTCCTAAACACACACACATACACACAAATTAGATACTGTTATCATTGATTGTGCAAAAAGAAACCACAGAGACAGAAAGATACCAAGTCACTTGTCCAAGGTCAAATAGCTAGAAAATCAATAAAATAGATTAAAACCTAGGCATGTGACCCCTCAGGCTATACTCTCAACCATGACAAGTATTGGCTCTGTCATAATGTGTGACCAGGGCCAGCCTCGTGGACCAGCGGTCTATGCAGTCATATGGGGCCTCATGCTTAGAAGGGCCCTGTTCTTTGCTGAATACTCTGCTGTTGCCATTTTGGAATTCTTAAAAATTGGTGAACAAAGGGCCCCACATTTTTATTTAGCACTAGGCATCGCAAATTATGTAGGACTTCCTGTGTGTGACCATTTTGAGCATGAAAGCATGCAGTTGCTGACTGATATGTAGTGATAATCCGAAGAAACTCCTTTCAGTTAGTTATCAGAATGTATGATTCCAACCAGTGGGGGGAAATGAAGCTATCAGTAAACAAGAGATTAATTGTCAGAGGTTGGTGGTGAAGAATGAACTATTATCAAAAACAAATAAACATAAAGGAAGCTAACTTATCCCACCCCTTGCTTACGAATATAAGCACAGGAATATGTTAAGTAGTCTTCATGCTTACCAAGAAAGGGAAGATTCAGGAAATTCAAATAGATCCAGAATTTCAAACACTCTTCTATAGCCAAAAATATTAACAGAGGAGTGAGAGGGTCTCACTGAAAACTTGGAAGACATAGACAGGGGGCTTGACAGTAAAATTGCAAATAAAATCTAGTTAGTGAATATGCTAATTCTTCTCCCCACCTATTTACATTAACAGGAAATGATATTAGTGTTTTCAATAGCTGAAAAGGGATACAATTAACTTTACATTACCATATCAAAAGAATTGAGGTAACATTATAAAACGCTGCTTTTCATATATGCATGAAGAAAATGCAATCTTCCCTGATTAGTGGCCTGAAAATTTTAGAAATAAAGAACTGTCTGAAATTAGAAACAGTATTATTGCAAAATAATAAAATGTTTCTTCTTTGTTGAGTAAAAAATGAGCAAAATGCAACTCTTGGTAAAACAGTGATGGATTTCAGAGCACAGTGAAGAGAGAGAGAGGAAGAACAGCAGAGTCCTCAATGTAACTCTCATGCCCTGCAGAGAGCTTTTCACAGCACTTTTGGAACAGTTCCTGTATTTCATTTCCCTCATTTAACTCATGTAGTTTACCAATAGTGTCATTCTGAGTAAATATATTTCCTTTACAACAACCCAATGCAGATTTCACCGATAATTTATTTACATAAGTTTCCTTTATGCCACCTTGTACTTAGAGTTTCATTTAACTTAGGTGACATATTTATGTGTCACCAACTGGATTTTCATCTTTTAATGTTACTCACCTTATAGTTTATTGAGTTCCAATTTATCAAAGTGAGGAGTAACTTTCAATGATCATATCTCTTGAGTATAGAAAATCTATTTGACATGTGCAATAACTCTAATGAAATCATCTCAGACATTCTTTTACAGTTGAATCCAAAATTCTTGTACAAAATTTGATAGAATTGACTGAACTTCCCATAAATATTTAACTTCACCCTCTACTTTTTAAACCTTAACAAGTGTCAGTAATTGTTATCTGCTGATGTGGAAAAGAACTGAAGGATCAAATAATTTTTTGTCAGAATATGAAGTTCAACCAAGATAATTTCTGTTCATCAACAGCATGAAATAGTTGTAGATATAAATCACTGAAATAAAACTTACTAAATTCTAAGAGCTTCTCCTGTAATGATACTCACATTGTAATTCTTAACGTATAATTCAAATATATTAAAATAATTAAATGGGTGTAGAATGCCAAATTCCTTAGACATGATGTGCAGATTCTTATAATGTTTTTACTACTATGTTTGATGCTTTATTTATGAATTATTCTTAATGTAAACAATACTCTAATGGACAAAATATGTTATTATTTAAAAGAAATTGAGAACAGTAGAAATTAGTTTCTATTGCTGAATAATGAACAATATAACAAAGCTTATGGTAAGTATTGATCATATGCACAGTACTCTGGTAACATTAAAAAGACTGAAAAAAGAAATGACTGTATTTCTGTTGAGATAATATTAAACATGGAGAATAAATTAGAAAACAAGGCAAAAAACTTGTGATAGACATTGAATAAAATATAGGCTTTTATTACAACAAAGGAAAAAAGAAATGAATACCATAAGTGTTGATATGGAAACCTAGAAAAATGTCTAGATATTGGCTTCCCAATGTTTGCCCATCTTTTATCCCTTATTGTTCATTACATATCACTAAGTGTTCCTTTTCTTCCCCCAAAACTAGTTGTTCCTACTTGTGCTCTTGCCCTAGGTATCACCTTCCATGTCATGACTTTATTCTTGTCCAAACCCCACTCCATTAATGGTTAATCGTCATCCTTTATTCCCTTATTTTGTCATAATTTATGGTTGTCACAATTTATTCCTTTATTTTCATTTTCCTCTTTTCAATTTCAATATTCAATATTTCATATTCCTCTTTTCAGTCATTACTAACATACATTATAAGTATCTTAAAACCTAAAAGTATTTTTTATTTAATCTGCTTTTTGGTGTAATTACTATACTATAATGTCTCTTCCTATTGAGTGTCAAAGTTCCTAGTAAAATTGTCTATACTACACTAGTCTGGTTTCCACCAGTTTATTAAAAGCTCACAAGAGAATTCCCTTCTTTTCCCAAGATTTGTTATGCTGAACCCACCACACTGCAGTCATCAGAGATGTTGATGTTAGAAAGTATGAACTATGTACAATCAGATAGAATATGAAAATAAGAGCAAAGTGTTTTTAATTCTAGATATCAGGTCATTTAAATATCTAAAGAAGGTTTTCTAACTTCCCTTATTAGAGAAGACTTTAATAATTATATAATATAAATCTAAGGATGCAAGCTTTTTGAGCAACTCCTATAAGTTATAGTGTTCCTGTTATACTGAACATCAGTAGAGATCAGAATGTATCCTCAATGATGTCCAAAAATCTATATTTGTCCTAGATGGGAGGGTGGGGTGGGAGGTGGCGCCTTTCTCTGGTTACTACGAAAGTTCAGCTAGCTGTGAAATTCTGAGTCTAATGTTTGTTTGGGAAAGCAACTTCAAAGTGGGCAACTTCTTTTTTAACTCGTAACATTTAGAATTAGATATAGGTGATGAACTATTTTAAAACAAAATACTAAAAAATCATCTATGGACATTTGATATTTTATGTGTATTTCTAATTTTCAAGGGAACCTATCTATGGATAACATTTTAGACTTGTGATTCCAATTAAAATTTTGATTAAATTTTGTTAATATGTTTAAAGTCCATAATATATACATATTACTGTAATATTTAAGAATATCAAGGAACTCTGTATTTATAAATCTAACACTGGAGTAGTTGAGACAATTTTGGTAGTCAGACAATTATATTTATGAATTTAATTTAAATTGAGTAATGAAAATTGATGAATTGGTTTGTAAGTTTTCCTTAAGAGTCTTAGATAAAATTTTCTAGAATAGGAAATTAATACAATTTATGGGTTAATACTAAAACTTAGGGAAGAACTCACTGTCTTAATTTGTAATTTAAAAGAAAATCACGCACATCAATATTTTTAAAGAAATTTTTGAATAATTTACACCATACAAAGAAATGTTGCCCTTAAGAACACTTGTGAGTTCGCATTTATGTAGAGGACTGCTCATCATGTGTAAAGAATGACATTCACTTGATCTCTCTCTCCACTTATGCTTTGTTCATTCCCTTTGCCAACAATTCCTTTGTTCATTCCCTTTGCCAACAATTCCTCAATCAATACTCCGTTTCTACCTATTGAAATATTAACTAAACTTCAAGGCCCAAGCTTAATTCCATTATCTCCATAAATATTTTCAGCTTCTTCCTTTAAAAATAGGTATCCTATTTATCTATATTTCTCTGATTTTACGCAATGATACTACTTACATCATTATATTTGAAGTGCTTGAACACTTCTGTCTCTTCCTCTGTGATACTAACTCCTTATATTAAACGGACTGCTATAGATTTGCTTTGAATAGACAACCACTGGGTTCTGATACCAACGCAATCATGCCCAGAAAGCCGATTAATACTTAACTTGGGTCATAAAAGAAAGAATGTATGGAATTTTAGACGGATGAGTAGAAAGTCATTAATACTGAATATGTTGAATTAAAAGTATACATTTATTACTTTGAATCAGTTTAGCATAATTTTTATTACGAAAAAGGTATTCACTGATTGTTGGTGAGCCTTTTTAGACAAAAGTTGATCCAGGAAATTTCACGTGTTGAGTAACACTGAGTTGAGTAAGAAGGTAATGAGTAACTGTAGGGTTTATAAACTATACAGTCAATAAACTGAACTGTATATTTCCTACATGCTCTATTTTAAGGCATGTAGCAGATAAAAAAGAGGCAAATATTTCTTCAGTTCATTGAATAAAAGTTGGTTACATAAATTACAAAGACTAAAGCTTACAATATAGTTATGACATGGCATTAACTTTGTTAAAATGTGTATTTAAAAGGTGTTCTTATGTCTATAAAAATTTTATAACTTATCTTACATGCTAGTCAGTCTATTCAAGAAACTAAATATTTTGGATTAGAACAACGACTCTGCTTTTGAAGAGCAACACACTTAATGAAATTACATGATCAAGGGGACCCATAGCCTTATAGGAACTTATGTTTCAAAATCTGATATAATAAGAGCAGTTAAGTAACTTCATAGCCTGAAAAATATTGATATATTTTATTTTCTTTATTATAATTCTCTTGCCATTAAAATTACAATGACATTTTTCCTTTTTCCTCTTTTCCCCTTTCTGCAATCACAGTAGCCTGCCATGTTGCTCAAGCCTTTTGAGATGCAGCTTAGAAAAATAGTATCAAAGTGCAAAAAGGGGCTGGTCCCATGGCTGAGTAGTTAAGTTTGTACTCCCTGCTTTGGTAGCCCAGGGTTTCACAGGTTCAGATCCTGGGTGCAGACATGGCACTGCTCATCAAGCCATGCTGAGGTGGTGTCCTACATAGCACAACCAAAAGGACCTACAATTAGAATATACAACTATGCATTGGGGAGCTTTGGGGAGAAGAAAGAGGGAGAAAAAAAGAATATTAGCAACAGATGTTAGCTCAGGTGTCAAGCTTCAAAAAATAATTTTCTTAAAAAAAGGAAAAAAGTGCAAAGAAATAAATCATCTATTTTAATAATTCTACGTGGGAAGAGCAAGAAGTAATGCTTTCGAGAAGGCTTTAATGCAGAGTTTAGATTGGAAATAAAACTTCCCAGAATTAGTAAATATTTTCAAATAGAAAAGGGGGAAAGTTCATTTCAGAAAATAATGATCACATGAACAATGTCTTATAAGCACAACAGGGTATGGTATTTTTAAGGAACTGTGAATGGTCCAGAATGGTTATGGTGTACAATGGTTGTGCTGAAAACAGAGGCAGTATATACAACTATAAAAGTAGCTTTTGCCATCTTTTGAAAAATAATATTAATTAATTTTGAGTGATATGGGTCATATTGTCTAGGCAATGGGAAATGTTCAAAAGTAGTTAAGCAAGGAAAAGTATTTTGGGTGATAATTTAAAAAAATAGAATTAACTATCTAATAATTTCTTCTTGGAAGGTAATTCTGTTCATGTATAGTTGTGGCCAAGAAATAAAAAGAAAAGATCTGCAATTTCATTAGAGCTGTTTGCCAACGCTTCCTCAGAGAAAAATATAAGGGTCTTTAGAAGCAAAGAGATATAACCATTTATGTAGATTTTGGATCAAGTTTCACAATAAAGAGACCAACCTGGATGACAAGATTAGTCTAAAAGCTTTCAAGATCTTGCCCAACAAATGTATAGAAAAGTAAGAGTTATTCTTAAAATTTCCAGATAAGTTTCCTCTGAATTGTCTCATGTTGGGGTGATTTTCTCAACTTTTTTATCCTCTTTGATTGGACATAGTGTGATGAATGAACTTATTAGGAAAACGCTGGGTTGGCAGACAGGTTAATAATCCTCATCCAAGATAGGTGTCTTTTTTTCATCATCTATCTATATATATTCTTTTTTTTTTCTTTTTTAAAGATTGGCACCTGAGCTAACAACTGTTGCCAATCTTCTTTTTATTTCCTGCTTATTCTCCCCAAACCCCCCCAGTACATAGTTGTATATTTTGCTTGTGAGTCCTAGTTGTGGCATATGGGATGTCGCCTCAGCGTGACCTGATGAGTGGCACCATGTCCGCCCCCAGGACCTGATCCAGTGAAACCCTGGGCCACCGAAGTGGAGCATGCGAGAACTTAACCACTTGGCCACCGGTGCGGGCCCCCAGTTATATGTATTCTTGACTCATCTTCTCTATTTATATCACACCTATATAACATCCCATAATTATCATTTAGTTTGTGATAAGAATATTTAAGATCTACTCTTTTAGCGACTTTCAAGTTTATAATATGGTATAGTTGACTGCAACCACTGTGCTGTGCATTAGAGCTCCAGATCTTATTCATCTTCTAGTTGCAAATTTTTACCGTTTGACCAACATCTCCCCAATTCCCCCACTCCCCCAGCCCCTAGTAACCACCATTCCACTCTCTGCTTCTATGAGTTCAGCTTTTTCAGATTACACTTATAAGTAATATCATACAATGTTTGTCTTTCTGTGTCTGACTTATTTCATTCAGCATAATACCCTCGAGTTCCATCAATGTTGTCATAAGTGGCAGAATGCTCTTTTTTCTCATGGCTGCATAATATTCCATTGTGTGTATAGACCATGTCATCTTTATTCATTCATCTGTTGATTGATACTTAGATTGGCTATTGTGAATAATGCTACAATGAACATAGAGTGAGATATCTCTTCAAGATCCCGTTTTCCTTTCTTTGGATATATACCCAGAATTGGGATTGCTGGATCATATGGTAGCTCTATTTTTTGTTTTTGAAGAATGTCCATTATATTTTTGATAGTGGCTGCACCAATTTACATTCTCACTAACAGGGCAGAAGGGTTCCCTTTTCTCCACATCTTTGCCAAAACCTGTCATCTCTTATTTTTTTGAGGGCAGCTATTCTAACAAGTGTGAGGTGATATTTCATTGTGGTTTTGATTTGAATCTCCCTGATTAGAGATGTTGAGTACATTTGCATTTACCTTTTGGCCTTTTGTATGTCTTTGGATAAAATGTTTATTTAGTTCCTCTGCCCATTTATTAATTGGATTTTTTGTTTTGTTGTTGTTGTTATTGAGTTGTATGAGTTCTTTATACATTTTGGACATTAATCCCTTATTCAATATGTTATTTGCAAGTATTTTCCCCATTCTGTGGCTTGCCTTTTCATTTCACTAGTGATTTCCTTTGCTGGGCAGAAGCTTGGTAGTTTGATGTAGTCCCCCTTATCGATCTTTGCTTTTATTACTTGTACTTTGATGTCAAATTCAAGAATTCCAAGGTCAAGGAGCTTCTTCCCCATCTTTTCTTTTAAGAGTTTTATGGTAGAAGATCTTATGTTTAAGTCTTTAATCCATTTTGAGTTAATTTTTGTGAGTGGTGGAAAATAGAGGTCCAATTTCATGTTTTCTGCATGTGGTTATCCAATTTTCCCAACACCATTTATTGATGAGACAATCTTTTCCCCATTGAGTGTTCTTGGCTTCCTTGTCAAATACTAGCTGACCATATATGCAGGTAGTGATTTCTGGACTCTCTTTTCTGCGCCATTGGTCTATACGTCTAGTTTTATACCAGTACCATACTGTTTTAATTACTATTGCTTTGTAGTGTACTTTTAAATCAGAAAGTATGATACTTCTGGCAATGTTCTTTTTTCTCAGGATTGCTTTGGCCATTTGAGATCTTTTGTAGTTCCATACAAGTTTTATGATAGTTTTTTTCTATTTCTGTGAAAAATGCCATTGGAATTTTGATAGAGATTACATTAAATTTATATAATGCTTTGGTTAGTATGGACATTTTAATAATATTAATTCTTCTGATCCATGAACACAGGATATCTATCCATTTGTTTGTGTCTTTTTCAATTTCTTTCACCAAAGTCTTGTAGTTTTCATTGTAAAGATCTTTCACTTCCTTAGCTAAATTTACCCCTAAGTACCTTATTGCATTTGATGTCATTGTGACTGGGATAGTTTTCCTTATTTCTTTTTCAGAATTTCATTGTTAGTGAGGTCAGCATTACCTAATACTAAAACCAGATAAGAATACTACAAGAAAATAACACTATAGACCAAAATCCCTCATGAATATAGATGCAAAAATTCTCAATATTATTGAACTAAAATCAACAACACATTAAATAGATCATACCATGCTCAAGTGGGATTTATCCCTGTGATGCAAGGATGGTTCAACATATACAAATCAATAAATGTGATACACCACATTAATAGAACAAAATATAAAAGTCATAGGATCATCTCAATTGATGCAGAAAAAGCATTTGGCAAAATATAACATCTTTTAATAATAAAAACCCTCAACAAGTTGGATATAGAAGGAACATACTTCAATTTGACAAGGGCCATATATGACAAACACACAGCTAACATCATATGTAACTGATAGATTGAAAGCTTTTCCTCTAAAATCAGGAACACAACAAGGGTGCCCACTCTCACTACTCTTGTAAATATAGTATTGGAAGTCCTACTCAGAGTAATCAGGCAAGATAAAGAAATAAAAAGCACGCAAATCAGAAGGAAGAAGTAATATTACCTTTATTCATAGATGATATGATCTTATATATAGAAAATTCTAAAGACTCAATCAAAAATATTGAAACTAATCAATGAATTCAGTAAAGTTGAGGATATGAAATCAATATACAGAAATCAGTTGCATTTTTGAATTTATTTATTTGAATCTACTCACACTGCATTGCTCCTTTTTAACCTATAATATTCTGCAGTGAAGACACCTTTATTTTCAATTAGAATTTACAATAATAACAAGTTAGGATAATATTTTCCATGATGTTTCTGCATATCTTGTATCAGCTTTTGTTCAAGACTATGTTTTCAAGGAAAATAGAGGTAGTGTCTCCCTCAGGGACAGAAGACAGATTTGTTTCCTGGCCAGAAAAGTAGAGATGATGTCTCCTTCTGAGATAAAGTTTGGGCAGATTTGCTAGTAACTCCCTTGGAAGATTGGGAGTTTCCCAAGCTCAAGGTTCCTCATTGGGTATGCATTATCATTGAATGTGTGTTATCCTCCTAGGCTGCCCCATATGTCTCCCATGGCACTTGAGAAGGCAACAGAAACCTCCATAAACATGATGCTTACATTGTCTGCAGTGCCATGAGTGACAGAGTCCTTTGATTTTGATCTAGGAGTCTCATGTCTTCTGTTACCATCTATGATTGTGCAGGATATGTTGTGAACTTGAATGTTGTGAACAATAAAGTCTTGGATCTCTTACAGTTCTTGACATAAAAAACTCAAATTTTTAATTTGAAACCAGTTTTAAAGGTCATTTATTATTATGATGAGGAAATTGAGGAATGTTAATTTTTAGTTGATTTGCCGAGATCACAGTTAATGAAATGACCCACTTGATGTTTATTACTCCCAGACAGTTTCTGATCCACTCAAATTCTCCTCTCTTGGACAAATATTTCTCCTTTATCCTATATTCTCTGACCTACAATATCTTATCTTCCCTTCTTATTCTTGGTCAATGACCTTACTGTTTACCTTTTTGAGAAATAGAAATCAGTAGAGAACATACACGCTCTTTCCATTCCTACTAACATGCCTGAATTTGTATTCACATACAGTGCTTTCACTCCTATTTTGCATTTGGTGAACTCTCCTTTGTCTTGTGTAACACCAATTCTTCCACTTGTGTACTAAGCCCTCTTCCCTTATCAACTGAAGGATGTGATCTAACATTGCCTTTCTCTCCTGTCCATTGAATTATTCCTACCAGTAAAGATTTATGCACAATATCTACCGTCTTAAAAAACTTCTTACATTTTATGCTCCTGTCATTTGTCATTCCGTTATTCTGTTCCCTATTTTAGTAAAATTTCTTGAAAAATATCTTCCCTAATTCTTTCTTTGTTATCTAGTCAACTTTATCATTCCTAGGCCACCAGAATGTAATAACCTGTTAAGGTCATCAATAAAGTCACATTGCTAGAACCAATAATCAGTTCGGCCTTCCTCTATGTTGCTCTTTTCATACCAAAAGATGCAGTTGATCCTTCCTCTTCGAAGACACTTCTCTTGATTTTTAGAACATTATATTCAATATTTGTTCCCTGCTTACCTCATTAACCAGTCCTTCTCGGTCACCTTTGCTGGTTTCTCGTAACTTCCCAAAGCTCAATACTTGGACCTCTTCTAAATACAATCCCTTTATGATTTCATCCAGTCTCATGAATTTAAATACTCTTTATATTATGTTACATCTCAATCTTTATCTCCATCCTGGACTTCTCCCTTTAGCTCCTGCCTTGCAAATTTGAATGCTAACATTGGGGATTGGATATTCAAAACATGAATTTTGGGGAGACACAAACATTCAGTTTACAACAGTTGCCCCTTTTTTGGGTTGTTTTTCAGGTTTTGATCCTTCTGAAATTTAGGAGTAGTTTATGACCGTCTTATGTGATGCAAAGGCAATTATCTCTTTCTACTTTGTCAAAAATTTTTTTATCTTGTACTTATTAGTACACGTCAATGTATTTTATATCCATTTTATGTTTTTAATATCTGTCTTTTTCTTTAATTGCTTGTTAAATTTATGTCATAGTTAATATTTCTCCCA
The DNA here is from genome assembly GCF_037783145.1 of Equus przewalskii. Taxonomy (NCBI): domain Eukaryota; kingdom Metazoa; phylum Chordata; class Mammalia; order Perissodactyla; family Equidae; genus Equus; species Equus przewalskii. Next base: position 59,698,923 of record NC_091838.1, read on the forward strand.
CTCCAAGATTATGATAAAAACTTGGTCAAGTACTTATAAAGTTTTCCTTACTAAATGAACTAGTGAATATCTCTAGCCAATGATTAATCATAGTGGCAATAGTAGGCATACATTTTTGTTACTGACATTAACAATAACTCCTTGATATCTCTCCACTAAAAAAGATTCTGGCTTGAGAGTTATGTGATATATACTCTACACATACACACATTCAAGTGCATGTATGTAGTATGTATGTGTGTGTGTGTGGTATGTATGTGTTGTAGCCACCAACAGAAACTGCATGAACCCTCACCCAAAATGTAGTTCAGATGTCCAGACTTATGACGCCACACATGCATCAAGACAGAATAGAAACATTTGTTACTGGTTTGTGACTAACATAATGAGGCTTTGTGGAGAGAGCAGGGTGACTTACAAGCAGGTCTGAAAATGATTTGAGAAAGTACAGATAAAGGAGACTGGTTTGAGTATTTCATTGTGATTAGCAGGTGGGGCCAGATGAGGATTCCCTTGCATATAGGAAGGGGTTGTGTGGTTTGACCCACCCACCATGCCAGAGTGCACACCGAAGCTTTCTTACCAGCATCCATATATGAGTCAGAAGGGGAAAGTCGGGGTGGGAGGGGTTGTGAGGCTTAAAAGCTGTCAGCAGTCAAACATTTAAAAAATGGAGTCAGACAGTTTATTACAACATAAATGTATTGTTTTAGCTTTTCTGTTTCTACAGGAAAATTATATTTTCTGAGAAAATTAATTATTTTATCTGATCTCTATATTTACTTGTACAGATTATTTCAAATTACTAATACAGTGATTTGCATAGTCATTTTTCAAACTGTCATAGGCTATTTTAATTCCCTTTGCTTCCAGGAGCATTTTGCCTTTAGAATCCTCTATTTTGCCCTGTCAACAAAAATAATCCATAACCAATCTATAAACGAAAATTTGGGAGAGTTTATTCTGAGCTGAAATCTGAGGACCATGGCCCGGGGCCTTTCTTCCTGAAGGAAGAAAGGGCACCGAAGAAGTGGGGTGCACAGAGTGTTTATATACCCCAAAACAGGGTATTTCACATATGATTGAAATGTCCCTCTCACAATAGTCACAAGATTACCCTGTAGGCACAGCGCTTGATGGACACAGCAGGTAGTGCATCTGCTATCTCAGAGGGCTTAGCAGGAGACAAGCCTATTGTCTCGAGCTGGGTGGTCACAGGTGAGCGCAGCAATCAGTTCCTAGCCTAAGGAAAGATGCTTAATCCTTAAGGGAATGCCAATGTTGGGAGGGGGAGGGAAGTTGCACCTTTATCTCAAGGGCCTTTGTTCTTGCCATAGGGAATATCTAAAGCAGATATTCAATGCATGCTCAACCAGGCCCTTTTGGAAAGACAAGGTCAGGCCTAATTAGGTTTATACCTAATGGCTTCCTCATATTCTCCAATATATCCTATTGTTTACCATTTTTATTTGTCAGCACATATGCAAATTTATCCTCCTAACTTGCATAGATTTTGTTATATAAAGATTTGTTTATTCTTTTCAAAGAAGTAACTTTTCATTACTTATACTTTCCTTTTGTTTTATGTATTTTTCTTTGATTTATGTCATTCATTCTGTTTTATTCTTTTACTAGCATATTGAATTGTGTAGTTGATGTATTTTCTAATTGTCTCTATTAGCATTAGTATTTAAAGCTACGGATTTTTCCCTAAACACAGATAAATCAAATTAAGTGATTTATTTTACAAATCCAATACCAATACGATTTTTAGCATGTTAACTGATATTCTCTTATGTCACTGATTCTAAAATAATATAGCTAGCTTAGGAAGAGGCAATATTATTATTTTAAATATCACTAAATGAAGCAAAAAACCTTCATGGTATAGGCAGCTATAGAGCATTGTAAAGCACATACCAACTTTATCTTAAATTCTTGGAACAGAATTGATAACATAAACTTTGAAGTACTCTGTAAAGACCCAATGACTAAGTGAAATAAACTGAATGCTGGCAATACTAAAACATATACACACATGAAAACATTTCATGTATAAAGAAGAAATAGGCTTAATTTGAATAAATGATATAACCATGCAACAAAATGTTTTCTGTTTTTTTTTTCCTTCTTTTTTCTCCCCAAATCCCACCAGTACATAGTTGGATATTTTTTAGTTGTGGATCCTTCTGGTTGTGGCATGGGGGACGCCACCTCAACATGGCCTAATGAGCAGTGCCATGTCCGCGCCCAGGATCCGAACCCTGGGCAGCAGAAGCAGAGAGCACGAACTTAACCACTAGACCACGAGGCCAGCCTCCAAAATGTTGATTTGTAATTGTAAATATTCTTCCAACAATTTTCTTTGGCTGGAACTAGTACAAGATCTTTTGGGCTTTATTTTCAGTAAGAGGTTTTATTTTAAATGTTTATTAAAATATGCATATGGAAGATTATGTGAAATTGATTTTCATTTATGACAAACCACTTCAAGCAACATGATAGAATTTCATTAAAATTAACACTTGTAATCCTTTGTCTCTTGTTGTGTTTATACAACTGTATTACTGATAAAACATCAGTCAGGTTTTATATCCATTTTTTTACTTTTACAAAAGAAGTGTTTTTACATAAGAAGTACTTTGGAATAAGAAGTGTTATATAGTGACTTGAGAACTGTCCTTTGCCTTAGAAACAGGTTAATTTGCCTGTCTGTTCAATAGAGGTCATATAAATGCCACCCATGTGTGATCAGGCATGACATCTTTTCACCTTCAAGTAAGTTGAAGAATGGCTTACATCTAACATTTTACTTAAATCATATTCTTTACTTTTATTCTATTAAAGAACATTTCACCTTTACTGTTTAATATTATGTTTATCCCCGCCCCCCATCTCTTTCTTATATTCAAGTTTAGTTCACTCACAAACATTGCCTGATGCAATTGACAAATAATTTCTTTCTCAGTTCAGCCTCTGTAGCCAGCCGTATCGTCCCTTTCAACTTACTTTCTTTTGTCTTCTCATGCAGACTGTGCATTTTTTGGTCACATCTCTTCTTACCCATAAGATTTATAATTTTTTGCTGCTTCTTTATTTTTCATTGCAGTGCTTGATGGTTTATTTTCCTGCAGACTCCCAATGTTTCTTCATACTCATGCATCTCCATTCTAATTAAAGTTATGTATTGACATCCTCTTGGTTTCATTGGGTAGTACATCACTAAAGTGGAGAGTGAGTCGGATAGTGAATGTTCCCAAATCATTTTACAAAATGTGTTGCTCCTTGAAATACCTTCATTTGTAATGATTTTCCTTGTGCCAGGATTCTCTATTACAAACTGTAGAATACCTAGGTGTATGAAACAGAAATAATATTGATAAATACATGAATACAAAGACATCCCAGTAATATTTTACTATATTCAAACATGTATTCCTTTTTTACTTATTTACAAAACTTGGCCTGGAATAAAGTTTTTCTTAAATCTTTTTTTTTCTCTCTTAATTTTGAGTCTATGGATTGATGAGAGCCGGGGATGGACACTGGCATGAATTAGACGAGTCTTGACCTATTCTCTGCCACTGTTGCTCTATAATGATTATATTCGCTTCCATAGAAAAGATGCTGAAGGTCACCATTAAAACAAACACAATATATTTAGAATGGATTAGCTTTTCCTTGAAAGATGTAAGCAATGCCTGGCATAGGGCTCCTTGTTTGGGGCAGGGCGTGTGTATGTGTGAGTGTGTACGTATGGTGAGGAGTGGTTGAGGGTGGTGGTGTAGCCCAGGATATAGAATTATAAGCCTTTTCTCCAGAGTTGCAAACAAAATTTGACTGGATTTTTACAATGAACCTCTAATATTTGCACAGCGATTCAGAAGTCAAAATTTGGACATTGCTTTACATTATATTAATTATAATTTCACTATAAATGCACAAAACACAACAGAATTGCGTGTTGGAGAACCAAATACGCAGATGAACATTAATCAAATTTACAAAAACTCAGTAACTGCTGAAAGGACATTATGTGTGTGAGTGTGTGTGTGCAAATGAGGTGACCTATAGGTTGTGTTTCTAAGTTAAGTGGAAGTGAGAACAAGCAAGGATGAAGAAGGAGTAACTTCTACAGTATAAGTGGACAAAAGGAGATCTGGTAATTTGGGCTTGGGAGAAAGGTTCAAATTTGAGGGTTTGGAGGCAAGAATAGAATATTTAAAAGAATGGGTTGCTGAGCAAATAAAGATTTTTGTATAAATGGTTTGAAAGTGGAGTGACATTAAATGCAAACAGCTAAAGTGACAATGTGATCAGTGATGTTAAAGTATAAAATCTAGAATGTGTTTCGAGGGCTTTAAAATATGGTCTAAAACTATCCCCCTTCCTCCTACTCACCTATTCTACAAACCCCAATTTTCATTCATTGAAATCAATCAATTTTTTCCAAAATATACCTTACCCATTCTCAACTCTAAAAACGTCCTTTTACTTTCCCTTGCCCCTATATCTTTTTCTCATACACAAATTCAATCCATACTTCAATTCCCAATTCTTCCATTAGCTTTCCTGAACCACTCTTACCCACAGTGGTCGATTCCTCCTCTAAACCACTAGAACCTATCCACTCTAACTTTTGTCTGTGACCACCAAGATGGTAAGATTTCAAAAGGAGAGTTATTTGTATTCCTTACAATATCTTTTGCTGGGATGAATACTAACTGTTTAAGTAACATTACATCTATTGGCTAGAGAAGAATGACAGTGATTAAGACTCGTAGACCAGTATTTTTTCTTTTTCTTTATTGGTTGCTGGATGGTTCAGGAAAGAAATTATCCCAACTTTATTTTTTTCATCCTACAAATGCAGTATAAGAAATGACCTAGGTAAATCCTTACTAACACACAACAACATCTTCTGTGAGTCGTGTACTATTTTCATCTATCAATTTCTATTTAAGAATACCACCAAATGCCTCTTTACTCATTATGCTCAATATGCAGAATTTGTTTGGAAATAACACCATTATTACCTCCTTTATGTATATGATTAACAATGTTGATTATACCTTCTTGACCACAACGAGCTTTCCAGTAGAAGTTGAAAACTTATAGCAATCTTATAATTTTTTCTGAGAAAAATTAATATCTCTTCACTCAAAAGTACATTGGGAGAAACGTTATCTCGTAGTTTTTTGTGTGAGCAAAACGTGTGATCATCCTATAATGTGATCATCTATCCTACTGTTCAGACTCTGAATTCCTCCCTGGGCTTCCCACTCTCAGCACTGTCTCCTTAAATAATTCCCAGGTTGCTGTTGCAATACTTACCTTGTTTTTCCTCTTCTTTGACGTAAACCTTCCCCGGCCCCCTCCATTTTGCTTTAAACACCTTCTTCTGATCTAGTCATAAGGCAAAACCCTTTTTATCTTCTTTAAAAAGTTTTCATCAAAGCCCTATTTTCTGAGCTTTCTCCTAAACTATTACATCTTCTTCTTAAAAAACAAACAAAAATTAAGAATAATGTACAACTGTAATTTCACAAGGTTGTTAGCTATCATAATCTTAATAAAAAAAAAGAAACACACACACACACAAAAACAAACAAAAAATTGTATTTGCCTCCGTTACCCACATTTCTAAAATCTCCATATTTCTTTTCTTGAAATGTCTTTATTGTAACTTATTAAAGTGTGTTCCTACCATAGCTTTGCATTTTATTTTGATTATACTAGTAGATTTTTTTCAGTATAAATCAACATAAGATTTATATTAATGCTGTGAAATACCTAAAAACATATAGCACAATATACATGAAATAATGATTTTCTGTCTGGAAATAACACTGGATACAATGTATATTTTCTATTAGTTTTGTATGTTTCCTTGCTTATACTAGTTGATATCTTACTCTAAATTAAATTTCTGTCAGTATTTTCACATGTACTAAAAAAGGTACACATAAATATGATTTTGAGGATATTACAGTTTTTATGTATGCGGTAAATTTAATAAAAATAGATGAACTACACAGTCCCACAGTACTAAATTATGTAACAGGAACCTTATTAAAAAGGAGTTGAGAGGCCAAAATGGTGAGCTCTCACTCCTGAGGTGGATGGCAGAGCCCAACAGGAAGAAGAAAGACTTCATTTTCCTGACCAGCAGGAAGTTCAGCCAATGAGAGATTGTCACAACACAGCCAATGAAAAGGCACTACACTTCGAATTCTGAGTCTCTTCCAATGGGCTCTGTTTACAATAGCCTGCTCAACTTCCTCTTCCCCTCCATAAAATAATTTCTCCTCCCCTGTCTGCTGGGGACTTGCACCTGGCTCGCCATGGTTTCTGACTTCCAATTGTAATTCTGTTGCTGATCCTGAATAAACCCATTTTTGCTGGAGAAATAATTGGCTGTCTATTTGTGTAAAGTCAACAAGACAATGAGAACTTCTCCCCCTCACCTCAATGTCATGAGTTCTTTCTTCTCTACTAGATCATTTTCTTTAACATAAAGCGTGCTATTATTTCACCAATCTAAAAACAACTTCACGTTACTCATTTGCTCCTCAAATGACAGTCCCAAATCTCTTTTCTCCTTTATGGTGAACTTTTTGAAAGAATTATCTAGATTCACTATCTAATTCCTCTCTCACATTTATTCTGAAATTACTCCAATCAGATTTACATCTCCTTCAGTCCATAGACACCTCTCTTGCAAGATCATCAATGACTTTCATCTTTCTAAATTTATTCAATTTTCCCTGCTTATCTTACTTCTCCCATCAGTCAAATTTGATACAGTTGATCCCTCCACCATCATTAAAACATTTTCTTCATTTTGCTTTCAAGACTCTATATGCTCCTGGCTTCTTGCCGACTCAATTGATTTCCCTTTTAAGTCTTTCTTCCGAGGTTCTCATCATAACCCTAGGGATCATATCTCTTATTGCTGGAGTGACATATATCTCATTCTCTGATCTTTCCCTTTCTCTATTGAGTTGTACTTTGATGATTTCATGTGGTCAGAGTTTAAAACAGTATATATATTCTGACAACTTCCAAATTTATAGGTCTCTCTGAAATTTACATTCTGTGTTCAAATGGATACTCAACAGCACCACTTGTATATCTAAAAGAAATCTCAAAATTTTGATTTCTAAAACTACATTTCTAATCTCCTCCCAACATAATCATCCTGTAATGTTTCCTGTCACAAAGAATAGTAACTCTACCTTTCCAGACGTGATAACTGTTGACAAATGTGCATTTTGAGTCAATCACATACAATGTAGTTTTTTGGAAGTAGAAGAGAAATAATATAGTTCCTTTTATATAAGAGGCACTTAGTGAAGATTTACTGGTTTATTGTAACATAACTCTGACAGGTAAGCTCTCCATTGCTGAAAGTAACCTTCATGAAGAAAGAAGTTTTACGTCTGTTTTGTTCACTGCAATATCGTCTTTAGTTAGAAGACAAGTGCTCCCCAAATGTATTCTCTATGAATGAGTGATGATGATGATGATGATGATGGTTTTTTGGCTAACACTGAACTGGTTCAAATGTTATAGGTTTATTTTGTATCTTGCTTTCTGGTTAGTAAAGTTTCCCTTTTTAACTTTTATTATTTTTTAAACATTTCTTTTATATTCAAAGTTAATGTAGAATTGTCCTTTTTTGGTAGTTATTATTTCGTAATCTGCATATATCCTTTTTATGTTAAAGAAATTTTCTTTTATTTTTCCTTTAGTGTTTTATTTTGCTTTGTTATGTACTGCATTTTGTTGTCTTTTTTAAATTTACAAACAAACAGATTCATCATCAGCAAAGGGATATGCAGTCAGGGGATTGCAATATTATAAATTTCTAAACTGGTGAGATCTTAGATTGAAGCTTCTTTTTCTGGGTGTGACTTTGAAAATGACATTGTGAATAGAATTTAATAATTACTTGGAATTTACTAACCTGTCCAATACTAATTTGTCATAGATATAATAAAGAAAAAAGTTTGAGTATAGATTTCAGGAAACTAGAAATCCTTTATTAATACAAGTAAAGTGATTACAATGCATATAAGGAAAATGAGCTACTCCTATGTGGCTATTGATATAATTTTTATCTTTTGCTAATATTATTTTGACATTAAAAGTGAAACAATAATTCATAGCTATTATAAAAAGGAGGGAGATGATATAACAAAAAGTAATGACCTCTACTTTTTAGTGGAAATATTTAGGAAAAATTCACTTAGATGTACTTTATTTTCTATCAGCACAATTCTCTGTGACAACCTAGAGCAAGACAATCGCCTTTTCAATATTTCTAACTTTCAGATATTTACATATAATTTTTTCTTCCCACAGGCCCCTCCTTTTTAATCAGCACTTCCTCATCGCATTTAACTATTCCTCTATGACATCCTTACTTTTAATTTACGGTGATGCATATGTATATGTATAAATTAAAATGTGCGTATGCTTATGCATGCCTGTGCAACCTAGAAAACAAAAACTTTGGGGCAAAAAGGTATTTGTTAGAATGGAAAATAGATGCCATTTGTAGCATAGTTTGAACAGGCCATAGGATTCCCCTTCCTTTTAATAATGAACACCAATGAAAACTGAATTTGATGTCTTTTGAAATCTTCCAAGAGGAAACAAAATGAATTATGTGAACTGTTGACACACAGCCATATCTTTCATGAAGAAGAGAAGATAAAGTACTAAAACATGCATATTAATAATTTGTGGTAGATTAAAGGACCTTCAAAGGTCTCAATGCAATGCCTTCAATACTCTAATTTGTTGTCATTGTAATTGCTGTTGTTTTAATTTTAATTTTATGTAGATTATTTATAATTTAATGTAGTTAAGTTTTCAATGTATATGGTTTTTAGTTTCTGTGGTAAGTGTAGTAAAGGCACATATTCTCAAGAGATCATTTACGCACACTTTCTATTAGCGTGTCAATGTTATCACTATATTTTAATATTTTATCTTTGCTCTAGCTTGAAATAAATGCTGTGGTATATTGGGGTCAAGTTTACCTTTGTTCCATATGGCTATTCACTGTTTCCAACTACATTTGTTAAAGCAAACCTTTTCCTCCCACTGTTTAATCACTGTTTTTACCATCCATAAAATTGCCGTGTATAGCAGGACCATGTTTATCAGTATTCTATTTCATTTCAAAACTGTTTATATCTGTATTAATTCCACACAATGGGTTTCTGATAGGCTTTGCATTGAATTTGTCAGTTTAGTTAAGAAAGACTGGTTCTTCACGTCTTTTTAATATTCTATTCAAAAACCCCATTGTAGCAGATGCCATTGTGGCTACACCCTTATTCCTCTCAAATCCTTTTGCCAAGGGCATTCTTTCACTTATTTGAGTTTGTCACTGTTTCTTTGTGTTGAAGAGCTGCCGTTAGTCTGCCAGTGTGTATTGTGCTTGTGTGTTTTCCACAAGTGACCAGGAATTTATGTCACAATTGACAGATTATAAATAAAGCCTGAGACATGAGGGACTGTTAGCACTCCAGGTCCCTTCCTGCCGATTGGGACAACTCCATGGTGTGACCCACACTGTTTCTAAAGGACTCTTGCATGATTGAACCATGGTTATACTCTCTGGGACATTAGCTGATATTACTTTCTTGCTTGGCTCTTTCCCGTTCTAGTCCTGTTTCTTTCTCCTCTACCAAGTTTTCCTGGTAACTAATAAATTACTTCCACACAAATCTCCCCCTTTGAGTTGGTTTCCAGGAAGTTCAACTTAAGACGTTTTATTTTTTATTTAATTTAATTTATTTTTTTGAGGAAGATTAGACCTGAGCTAATATCCATGCCCATCTTCCTCTACTTTATATGTGGGACACCTGCTACAGCATGGCTTGTTAAGTGGTGCATAGGTCCATGCCCAGGATCTGAACCAGCAAACTCCTGGCCAACAAAGTGGAGCTCAGGAACTTAATCGCTATGCCACTGGGCTTGCCCCAAGACATTTTTATAAAGGAATTAAGTTGTGATGATACTGATATCACACCAAGTATTAATCAAGTCAAGGAAGAATTTTATACTAACATAAGTTACAGTCAACCAACATGTCACGTTAACAAGGATAGTTGTTGCCAGCCTACTAAGGTCCTGGTCACGTTCTATGAACTTGGGATAGAGCAATGAAGACAATAAATGAATTTTATGCTTTCATAAAATTTCCATTCCAATTGGGAGAGGCATAAAAATAAGTAAATACTTGTATACATGAATACATGCATATAAACTTCCATAAATAAACAAGACAGAAAAATACCCTAGTGATGAGTGCTATGCAGAAAATTACAGTAGAATGTCACAGAAAGGAAATTCAATGATGCTTTTAATTTAGCAGGCAGAGGACTCTCTGAAAAGTCTAGGTTACACTGAAGTTGAGATCTAAAATGACAGGATGAATCTAAACTTTTGAAGATCAGGGATAAACATATTCGGGCCAGAGGTACGATGGGCCTAGCACAGAAAGGAGATTTACCAGGAAAAAAAGTGGCCAGAACATTTAGAATAGGATGAGTCAAGAAGGAAATTAAAAAAATGAGTGAGAGATAACCTGAGTCATTATTAATCAGGACCTTAAAAGTCATACCAAGTACTTTTCTGTGAGCGTGCTAGAAAGACATTGGATATTTGACCAGAAAAGTTATTTGATCTGATTTTAATGGAAAGATACTCTAAACATTCTGTGGACAAATGTTTCTAAAGTGGTGTCTTGGATTTGGTTCCCTAGAAATAAAAATAAGGAAAGCAGGATTGGGAAAAGAGAGAATTTAAACTGTGAGGCAGTTGCAACAAAGGCCTCAGAAAGCCCACATGGAGCTTGGGAGCTGGCTATCCAACGCTGTCCTAAAGTGAAGCAACTGTGTTTAGGCCTTTACACTCTCAAATCAGAAAAGTCACTAATTGCAACCTGCCCCCGTAGACAAGGCACCTACCTTTGGCTAAAGAGAGTGCTAAGAGAGGAACACAGCTGTAAGCCATCAATAGTCAATGTTCCCAACATCTGGGGAAAACGGCTGCCTTAGTTAAAAGAGAAATCCAGGTGGCACCCCAGAGCATGCACTACATATGCAAAGAATGGAGACAGGGAGAGCAGCAGTAGCCTACATGGGAGATGATGGTTAACTGGTCAAGGACAGTATCAGGGTTAGTGGAGACAGCTGTTAGATTTGAGATATATATTTTGAACCAGATTCTAACTAATTTACTGATAGATTTGGGAGAGTGGGTAGAAAAAAGAAAAGAGACAAGGGTGACTCCTAGTTTTTCCTTTTTTCTTTTCTTATTCCTGAACAATTGAATAAATGGTGATGAGATATAGTATGATATGAAATATGAAAAAAATTGGCAGAAAACAAGAGTTGATGGAAAAATTAACTGTAGGATATGTTACAGTTGAGATGCCTACTATATATCCAATGTCAAGTATGCAGTGCATTATGCAAATCTAGAATTTAGGGAAGCACTTAGAGATGTGACTGGAGTCACCACATACAAATGGTATTGAAGATCATGGGACTGGATAAAATTACCTAAGGCAATGCCCATCAAGCTTTGCTTAATCTACAATAAAATCCATTTTACTTCTTAACCCACATTCATGTATAAATACTGAAATAAAATTTTCACAAAATTGCTTTCATTGATTGTACAGGATTGAATATGTATTTGAAAGGACTCACAAGACTTCACAGGTTGAATACAAATTAAAGGTTTAATAAAGTTAGAAAATGCAGTACAACAGGAGAAAGAAGGCTTAGGCAATTGTTGGTGACCTGAGTGATTTCTAGACACAGCTACCCAGGGTCCTTTTCTAAGCTGCACAGGATGCACTGCCTCTTCAGTTCATGAACTACCAAGACACGCCCATAGAATCCTTGTTTCAGGGGAGCCCAGGAAATAGTTTTTATTCCCACGCATCTCTTATACCTCACTGATTACATTCCCAAGACAGATTGGATATGCAGTTAAGCCAAATGTAAGCTAACAATTTATATCTTGGCAAATAATGTAAATAAGCTTGTTCTGGGTGCTTTCAGGTAATTCTTTTACCCTTAAATGGACAGTATATATTACTAGTTATTGAAACTCATTCTGATCTTGACCAAGAGTTAATACAACATTCCAGACATCCTCAGAGATAAGCAGAGAGGTGTCCCAGGTCGGTTGTAAAACAACTTTTTCTCATGCCTTTACTATGTGTGATGTTCATAAAATTTTCAATGCAATTCTTATTTTATTTCATTATAAGCAAAATCTGATCATGATCCATTAACCATTAGATTGATTTTATGGCTCTGTCTTCATGCCTCAACTTGAGAAAACACCAACCTAGGGAGAGTGTAGAGAGAGAAGAGAACAGAACACAGGGACAGGGGCCTTGGAAACATCTAAAGAGTGTAAAGAGGAAGAGCAAATAGGGAAAACTTTTGAGAGAAAGCTAAGATAGGAAGAAATACAAGAGAACTGTGGTACCATGAAAACTGAGAGAAAAAAAATTCTGGAAGAAGAAATTGATCAACTGAGTTGAATGTTGTTGAGAAACAGAGGAATCTGTGGACTGAAAAATGAGTATTAATATGGGTGAGAAAAATGTCACTGGTGATCTTGACAATAGCTGTGGATATGGATGCCTAGCTGGAATGGATTGAGGAGAGAATGGTAGGTGAGAAATCAAAGATTTGGGCAAAGGACCACATCATTAAAGATGATTTGCCCGAAAGAGAAGCAAGAAACAGATATCACTGGATTGGGTAATGGGAATCAGAGAGTTTATTTTAATGGACTAAATAACAGCATGCTTATATGAAAAGGGTAACAATTCAACAGTAAGGAACAATTTGATGATTTAAGAGATAGTAGGGAATATTGCAGGAAAGGGCTAGAGAAGGAAAGAGAGGGTGTCTGTCACCCAGAGAACAACAACGTAAGGGCTTTTACCCAATGTAGGAGCAAGGATAGTTTAACCATTTCAGGAGGAAGCAGACAGGGTACATGGCAATGGAGGTAAAACATCAGTACAACGGATGGTATGAAATGAGAGAATTTTCTGTTGACTCCTAATTTTACAGGTGTGTTTCTTCTATGACAAAGACATAGGGGAAAGGAGCATTAGATCAGAAGAAAGAGGTAAGATGTGAAATATTTATCTGAGAGAGTGGGAGAATAAATTAGTAGAGAAATGTAATAGGTTTTCTGATTACCCCTAAGGGCCCACTTGAGATTTCTTAAAGTGGGACCGGATGGCTGTGTGCTTTTCTACAGCCATTTCAACTGCTGGGGCATAAGCGGAGAGTTAATCAAGGGCCACTTGTAACTAAGATTGAAAGTCTGCCGGGAAGTGTGGTGTAAGAAGAGAAAAGTAAGAGTTGAACGTGTAGATTTAAAAATGAATAGAATTTTCCAATATAAGTTGAATAAGGAGGCAAATGAAGATGTGAAGGTAGTGTGGGAAAGAAAAAAAATGATGGGGCACAAATGTGATTGAATAATATGCAGAGTGGGGGTTTTAGATTAAGTGGATCTAATGATAGGAGGTGGGCAGAGAGTAGAACTCCTAAAATAGAGATTCTTGTGGATGGTACAGTTATTGATGATGACAGCAATAATAGTATTATTATGGGTGTCACTGGGTGACATATGGTGAAGGAAAAGATAGTTGGAATTGATAAAATTAAAACACGAGAGCTCAGAGTGCTAGAAAGATTATCTACATGGATTTTGACATCCCCACGAGTGAAGAACGAGATTGGAATGTGGAGGACGAGCAGAAGTGAGTTTTGCTCTTGTGGCAGTGGTGTACCCTGGCTTTTGTGGATCAGACATGAGATTTTGCCAGGCTCCAGCCTATGAGCCTCCAGACTGCCACATGAAAACCCCCTACTTTTGTACTGCTGGCAGCTGATATACGCAGTGGACGTTTTCTTCAGTTATTCTGCTTCCTGATTTCCTGACAGGCAACAAGATTCCCCTGGTGTTTGCTATTCTAACCTCCAATAGCAACTTTGTGTTTCTTCACTACTTGGTGGTACTTCCTTGCCACTTCCAGACTCAGATGGGTGGCATTTTTCTAGTCCTCATTTAATGGAGGGAGAAGCATTTTTGGACTGTTCTTTATGCAGGTTGTTCAGTCCTGCTCCCAGCATTCCTGATGTGGAAAATTTTCTTAATGGATGATCAGAGCACTCCTTGGTTTTCAAGGTTCTCGTGGAAGGTTTTTGACTACAACATAAAATGGAAACTCCTTGAATGGACATATAACTCACACGATTATAAATTCCCATCCCACTCTTTCACCCATAACTCTTTTATATCCCTTCTACTTCATTCTTCCGATTCCCAGTGTGGGTGAAAATCATTCTACATTGATCTAACTACTCTCCAACTCACTAGCCTGACTAAAGGCTCCTTCCTTTTAGACATGTTTTTCCCTTCCTAAAATATCTCTTCACTCTGTTGCTAACTGAGCCATTTCTATCATTCTTTAAGACCCAGTTCAAATATCTCTTCAATTAAGCTGACCACAACTTCTCTCTATATACCTAAAACTTTATTAATTCCCTGCTTTTAAAATGACTGACTTTCACCATGAAATGTTGATTTATGTATTTGTCTTGTTCTCTAGCTTGCAATTTTATCAATGAGAGACTCATTTGTCTTATTCTTTGTTTTTTTTAACACATCTAGTCTTTTTTCTTTTTTAAAGATTTTATTTTTTTTCCTTTTTCTCCCCAAAGCCCCCCAGTACAGAGTTGTATATTCTTCGTTGTGGGTCCTTCTAGTTGTGGCATGTGGGACGCTGCCTCAGCGTGGTTTGATGAGCAGCGCCATGTCCGCGTCCAGGATTCGAACCAACGAAACACTGGGCCACCTGCAGCAGAGCACATGAACTTAACCACTCGGCCACGGGGCCAGCCCCTTATTCTTTGTTTTTATACTGCTTAATACTGTTTCTGGAATATAAGAAGTGCTTAATAAAATGATTGCTGAATGTTTGAATGAGTGAAATGATCGTTTAGCTTTGTGGCAAATGTCTTACATGGATAGCATAATATCATGGTATGTATAAACTTGGAAGACTTAAGTGACATGTAAATTTGAAGTCTCCTTAAAAATAAATATTTTGCTTTTATTTTTCAACAAGTAGTGTCAGGTTCAATAAACACATATAACTGCTCTCAAACATGGTATTTATAGGGACATAGGCAATTCAGTAGTCATTCTTTTTACTAGGTAGAATCATGTGAAATTGCCATTTTCATGGTCACAACTAGTTTAATGTTAACAAATTTATATATTTCAAACTAAATATATTTCAGCACAGAAAAAACTGCATGTACGTTAACTCTTTATCAAGCTTATAAAATTCTATTTAAATTCCTCAGCAAACTTACAGTGTGCACATTTGATTTATGTCAAATGTCCTTTTGATAGGGGTAATATAAATATCCTATAGCCTTTTTGATTAAATTTTGCATAGTAAGGATCTTGCATTTGAACAATGCTGAAACAGCATAATATCAGTGTAATTGTATTGACATCATAACAGCTCCTTGGCAGCAATTGTGCTCTCAATAATGCAAATTTAGTGCATAATTAAAGCAGAGGATACCACCGTGATCAGCAGAACGCCTCCTCTGGAGCCTATACAATATCCCTGTATTATTGCTATGAGAGCAATGATTGCTTTCTGCACCTTCTGAGGACAGCACATAATAGGCAGTATGTGAGTATCATTAATGATGGAAACTGACATGTGCAGCAGCTGTGTATCTTGGTTTCTTCAGATGTTTATTCATAAAATACACATTGTTCTTGTCAGTCTGCCTAGAGACTATGAATACACAGCACAGAATGACAGATTAGAAGAAAAAGTCAACGAAACAATTTGCTGTGTTTGAAACTGTTTTTAAGTACAAGACATTTTTAAGCTTATGAACTATTTGTCAATTTATACTGCACAAATGGCAAAATATTTTATTAATGTTCTATATGCCTTCTTTAATACTTTAATATCACAAAACAAAATCTACTTCGTGTCTGTTTGTTGATAATCTCCTTTATGAAAGACAGAATCTAATTTAGTTAATTTTATACATTTCTATTTTCTCATCTATAAACTGAGAGAGATCTACCGTGTAAGTAACACAGGTTTAGATTTAAATGAGATAATGCAGTACACTGTTTATGTAGCTCAGTGCCTGTCACAATGCAGATACTCAATGACTTTTAGTTATTATGATTACTGTTATTATTACTTGTCAATCTTGACCTCCTCTCTTATAAACACTTACAATTAAGTGATATCAATTAATTTCACATGTGCATCAATATTCTAGAATGGAATGTCTATAAAAGGCAGAACCTTTCTCTGCACTCTTCATCACTGGATCTCTCATATCTAAAAGAGTCCCCGGCTTACAAACAGTATTTATTTGATACCTGTTGAATGGCTTAATAAATTCTACGTAGCGTGTGTAATTTTAAATAAAATCTCAAATAAGTGATTTCAAGTTTATAATTATACCTAAATTCCCTTGAACACATGATTCATAGATACAAAGAGCTCTATGAAGTGACTGATTAGATCTTTTAAGAGAGAGGATTACAAAAAAGGTTGGATTTGTCAATTTTTCTGGTCACCTGTTTACTAGTTACATTAATTGCCTTCAACAACTTAAACTTCATAGATCTCCTTAACCATATTTTTAAAAAAGTAAAATTAGGTAAAAAACTAAAGACTTTCTGCATCATACAGCATAATAGATCATCAAGAATCTGGCCATGTGGTCAGGTACAAGATTTCTGATAAATACTCTTTTCCTTATAAGAATTATCATTACTATTGCTTTGGGCAATTTCTATAAACATTGGCAAATTAAAGGGTATTGGTTACAGCATATATTTGAATTGTGGTTGGTCTGAGTGACCTATTGACTCTTCTCCAAGCCTGAAATTTTATCTAAATTCTTTGCTATTCTGAGATTTTAATGGTTCTTTGAAATATTAATTACAGCAATGTTTTCATATATACATTCTATCTGAATCTTAGTCATTTATTTTTTGTTCAACAGCAAAGCAATATGATGGGGGAATGATGATTTCATTCATGTTTATAAAACTGCTTATTTGTGAGCAAGCAATCGTTTGTGTCTTCCAGAAGAGAGTAACCAACATCAGGTGAGCTGAGAAACCTAAAGTCACTTTTACATATTCTGGAGTCTAGCAAATTTGATGAAATTTGTAGCTATCATGCCCAAATACTTTCTATAAAACTCCTTATTAACCTTAACAAGAGTCATTCTTAAAATATAATAATCATTGATTATTACCATATACATAAATGAGAATTTAATTACACCAAACTGATTATTATCATTTGAATATTAAAAATGAGAAATTGGACTCAAAGAGATTAAGAACTTTCTGTAATCACTTGTATTTGTGGTATAATAGTTATTTAGAGCTAGTTCTATCTGCCTCAATATTCCTAATATTTTATCATAATTCATCAAACTTGACGTTTTATTCTCCCATATGTTTTCCTCTACCATCAAAGATTCACTCCTTTGGATTAAGGATTTCCTTTTCCTCGGAACATCTTTTTTTTTTAAAGCAACTATTACTAGAAATGGTATTTTAAGAAGTCAGTATCAATAGTTACAGTACTCTCTTTGGAATTTGTTCATCAAAGTCTTTTCCAAGAAGTGGCTGAATAAGTAAGTTTTAAAGAAGAGAATAATAGAGTAAGAAGATACGTGCAGAAAAGATTTTTTAAAATCATATTTTTAAAGCAAGGAAAAGTTTCATATACCTAATATCACCCACAGCCTTTAAGGGGAATCCTTAGGAAGCAGTGAATTACTTTTGTTTGTGTTTTTCTTTTCCTTAGGTGAGGAAGATTGGCCCTGAGTTAACATCCATTGCCAATCTTCCCCTTTTTTTGCTTTAGGAAGATTAGCCCTGAGCCAATATCTGCGCCAATCTTCCTGTATTTTGTTTGTGGGATGCCACCACAGCATGGCTTGATGAGCAGTGTGTATGTGCATGCCTGGGACCCAAACCCATAAACCCCAGGTCACCGAAGCAGTGCGCACAAACTTAACCACCATGCCACTGGATAGGCCCTGTGAATTGCTTCTTAAACACACCCTATATTCTTCAACATCTCCTACAACACCTCCACAGATTCTTCTGTGTCCCTACTGAAAATCATTCAGTATTAAGAACAAGTTTTCCTGCATTGCAAACCCTCAAAAACAACGAAAATAATAATAAAATAATAATACCTTCACATTCCCAATCATTGAGGTAGATAACTATGAAGTATAATACATATGAAGTAGAGAATAGCTTTGCCAGTTACTCCTGGTTTGAAGGGGAAAAGCAACCACATTTCACAGTGAACAAAGCAATGAATAGCAGAGGTTCACTCGGCAATATTCTTTCCTCCCCTTATTGGGAAGACTGAAAAGTTTTATACCCAAAAGTACAGAACTGACTACTCTCCTTTTTGCTTTTATATTATAGGCATCCTAAAATTCCAAATATCAGAACAGTTCATACTTAAAAGATGTCCTTATGCTCCCTGAAAGGTTGGCAGTCATAGAAATCTTTAAAAATATTGCAAAGGCATAGTGGGCATTTTCCAGTTTGATTTTGATTTTCTTTTAAGGAAAGTAGATACTGGCTTGCTCGGTATTAGAAAGCAAGAATCTGAAACACTGCCGTCTTTAAAATAAATTCATTCCCTTATGTTAACCCATCTGATCTATATTTTTATGGAAACAGAGTCAAAAAGTCAGACAACAATGGACAGGACAGATTTCAAATATTGATTACTTATGGAAAAATTCTAGTTTTAATATATAGAAAAATATAAAATGTTTACGCTTTTCTCAAAAGTCAGAGAGATTTTATAGATTAAATGAGAGACTGAAAAGTGAGGATATATTTGAATTTATGTTGTGTATTTCTGAGTGGCTATCTTTTAATGAAATAGTTTGTAATTGTGAATTCAAAATATATATTATATATTTTATAGTTCTCTAACTACATAAAATTATATGTATTTGTACATTTATATTTTTACTCAAAGTAATTTGATCTTATTTTATTTTTCCCATAGACCAGGCATTAATTTGAATCCTTGTGCATGCTATATGTGTTGCACATCCTTTAGGTGTAGGACTTAGGCGATTTTAAAATTTCTACTTTTGTTCTCACATGGCATAAGTCCTTATACCTTTGAAATGATCTGTGAAATGATCAAATACAGAAAGCAGCCTCTGACTACAGTTAGCTGAGCTGCTGGCTTGAATAGCTGGGTGATAGTGTACTCGTGTCGACCATAAACCATTTCGCAGAATACCAAAAGCATACAAAGTCATTCTGTGGCCATGATGGAGTGAGGCAGGAACAAGACTACTCCATAACGTGACTGAGCACAAACAAAAACTGAGACAGTGTCCAAATCACACAAATGAACTAATATCCACCCCACCCCATCCCCGCTGGTACAAATGCTGCTTCTTTCCCATATAAAGATTGTCCCCACTTCATTCCTTCTGCCGTTTAGATGAAAGTTATGAAGATACTCTTCCAAAGGATTATGCTGTGCTATAACCTATGCAGAGCAACACTACACTTCCTGGGACCTTCTCCAACATCATATAACACAAGTCCAAATCCTTGAACGGTTCCCTGCTAACGATCTGTTGCTGAGACACCTTGTAGACACACATTGTCGACGGACTTGTGACAACGAGCTAACAAAACTGGCTTTATACTATCATAGGTGTCTTCCTGGCTGTTTTTGACTGGAGAGAATTGACAAAGAAAATCTTTAAAAAACATATGCAATTATTGTATGTCATTAAACATCTGGTAGCACTGTGCATATTTCTCAGAAAAAGGAATGTAAAGCAAAGAAAAATGTTGCACATCTATTTTCTGCCAGCTGTTTTCTTTGGCAATTTATATATTGAATCTTCTTAAGCACCCTGTAAAATTTTGCAAATTATGAAACTGTATTAGTGTTGAATAATAGAATTAATACCGGAATTAGTATCTTTCTGCTAAAAGGTTTCATATAATGCAACACAGATGTAGAGCACTTCCCTATTTTCATGTTCTTCACACTTAATGGATATCTCAGGAAAGCATCCACCACAGAGAGAAACATCTTCTCTGACAGCATTCTTTTGGAATTTCTATTCTACCGACCTCCCTACTTTCTAGATTACCCCAACTAATCCAAGTTTAGGTTTTTATTTCAAACCATTATTGGACCAAGGTGAAATTTTTGCATTTTGAGAGATAACTGACGGATTTTGTGGTGGTGGTTAACGATGATTTAAGAAAAGGGATTTTGAAACGTCCCTTCTTTTCTATGATCTGAAACACTTTTTAAAACATGACATGGATGTCTTTTAAAATTTGAAATAATTGTTAATAACGAATAAATGTGTATTTTTTATTAACTTTTTTCTTTCTTCCAAGCAATGCCAATTCAATTCCTTAGTTTGCCTATCATTTCCCAACTGAATTTATATTTAAAATTCAGCATGTTATCAGGTACCAATATATACAAGGATATTTTCTGAATTCTACGAACTTCCATTAATTTATCATTCTATTCTTTGCCAATTATATATATTTATTTCTTTGTGTTTCTAAAAACATACTTTAGAATTTCAATTTTGATGCAATAATATGCACATTTATACATTAATTTTGTTAATTTGTGCTATTTATTAGAGTGATTTTCAGAACCTTACTAATGTTTAAATTTTAATTGAAGTTAATCTCAAGACCCTAATTTTTCTGTATTTAAATATTTGTAGTATATTTTTGTTGAACTTTTTCTTACATTGTTTTCAGAGCGAAAAAAATTTGATAATTTAATTTGTGAATTTTAAGTTGTATTTGTTTTTCAGATTTATTGTGATAACCAATAGGTTTATTCTTATTGTTATTTTATCACCATCCTCACAAATCCATTGGTCCATTTCAATCTTCTTAATTAATTTCTCAATAGCCTTTAATATATCTTCTCTCTCACTCTGGAAATGCATTCTTAACTTTGCTTCTAATACATCTTATTCTTTTCTTTCCATTATTATATCGTTTATTGTATCCATCTCATTTGCTGGCTTCACTTTTTCTTCATAAACTGTAAGTGTCTGCACATTTTAGGAATCAGACATTATCCCCATCTACTTTATTTATATTTACTCCTTCAATGATCTCATCCAGGATCGTGGCTTAAAAATCAATGGTACTCTGTTTATTTTGAAATTTACATCTATAACTCCCATTTTCTCCTGAGTGCCACTTTTGTACCCAAATTCTCTTTCTTCATTCTTGCCCAGGTGTCTAGTAAGCGTCACAGACTGAACAAGTTCAAAGCATAACCAGAGCTACTTTTCTTCTTATACTCTTTATCTCAGTAAATGGCAATAAAATTTATCCAGTTGGATATCTACAAAGCAAAGAGTTATTCAAAATAAAAATTATTGTCAAGTTGGTGTTGTTGGAAAAGCCTACCAATTCAGATGCTAAATGAAGATAGTAACCTGAAATGTCTGTGATGACACAGTCATGTTTGCAATTGGAAAAATGTTACCAAGAATAACTTCACACCTCAGCATGAGAAGAACACAGCCATTTCCTATAGCATAATATAATGGGTGGACTTATTTTACACTTCGAACCCTGTCCGTGCCACGCAGGTGAGCAGAAAGCAGGCTCAGAGGAAGAGGGTAACTCTCCATCAGAGATATTCACAGCTTTGCCTTGACTTTCACCTGTTACGTGGTAGATTTGCACTTTATATGAATGTCTATGTTTTTCAGAAATTGGTAAATATGTGGGCTATGCTTATTTTTAAAAATTCATTCCAAGTTTTTAAACAAAATCACATTATTCTTCAAGTTGTGTGCACTGAATTCAAAGCTGCATAATGAAATTAGGACATATATGTATGATGTATACACATACATATATATGTAAATGAGAACGTCATCTTTCCTGATTATAGCCCCTCAGGAATTACAAATGTAGGCTGCCAACCTCATCTCTCTTCTCAACTCAGAAGTCAGCGTTCACATTAGCCGCAGATTACTATAAGACTTTTGTTTTCTCCCTCCTCCGCTTTTCCTCCCCTCCTCCACTGCTCCTTCTCCTTCTTATATTTCCCATTGCTCCAAACTCTGTGACTTCATATATTTAAAATAAAGAATTTAAGTTTCAGATATTTAAGAGAGCTGCCCCAAAGTATACTACTGGTAACTAAATTAAACTGCCAAGACTTTTAACGTATCTTTTGATCTAACTTTTCATGTCCTGTCTATATCCTGCTCCCCTTTAAAACCCTGTTAGCAGCCAGAAGCTATTTGGACAAAAAAGAAGCACTTCTGATGCTCTAGAAGAATTCAATGAAAATGGAATTACAAAACTATAAAAGCTTAAAAGCCTACTACCATTAAATACTGTTATTCATGGTATTTAATTTTGTGTGTTAACATTATTATAAGGATACTAGCATTAATTTAATTTATATGTCTTTATCCAATGCCATTTATGCACACAAGTAAAATACTTTATGATTCTTGGGAGATAGTAATCAACCTGTGTAAAGTTAGAGAGACCACCTCAAAGCCCGTTTTATAATATGGTTTCTTGTCAACGAGACCAAAATTGGGTGCACATTTATCAATTTAACAAATGTAGAAACTCTCTTATTAAGTGAAATTAACCTAAAACAGCCAATAATGTATTCTAATAAAATGTTTATTTGAAACATGAATGCATTTAAACAAATAAAACTACTTAAAAATATTTTGAAAAGTTTGGAGAAGACAGAAATCACAATTGTGTGCCAACATATAGAGAAATTTTCCTAAGTATAAATAATCTAAATATTGAAAAGATCATCTAAAGGAATAAAACTAAAACTTCAGGAAATCATTTTTGTATAACACAAAATGGATATTTTAACAAAACATCTTATTTAAATAAACACATAAATGAAATTCTACCAACTATACATTAGTTGAAAACACTATTTTCATATAGCATTTATAGCGTATATCTGGATACATTATATATTTAGACGCATTATGATACAACATGGTGTTACGCCACAAAAGTTAAGATTAGAAGAATCGTCCAAAGAGATGTGAGAAGAAAAGGAGCACGTTTGGCTCACAGAAATCAATGCAAGTAAAAGTGAAAGTTTGTTTTGAAAACTAAGATGAAATTAAAGAAGTATAAAATATGATTATTGAAATTCACAACATGGAAGTCATCAGTTATTGATGATTAGTTGGAAATGGATGCACAATTGGAATGGATTTGTAAGGAAATGTTTGTTTGTATAAATGAAGGAAAGTTGGTACATGCAGAATTTGTTGGAATATAAAGGAATCAGCTTTGAATGCTAAGTTTTCCTTGTTTAAAAAATGGATTGCCTAGGGTGTGTTTGAATATTGATGAGAATGGCTTAGTAGACTGGGTAAATTTTAACCTTCAAGAAAAACAAGAAATAAAGATCCTGGAAAGGATCCAGAATACATGTGAGGGAAGTGACCTCTGAAAGGAGGAGAAATTCATTCTCTTTTTAACAGAAAGAAGAATGAGGTAAAGAAAGATACAGATATTATTTATGCTTGTTACTATGGTGTTAGAAATTTGAGGAAATTGCCATTTGTTGGCTATTTAATCTTTGTGGAGGTGTCAATAGAGGTCATCAGCCCTGTATAGTTGAACAAGTATCCGTGGCTTCTTGGAGCTTATAATGTACTGGAGGAGACAAGTATTATGCAATTGTCATTTGCGTTGCAGGGATCCCACCACATAGTGTAAATCTAATAAGTACTTTAACTAATTAAATATATGAATAAACTCCATTCTAATGCTGTATTTTTAAAGTGGAAATTCCGGATAGTGAGAAATTAAATAAGAACATCAAACAAACATAAATGGAGACATAGGTTAGAGATTTAACCAAAAATGCCGTTATAATAAAGACAGAGTAAAAAGGAACGGTAGCATTTTAAGAGGCACGAATACTGTTTTCCTTTTAAGACTGTCATGTAACACCTGAATTCTTCGACTGTCCTTGTGGAATGGGGACTATTCCTGTTCTCAGAGTGTGAACAGTTGAAAAATAACTGTAGTTCTCACTGTCATTGTTAAATTTACTAACATAGCATTGATATTTTATGTACCAATATTGAACCAGGAATTGGATAAAATAACCTCTATTTTAGAATTTTACAGACCTGGACAATGGTTTGAATAACCAGAAGAACAGTTTTACTATGTATGAACTTTATGACTCTACATACAAGGAGAAATACTTTCTTAAAAATAGCGTCTCTAAGTTATTCTCCCCTAATGAAAATATTTTTGTGAAATGCAAAGTTGTTCAATGATAGTTATCTCCCAGAATATAAATCTTTATGGTATTAGCTACACAGGAACCGTGATTGGTTTTGTGAATGTAAACTATATGTACTTATGCCTTTAAGTATGTGTGTAGGTGTATTTTAGTGGGAATATGGCCTGCATCATAAACGCTAAATTTATTTTACCACTCTGACATCAAAATAATTTTAAACACCCTATCGGCATGGTTTTGTTTGAAGTTTCAGTTCCTGGAAGTCTCTTCATGCTTCTTTAAATACTTCTCCCATCTTTCTGAAAATAAAATCAAGAATTTTCCAAAGAATCCAAGAAATTGTCTAGTAGTCACCTTAGATTGATAAATCATAATAATGCTATCCCATGTTAACTGTAGAGAAGTAATAACACTGTGTTTTTAGCATACGCTCGTCTTACTAGCACTTCTGCAGCAGGAAATTAAAATTGCTTGGATCTGATCCTAACAGATTAAGCTAACACTCTCAGCTTTAACTTTTCCTGTCACACATCTGCACCTTCTGCAGTGGAAAATCTTGTGATTTCAATAGCATATCCATTAAATATTTTAATCATCTTATAAAATTGAACTGGGTGAAAATTGAACCGTATCGGTGGCTTTTCCAACACTCACATAAAAACCCACATGTAAGCAAAGGCGTGAATCTCTATGCTTCTGTACACCATGCCCCTTTCATTAGACAATTTCGATTCTAATTGGTTGTGTATGGATCTTATTATCTCATTACAATCTAATTTTAAAAAATAAAAACCGTTGCATAGGATATCTCCAGTCTTAATCATGGACATTAATATACTGTTCTTTGAAATTCAATCTGACAGCCTCTTCAAATTCAGAAATTGACTTGCTAGAGATCTCCAAGGTCATGATCCTTCAAAGCACTGTTTGTCAAATTGCCCTGGCATACCTCCTGCAGGAGAAACTGCTCTTTGATTATTAATGTGCAGTGGAAAAGTGACACAGCCTTGCATACTGATCTCACAGATCGAGAAAAAAATTGGCAAAGTGAGCAGGCGAAAACATCTTGAGTAAAACCTCACATGTTTGATCAAAGTAAAAATGAGTATGATTTGATACGTGAATATTTATTTCCAAAAAAATAATTCTGAGTTTCTAAAAGACATCACAAATGTGCTGGAAGATGGCACATGATATTCATATCCTCAGGGCAAAACATATAGAATATCTGTACATAGATTCTTGCCTTCACAATTGAAAATAGTAATTAATAATATTGATTTGCAACAAATTAAATTGTGTGAACTGCAGTTCAGTTTACAAAAAAATAATTCTGCTCCCCTGTGCTACATTATACTTCAAATCAAAAAATGCATTCACTTAGTATTTATTATACATTGATAATTATTTTCAATATTGTATAGAATATAAAGCAGAAACCCATAGAAATTTATTACATAATACATGTAGTGAGGTCTTATTTTAATAAAAGATATTTTTATAAATTGTTCTTTGATAAATTTTTTCATGAAATTAAAATCTATGTAATAACACAGATCACCTAAAAAACTTTATGTATGTATATATGAAAATGCTAACATAAAATCAATTAATTTGCAAGAGCAGAAGAACGATAGGTCATAAGTAGATCACAATTGTATATCAGAACTTCTAAGGATAAAGAGATAATTCCAAAAATTCTAGAACAGGGAATAAAAATTATCTGGCATCTGATTTCTCCTCAGTAAAACCATACACCAGAGGTCATTGGAAATGGTTTCCAAATTTTAAGGGGAGATAAATTTGACTCACCAATTTTATACCTTTTAAAAGCTATCTTTCAAGGAGCTATGTAAAATAAATTTTCCAATAGGTGAGAAATCAAACAGAGTTTCCCTCTCATGCATCATTTCTTAGGAAATAACCTCTGGCAAAATATGATGAACATCAAAAAGAGGACATTAAATATGTTTCATAAGGCGAATGTTGTAACTCAGAATTTCCATGAAAGTAAATTAATCAATTAATCATAATATTTCTATATCAAGCCCATAAAGCTATCAGCCCAAACATGAATAGGAAGAGTGTAGATCCCAGAAGAATATCTTTAAAAGAGTGTACCATATTTTAAGAAATAGCTGAGATGAAAAAAGAGATGGAAGACGGAGGACTTAATGATGAAATTGAGTAGTGGGTAAATACTTTAAGAACATAGATGCTGATTACATGGGAAACGAAGCTGAATACAGCTTTCCTGGTTCTTTTCTTCTGCATCTATGCTTCTGCCTGCAACATTACTCCTCGACTGTTGGGTTTTATTCTTTCATGAATAGCTAATTTCTTTCTGACCCACCTCTTTTCCAAATTATCACAATTTGACTGTACAAAAAACACTAAGGAAAATTTGATTTCATGTCATCACCATGTAACATCAATAGATATTTTGTATATGAAAGAATCGATAGGTACTCAATAGATATTTTTTATGTGAATGAATTGATCAGACCATGAGGACCTAGAATAATGTTGTCTTATTGGAAATTCAAATCTGAATGATTAGTCAACAGCAAACCAAAGGGAAGAATGAGCAAGAATTTTCTTTTTTTTTTTTAACTAACTCAATACAAGGAGTGGCATGTGGAGCGAAAGGGAAAGAGACAAGGTAACTATGCTTTTCACCAAGAATTGGTAGAATTTGGTATTGATGGAATTAGAGAAGCCTAGAGTCAGAAGAATTGCTATGGATGTTTGGAGATAAAAGACTTTGAGTTCATGGTAAGATATAGTTTAACAGAGAGACCAACAGTATATCCCGATAGAGATATTAATGTCATTACTTATTAACATAATTTGTTTTTTTTAGCCTTCAGAAATATTGGAGATTCTTGCAGATTTTCTCCCTTTGATATATTTCCATAACACCATGGGACTGAAGTATTTCTGTCTAGGCCTTTAACCCAATGTATTGATTTTGATCTACTAAATTTTAAATTTCTTGAGAGCAAAAAACTATTTTTATTTATAAGAGCCTCATGTATTGCCTGACACACAGACTTTCCACAGATGTATGTTAAACTGAACAAACAGGTCCAGAAATAAGTAGGTTTTTAGTCTGGAAATACTTTTCAAATCAGAATTTAAACCACATGATAGGTAGCCAAAAGTCCTTAATTGTAGGCAAAGCTGATTATCAACAGAACGTAAGGGGGTATTCATAATGGAGAATATTTAGCAATAAATCAGATTATGGAAAGTAAACACATTGAAATAAAAGGGGCACCAAAATATTCTACTAAACAGTTATCCTGAAAGTTTGATGTGGACATTTTCTTGTAAAATATCTCTAGGAAGTATAAAATTAGTGTATTAATTTTGTCCTTAATAAAATATTATTAAAATTATACTTAAATTTTAGAAATTATAGACAGAACAAATAATCATAAATGGATGTTTCCTTGAAAACTGTTTTTTAAAAGAATATGATAACAAGATAAAGCTTGTTTCATCCTATATTGGATTCTCTCCTAAAATGAATATGAGGGTCATCTTCCAACTATGTTCTAAGATTTATCCTCTTTCCAAGGATCTCCTTTTATTCTTGATATTCAAAACAAATTGCATTGAAGTTCTTACGACTACGTCATCTTTGGTCATTTTCTCACAGCTCACGCAGGTATCTACAGTACTAACTCAGTCAGAACCTCGTTCATCTGGCTTTCTGTGAGATGAGGAAAATTCTTTCAAGTCACTTTCATAAACTTCATTGTATCAGGCATTATTATAAAATTCTTAATTTTTTATTTATTTTTATGCATTTTTATTATCTTGAGAGATATTCCAAATGCTGGACGTCCAGAAATAGAGAGACCTATGAAGAATGGACAAGTGGAAGATACAGATTGATTCTGGTTTTAAGGGAGAGAGATAATTGAGTGGAACTAATTTTATAAATAAGTAGTTCTTTAGTGAATATTATACTGTTAATATGATTGTTTCTTCCAGGAGAAATTTGGTAAATAAATATATAGATTTAAATGAAGAAATTTCTGGATATAAACCAATATATCCCTTCCCACTTACTAACTGCTGCATTACTCAGAATGTGTAGAATATAATCTATTTTGCATCACAACCCCAGTGCCTGTGATATAGACTTACTATATACAGATGTACAAGATCAACTCGCTACTTTCAAAGAGCCTACGGCCGTGTTTTCACCCCACCCTGCACAACCTGTGCGCATTCCCTCCCGTTGTCCCCAGAATCTAGTAAGATTGCTTCTAGCACTTACTCAAAGCTAATTTCCTACATTGTGTTCTGAAAGCCCCCAAACTCCAGAAGTTAATTTATTCTTAATTGCTGATGTAGTGTTTATACAATAATTATTTATTTTACATTATCTCTAGTGATAGAAATAAACAGTGACATGCAGACAAAAATGAGAAAAATATGGATTAAATATGTTTATTGGTAACATGGTGGATAACGTTAACATAGTCAAGATAATATATGATATGATTCATAGTATTTTTTGAAGTGATTGTAAGCATCTGTAAGGTAAGTTTGCAGTTCTGCTGTGCTCTGTAGAGCATTATGTAATGCTTATGTGCTTTTTATTACAATATATCTTGAACTGTTTGTAGTAAATACAAAGCTGCAGTTTAACATTTATTATAAACCACTGCTTAAAATAGCACTTCATTGACCAACGGGTTTGAAATGAAGTCTGCATATCCTAGCCTCTCGTTAAAGGAGGAAGAAAATATAGAAAGTCAAATCAGAGTCCCGAAGTGAATACTTTATGAAAGAGAACAGAAGCTTACAAAGTGAATCATCAACTAAAATACATATGATTGCTTGTGGGTAGATCTCATTGTTCACCTGTAATCAATATGACAATCCAAGTCAGATACTGTAATAGCAATAACTTTTAAAAGTCTTTGAACATTTATTACTCATCTCTCTCGCATGTCACTTGATTCAGGGTGCTTCAAATTTGAAACAATCTTGAGTATAATGCAGTCATTGTGTTTGAAATTGTTAGGGGAGGCAGTTGAAAGAAACGTTGTTTTCTGCTTGATGTTATTGCTGGTGTTCCAGGCCTTGTAATAAAGGCAGAGGTAAATACACTTAGTAAAGGAAACTCCACTAAGAATATATATGTTTTACTCTAAAATATGGTTATTTTCTATTTTTAAAGTATTCTTTTGTAGGAAAATACATGCACACATCCACTTTACAGTTTGATAAATAAAAGAGAACACAGTTTCTAATCTTCTAGAATAATAAAGAGGAAGGAAGTATGAGGCAATTGCCATTGGAATAAAAACTGAAAATTTTGTTTGTTTTCGTTTTGTTTTTCCCAAAATTACAAAGGATATACTATACATGCCAACTTTCAAATTTGTTTCTTGAGATTTATTAAATGACTTTTCATTTCCAAGTTCTTTTTAATGAAAACTATATTAATTTCAGCAACTTGGAAATACTGTACCTTTTTAAAAATTTCCATAAAAGGCAGTAGTGACCTAAAGATGAATGTCAAAACCAGACTAGAGGATATTGAAGTTTGAAAGGATTCTGTTCTAAATGTCCTAGAGACTCGTTATGAGCATCCCTAATGAATATTAAGAAACCAGATTTGCCAAGGGCAAGACATTTTTCCTTATTCCTCATATTTGTTTGATCTTCTTTATTTCTTATCATCCCTGATCTTTGCAGGGTAATTTCTGGGAAATTAGAAGAGAAGGACTGAAGAACTTAGGGGATCAGAGGAGACCTGGAGACCCCAGGTCAGTAGAGGATGAACAGAACCAGGGCTATGAAATATGCAGTTTATCAGCCCCAAATACCACTAATATAAATATTGAAGACATATTTTCAGTACAAGAGCTATTATAGATACCCAGTCAAAATACAAAAGTAAGCAGTATTTTGTCTTTCTCTCTCATACATCTTCTCTTATATGCCCGATCCAAACCCCTCCACTCAAAAAACATCCAGAATTCTCTACAGGTTGATCTTGGAATAATTTTATAGTGAGATCCAATATTCGTCCTATGTTCATTTATTCACTGTTTTGAAAATATAATTTTAATGGGTCGAATTTATTTTAGATGTTATACTTATTCTCTTAAGTATAAAGTGGAGTTGGGATGGTTGGAGATGGCAAATTTAGTAGGATTAGGAGTTAAATGCGAAGGAAAGAAAATCACATAGAGGATGATAAAAAGGAGAATAAGATGACCTTTCAAACGAGTGAAATGTAAAACGATATAATGAGTTCAAAAGCCAGTGGGATTAGTAGGCTAGAAGAGTCATGAACACTGAAAGATGCAATTCAAGGCATTTACTTTGCGTGTATTTTTGCACATGGCAAAAATAGATTAGAAAATTTAAAAAAATAGTTATTGCCTTTAAAGGATTACAATACAATAGAGAAGAAATTTATCCACGGTGTTTAGTGCATGGTTGTGTGTTAGGCCCTGCCACAGACTGGGTTTCTCAGAAAGCAATGCGGATATCTAGGCACATGCAGGAAGTTTATTGAGAACTGCTCTGAGTAATCACACCTGTAGGAAGCTGAGGAAGCAAAGGGAAAACCTGGTGTATTAGTTAGAGCTCTCCAAAGCTGGAGACCCAAGAGAGCCAACAGTTTAGTTCTAACTCAAGACAATAATTTTCAGTAAAGAGAAACATAAACTGCTTAATATATATATATATTCTGGTGAGGAAGATTGTCCCTGAGCTAACATCTGTGCCAATATTCATTCATTTTGTACATGGGACACCACCACAGAATGGGTTGATGAGCAGTATTTAGGTCTGTGCCCAGGATCCAAACTCACAAACCCCAGCCATCAAAGTGGAGCACACAAACCCAACCACTATGCCACCAGGCCTTCCTGACTGCTTTACATTTTTAAAGGATGATTTACACAACTGGGTATAAAGTAGACTATGGTTGTGGGATCAAGGGAAAAGGAGATGTATTCCAGATACATTTGAGGGTAGAGCCATCAGCAGTTATTAATGAAGTGATGGACGGTGAGTAAGACAGAAAGGGTCAAGAAAAATTAGTTTTAAGGCCTGAGTAACCAGAAGAATGAAGTTGGTATCTACTGAATAGGAAGACTGGGTCAAGAGTGTGTTATGAGAAAGAATAGAATTTGTATGTAGGAAAGGCACAAATAAAGAGTAGTTCTGTTTAGCAAATTTAAGTTTGAAATAATTGTTAGACCTACATGTAGAGATATGAAATAATTATTAAAAATCCATGAAGAGATATTGAGTCAATAATTGTATAGATTGGTCTAGATTTCAGAGAAAATGTCAGGATTGCAGTTATACCTCAGGCAAGAGGTCAGAATATGATGATATTAAAAGGTCATTGCCTGTATGAAATCTCCTTGAGAGTGAACATAAGTAGAGAGAAGCCATCATTTTCATGCTCTGAAATCCAAAGAGGTGATTCTAATCTAAGGGAACTTGGTGTAGAAGCAGAATTGAGAAAGACCAATGCCTTGGAAGCCAAATACAAACATGTTTGAGGAAGACTGAGGTTGTCTTCTCTGCAAATACTGCTCGATTGAGTAAGGTGGGAGAAAAGAACTGACCTTTGGATTTGGCAATGTGAAAATCATTAATGTTTCTGAAAAGTTGAGATTTGGTAGAATATTTTGGATCAAAAAAAAAAAAAAATGTATGTGTTTGGGCCAGCCCCGGTGGCCTAGTGGTTAAGTTTAGTGCAATCTGCTTTGGTAGCCCAGGTTAGGTTCCTGGGAGCAGACCTATACTGGTCCTATGTCAGTGGCCATGCTGTCCCAGCGGCTCACATACAAAAAGAGGAAGGTTGGCAACAGATGTTAGCTCAGGGAGAGTCTTGCCCAGCAAAAAAGAGGAAGATTGGCAACAGATGGTAGCTCAGGGTGAATCTTCCTCAGCAAAAAAAAAAAGTGTTCATGAGAAAAGGGACAAAGGGAAATGGAGACGCCGTGAATTAACAAGTCTCTGGAAAAAATGAAATGAGATTGTAGCTCTGGGTGGAATGCAAGAGACACAAAACTCTGCTTATATAGAACTTAGGAAATGAGACATATTATTAAACAGTCAAGTATTACACTATTATTACAGTGTAATATATGGAATAATAGAGAGTCATAACACAGCTCCATGGAAGCATACGTTTGGAAACCTCAGTTATGAAACAACTAATTGAATAATTTGCTATTCAATAGTGTTGACAAATCTATATAAAAGACCTGGCACTTGACTTGATATTTTGAAGACTGAAAACTTAATTTTCAAATATTTTTCTAAGTTTTTTTACCCAAATTTGCTTTTTGATTGAGTTGGATAATGGCTTCTGTTCTCTTTATAAGAAGAATGAATGAAGACTTCTGTTAGATCTTGCCATTAAATCCACATGCTTATGGGAATGCTGACAGCCATATTACTTACTTTGTAATTCTCCAAAAGCAGCGCTTGAAAAAATGGATTGAGACAGTTTTACCTTTTTGGCAAAAGAATGAACTTAATTTTCAGCTTTAATTTGTAACTCAATACAGAACCCATTTTAAAGGGCAATTCATCTGAACTCTCAAAACCAGATTATTGGAAACATCTTGTTTAGACAAAGCAATTGCCTGAACAAACAAAAATGAACACATTGAAAACAAAATTCTTTATTTACTTATATGTAAAATGAACTCATCACTCCTTGTCCAAATGGCTGTGATTACTCATATGATAGGAAGGCCTTCATATATGCCCAACTTTCTAACCTTCCACAAATCTCATACGTGACTCAAAGATTTTTATCTTTTGATAAAATATTTTTAATTTTGTCTCATAAAGGCTGTTTTATGCTCCATATTTGGTTTAGATAATTACTAGTTATTAATTGTTAATATACTGCATTTATATTTCAAATCTGCTTATTGTTTAGAGGAGATCCAATTAGAATCAATATTTGTAGTCATAAAAGAATGGAAGTTTCCACTGACTTCAATGTTGTTTAACTTATGTTTGTTTTCACTGTTGTTTCTTACACTTGTTTCTTTCATACTGGACCATTTTTAGAAAAATTTTTCCAGACAGTAAGCAACAGGAGTCTACTGGTCAATATATTGAACAGTGAGTTGTAAGACATCATAAAAAAGATCATATGAAAAGAACAGGTAGATGCTTTAAAAACAATAATAAAATAAAAATGATACAAAACATCCACTCCCCAGGGCAAGACATAGAGCATTGATATTATGACCAAAGCCTTCCATGTGTGTCTCTCAGGACCACCCTTCCCTCCTTTCTCAGGGGTAACCACAACCCCTAATTTGTATTAATTATGTCCTTGCTCTTGTACATAGTTTTTAAATTACATATGTATGTTCTATCAGTAAGGTTTCAAACAGGGAAGAAAACCACTATGAACCTTATGGAATATGAATAATATCATAGGAATTAGGCCATACACAATGTGGGAGGAGATGAGGAAGAAGAAGTCCAAAAAGGATAAGCAAAAATCACTAACCGTGTCTGATATTATCAACACGTCAGAGTTTACAGGAAGCTAGGCATATCCAGCTGCTAGAGGGGAAGCACAAAGAGGCCTCCTGCAATTGTCAAGGGAAGCTTAATGGCTTTTGGAGCTATTGCCTCTGTGAGTTTGTAGCCAGCATCTGGGGTGGACCTGGGCTTGCTGTTGTTCATTAGGGCTGACAGTTGATAAGGAGAGGCGCCACCAGCACCTCTGCTTTTGTCCCTCCGTGTCTTCACCCAGGATGACCTTCAGAATGAATGGCTCTGCTGCATTTTTTTTTATTTTTTATTAAGATTATGATAGTTTACAACCTTGTGAAATTTCAATTGTACATTATTGTTTGTCATTCACGTTGTAGGTGCACCACTTCACCCTTTGTGCCCACTCTCACCCCCCTTTCCCCTGGTAGCCACTAATCTGTTCTCTTTGTCTACATGTTTAACTTCCACATATGAGTGGATTCATACAGAGATTGTCTTTCTCTATCTGGCTTATTTCACTTAACATAATTCCCTCAAGGTCCATCCCTGTTGTTGTGAATGGGACTATTTTATCCTTTGTTATGGCTGAGTATATTCCATTGTATATATATACCATATCTTCTTTATCCAATCATCAGTTGATGGGCACTTAGGTTCCTTCCACATCTTGGCTATTGTAAATAATGCTGCAATGAACATAGGGGTGCATGGGACTTTTGGACTTGCTGATTTCAAGTTCTTTGGATAGGTACCCAGTAGTGGGATGGTTGGGTCATATGGTATTTCTATTTTTAATTTTTTGAGAAATGTCCATACTGTTTTCCATAGTGGCTGCACCAGTTTGTATTCCCACCAGCAGTGTATGAGGGTTCCTTTTTGTCCACAACCTCTCCAACATCTGTTACTTTTTGTTTTGGTTATTTTTGCCATTCTAACGGGTGTAAGGTGCTGTATTTTTAAATCTCATGAAACGTTCCATTGTGGCTCTCCTTAACCAGGAACCACACAAGAGAGAAATATCTGGGAAATGTCATTCTATGTTATCTAAGCTTTGCTCGTTTTAGAACTTTAAATACATGGAGTCATACCCAATGAAATCACTGAATCGATTCTTTCGTTCAAAATTGTACTAGAGATTCATCCACATTTTCACCAAGTGTTCCATTGATTGCATGTATCTAAAACATCTATTTTCTTATCTTTCTGAACAATGCTGCTATAAACATTTATGTACATTTCCTCTGGTGCACATGTGCAAGAGATCAAAGAGGAATTGATGTAGCATAAGGTAGTCACGTGTTGCTCCTCATCAGGAAACCTCAGCATGTTTGCCAAAATAATTAGATGAATCTCCATGCCTTGCAGTGGATAACAATTCTATTTGCTCCAAGTTTATCCTTCAACATTTGATATTGACCTACTTTTAATTATTGCCGTATGGTAATTTAGAAATTGCATCTCAATGTGATATTAGTTTCTATTTTCTAATGACTTCTAAAGGTTGAAAAACTTCACATATTTTTAAGAATCATCAGTGTTTCCTCTTCTCTTAAATTCCTGTTTATACATTTGCCTGATTTTGTCTATTAATCATATTTGCCTATTTTTCACTGTTAACATTTATATTTCACTAATTAATTTGTATAATTTACATTTTTTGGACATGAAACCTTTATCTTTAAAGTCTATGTATGTATTTTTACTTTTATTTCACTCAAATTTAATGTAGTAAAATTTGATATACTTTACATACGTGGTTTGTAGTGTTTGTTTCTAGTATAAGAAATAAATTTCTACTTTGAGTTTATAAATTTAATTTTGCATGTTACCATATAGAGTTTTTGTTTTGTTTTAGTTTTGCTTTTCATTTGTTTTTATTCTTGTGTCAGTTCCTAGGAATATAGCCATTTCCTCTAAACGCTAAATGTTATTGCTGTAAATAATTATTATTATATTCTATATTATCACTAGTGATGTACATTTCCATTACTGGCATTGTTTGTGTTTTTTCTTTTTCCTTGCTAAATTTTACCATGAGTCAATTGCTTCAACTCTTTTGAAGAACCAATTGTTGATATTGCCAAGTCTTTCTACAGCTTTTGTGTCTAGTTCATTAATTTCTGACTTTATTGTCCCTTTCCTTTTTACTTTCTGGGTTTATTTTTTTTGTCCCTTCTATTATGTCCTTAAATGGATATTTAGCTGTTTATATTTTCTAATATTCATGTTAAATATATATGTACATATGTAAAGATACACATATAGGTATGTATGTATATATATATATATATATATGCATATGCATATCTCCCTAATATTTCTCTAAATACAATTTACACTGCATCTCTTAAGTTTTGATACACAATATTTTTAAGATTCCTCACCTCAAAATATTTCTAGTTTCTCTTATGGAAGCTATGTTTAAGCAATTTTTGTATAAAATTACAATTCCTGATTTTCAAACACATTGAGATGTCTTTTTTGTTTTGATACGATTTGGATGTTCATTATATTGTTGACAAAGTATACATGTTAGAAAATGGTTTTGGGGCTGGCCCTGTGGCTGTGTGGTTAACTTCGCCTGCTCCCCTTCAGAGGCCCAGGGTTCAGATCCTGGGCGTGGACATGGCACCGCTCATTAGGCTACGTTGAGGCGGCGTCCCACATGCCACAACTAGAAGGATCCACAACTGAAATATACAACTATGTACTGGGGGGATTTGGGGAGAAAAAAGCAGGAAAAAAAAAAGAAGATTGGCAACAGTTGTTATCTCGGGTGCCAATCTTTAAACAAAAAGAAAATGATTTCAATCTTCAAGTATTTATGAGATATGAGTTTATGGCCCAGTATTAGTCAGGCTTTATAAATGTTGCATGTGAGTTCTCAAAAAGAAAGTATAAAATAAAATAAATTCTGATTTTGTTGCTCTATGCATCTCAGTTCTTTATGTCATCTAGATCAAGTTGTTAGTACTCTTATTCACATTTTCTATACCTTTACTGATTTTTTTGGTTTGTTTCTTCTGTTAATGAGGATAGATCCATGCATTAGTAAGACTTATCTGTTAAAATCTCCCTCTATGATTCTGGGTTTTTCTATTTTACCTTGAAGTGCGGGTTAATTTCTGGCGCTCTTTACTGAGAGAATAGCAATCTCAGGTCCCAGTTCATTTTGATGGTGATTACCTCCTAGATACCGCCACTTCTGTGGATTTTGGCTTTCATATCTATTTCCCCAGACTAAGTGAGAAATCAAACATAAATTTCAAATTTGCAGGGACTGAGCTCTTTAGAGGAGATAGAGCTTTGGCGAGATCCTTATGTCACCTGATTCCAATTTTCTCACCAGTTGCGGCTTGGTCATTCTTCATCAAATTTTTGATGGTTTTGACAAGTTTTGTTCATAATTTTAGTATGTTGACCTTAATATTTCTGAACCTTGAGCTCAAAGACATTTTCATCTATTACTAATAATTTGAATAATTATCAATTAACTTTTTATGTTCCTTACTCATGTTTCCACAAAAATTTCAGAAATTATCTCATAAAAAAAGTAGGAGTTCTTTATATGTTCTATCTAATAAAAATTATAACTTTAAAGAGAAAGATAGGGGCCAGCCCGGTGGCATACTGGTTAAGTTCACCGGCTCCACTTCAGTGGCCCAGGGTTCACACGTTTGGATCTCTGGTGTGGACCTATGCACTGCTTATCAAGCTATGCTGTGACATGAATCCCACATATAAAGTAGAGGAAGATGTGCATGGATGTTAACTCAGGGTCAATCTCCCTGAGCTAAAATAGGAAGATTGGCAGTGCATGTTAGCTCAGGGCTAATCTCCCTTACCAAAAAAAAAAGAAAGATAAATTATTATCACTTGTGAATGATGGGGTGGTCTCTCACCTAAGAAATATGCTAAAAATGGTTACTCTTAAGAAGTCAGTAAGGTAGCCAATTACAAAAGAACTATTTAAAAATCAATAGCTTTCATATATCCCAGCAATCTTAAATAGCAATTATACTGGAAAAATACTATTCACTAATATAACCAAAATATAAAAATTCTAGGGGTACTAAACATGACTTATGCAAGACTTAAGTAAAAACGTCTACAGAATTGCACAGAAGGATATATATAGCGTATATTAATTTTAAGATATAGAGAATTATGCCATGTTCCCAAATGTATTCAATGAATGATATGAAATTATATTTTCAATTAATTTATGATTTTAATAAAATTTTATTCAAATTACAAAAGTGTTTTCTTTCTAATCAAGCAGGTGGAAGAGAGCAGGTGATGCCAGCTTTGGAGAATTAAAAAAAGTTTAAAATTTCATCAGGAACTGGAAGAATAAACAGATTAAAAATGAACAGAAAATGCATAAAAATAAGAATAATGTAAGAGCACTTGTGATACAAGTTATTTGTCAATATTAATTAAACATAATATATGATGACTAAAACTGTTATGTCAGTTCATCAAGTATTGATAAATATAAGTCAAAATTATGTATGTCTCAGGAATAATATGATTACAAGTGACATTGCAACATAATGAAATAGAAAAGATTATAAATAAGAGAGGCTAGGACACTCAGCTGCATTGGAAATTAAGTTTATATTTACTTCAAACATATCTCTAGATTGAACATTCTAGAATCGGTGTGGTGATATATGTATCTCTTTAAGAACATAAAACTGAGTTTAAGCATTAAAAAAGAGAAGAAATAAAATTATAGGACCTTTTTTCCTCCAAACTTGACAGTGCATTGGTATCAACTAATGTTGTTTTATTATTTGTTTGCTTATTTGTTTGTTTTGATTCCTGAGCTCTGGGGCTTTTACATCAGATTCCCTCATGGTAGGAATAAAAAAAAAAATCTGGATTGTAATTAGTTCTTTAAATTAATCTTACTCCACCATATCTTTAGGTCAAATTCAATGGACTAGACCAACGCTGTCCAACATAAATATAATGTGGAACAAATATATAGCTTTAAATTTCTCAGTAGTCAATTAAAAAAAAAGAGGTAAGATTAATTTTAATATAATATTTTAGCCCAATAGATAAATATTATTTCACAATCTACATAAATGTCATTAATGAGCTTTTTTAAAAATAAGTTTTGTGTTATCTGCATAATCCGATATGTAGTTCACACTTAAGGTACATCTCAATTCATACTAGGCCCGTTTCAAATACTTAATAGCCACACGTGGCTAGTGGCTACTGTGCGGACACACAGGACTACACCTTGTTATTTAAAATGTGATCTGAAACAGCAGCAAGGACACCTTGCTGGAATGTTATTAAAAACACAGAATCTTAGGCCATAGCTTAGGCCTACTGAGTTGGTATTTACACCGTAACAAGAATTTCAGGTGGTTCGTTGCTCTGTCATATTCCAGAAGGTCTGGATTAGAATAATTACACATTAACCACTTCTGACCATCCAAAAATATTACTTAAACCAGAAAAACTGGCCATGAACCTTGCTACAAATCAACTTGGAAAAAAAACTAAATTTATTGGTAAATTGTTAATTCCCAAAGGGTAGAATGAATGCACAGATGTTAACAAAAATGCTTTCCAAAGAATTTATAGGAATATATTTAATTTTAATAACCATGGGCTACTTTATTAATTATGTGTTGATTTCAGTGTGTGTTGGAAAATATAATGAGCCCTTCACATCTGTGATATGACTGTTACAGTTTAGGATGAGGTAGAACAAGAGAGAAGTATAGTTATTTACCTTACGCAGACCCATGGATTTCAGATGAGTTCTCAATTGTGTCCCTGAATACTACTTTTATTAAAACGTTTCTCACCACTGTATGAGTAGTGCAACTGATAAGCACCAATAATGTGAATTTATATTAAATTTCCGCAGGTATTATTGTGGTCTCTTCTAGAAATTGATCATCTTTTTGATTGCAAGATACGTATAAATATACATAATTGCAAATTGAAATTTCACTTATCTGCCATTTTTGTTGAAATGTATTTTATATTCTAAATATAAGCTTGTAATGGAAGCCGTGAGAATTAGTATCAACTATGATAAAATCAAACTTAGATATTTAGATATAAGGACTACATTAACAATTTACCTGTTTATTTTGTAAAAGTACCAACCGCGAAAGAAAATAAAATATTCAGCAAAAAGAAAAAAATTTAAAAAATTGGATTCATGTGAACTAGTGATCAGAATAATCCATTGCCTTTCTGTGTCAACGTTTGGAGTTGCTCAAAAACTTTGAAATAAAACTGTTCAAGCTCAAGCGTCAGATATCATGTAA
Source organism: Equus przewalskii (assembly GCF_037783145.1). Lineage (NCBI taxonomy): Eukaryota > Metazoa > Chordata > Mammalia > Perissodactyla > Equidae > Equus > Equus przewalskii. Next base: position 59,739,207 of record NC_091838.1, read on the forward strand.
AGAACAATATGAGGAAGCTATAACAGGTCTTAATATGGGACATAGTCATGTAACATCACAGAAATGAAGTGAGCAGTGGAACAGGCAGTGAAAATTCAAAAGTCGTGCAAGGTATTTTTTAAAGAATGCAACCTAAGTTTTTCAAACGACAGTGTTTTAGAGTTTTAGGTTTACAATAAAATAGAGACTAAGATACAGAGATTTCCCACACACTCCCTGCTTCCACACATACATAACCTCCAGCATTATCAATGTAACTCACCAGAATGTTCCAGTTTTTACAAAGGATAAACGTACATTGACACCTCATAATCACCCAAAGCCTGCAGTTTACCTAAGGATGCACTCTTGGTATTGTACATCCTGTGGGTTTTAATAAATGTATAATGACATGTATCCTTCATTATAGTATCATACAGAGTATTTTGACTGCCCTAAAACTCCTGTGCTGTGCCAGTTCATCCCCGACACCCCCTTATCCTGGTAACCACTGACATTTTTACTGCCTCCATAGTTTTGCCTTTTCTAAAATGTCGTATGGTCGGAATCATACAGGATGCAGGCTTTTCAGATTGGCTTCTTTTACTTGGTAATATTCATTTAAATTTCCTCTGTGTCTTTTCATGGCCTAATAAACCATTTCTTTTTAGAACTGAATAATATCCCGTTGCTTAGATGTACCACAGTTTATTCATCCATTTACCTACTGAAAGACATCTTTTTTGCTTCCAATTTCTGACAATTATAAATAAAGCTGCTATATATGCCTGGGTGTAAGTTTCTATGTGGACTTAAGTCTTCAGCTCCTTTGGAAAATACCAGGGGGTGTGACTGCTGGATCCAGTAGCAATGGTATGCTGAGTTTGGTAAGAAACCACTTAACTGTCTTCCAGAGTGACTGTACCATTTTGCATTCCCGCCAGCACCATATGAGAGGTCCCGGAGCTCCACATCCTCATCAGCATTTAGTGTTGTCACTATTCAAGATTTTGTTCATTTTAATAGGTGCACAATGGTATCTCGTTATTTTTATTTGTATTGCCCTGATGACACATTATGTGGAACATCTTTTTATAAGCATATTTGTCATCTGTATATCTTCTTTGGTGAAGTGTCTGCTAAAGTTTTTGCCCCATTTTTCAATCAGGTTGTTTGTTTTTTAATTGTTGAGTTTTAGGAGTTCTTTGTATATTTTGGATAACAATCCTTTTGCAAATATTTTCTCCCAGTCTGTTGCGTGTCTTCTCATTCTTTTGAGATTGTCTAACACCGAGCAGAAGTTTTTAATTTTAATAAAGTCCAGCTTATCGATTTTTCCTTTCATGGATTGTGTCCTAGGTGATGTATTTATAAAAGCATCATTAGACCCAAGGTCACATAGGTTTTCTCCTATGATCCTCTCAGAGTAGTTTTGCATTTTATATTTAGGTCTATGATACAATGAGAGTTCAGTTTTGTGAAGTCTGTAAGGTTTGTGTCTAGATTCATTTTCTTATATAAGGATGCCCAATTGGTCCAGTACCAATTGTTGAAGAGATTATCTTTGCTCCATTGTTTTGACTCTTCTCCTTTGTCAAAGATGAGTTGACTACATTTATGGGGTTATTTCTGTGCTCTCTATTCTGTTCCATTGGCCTATTTGTCTATTCTTTCACCAATACCACACTGTCTTGATTACTGTAGCTTTATAATAACTCTTAAAGTAGGATAGCAGCAGTTCTCCAGCTTTGTTCATCCTCTTAGACACTGTGTTGGCTATTCTGTGTCTTTTGCCTCTCCATACAAACTTTAGAATCAATTTATTGATATCCATAAAATAACTTGCTGGGATTTTGATTGGGATTGTATTGAATCTATAGATCAAATTGGAAAGAATTGACATCTTGACAGTTTTGAGTGTACCTATCAAGTAATATGAAGTATCTCTCCATTTATTTGGTTCTTCTTTGATTTTATTCATCAGAGTTTTGTAATCTTTCTCATATAGATCTTGTATATATTTTGTTAGATTTATACCTAAGTATTTGATTTTGGGGGGTGCTAGTGTAAATGGTATTGTCTGTTTAATTTTAAATTCCATTTGTTCATTGTCGGTATATAGGAAAGCAATAGACTTTTGCATACTAACCTTGTATCCTGAAGCCTTGCCATAATTGCTTATTAGTTCCAGGAGTTTTTTGTCGATTCTTTTTAATTTCCTAGGAGACTCGTCATCTTCAAACAAAAAAATGGCTTTTTTTCTCCTTCTAATCAGTATGCATTTTCTTTTCTTTTCTTGCCTTATTGCATTAGTAAGGACTTCCAGTATGATACTGAAAAGGAGTGGTGAGAGAGAGCATCCTTGCCCTGTACTTGATCTTATTGGGAAAGCTCTGAATTTCTTACCGTTAAGTATGATGTTAGCTATAGGATTTTTTGTAGATGGTCTTTATCAAGTTGAGGAAGTTCCCCTCTATTCCTAGTTTACTAAGAGTTTTTATCATGAGTGGGTGTTGGATTTTGCCTAATGGTTTTTCTGTATGTATTGATATGATTCTGTGATTTTTCATTTTTAGTCTGTTGATGTGATAGATTACATTTATTGATTTTCTGATGTTGAACCAGCCTTCCATAGGGATAAATCCTACTTGGTTATGGTGTATAATTCTTTTTATACTTTTTTTGGATTTTATTTGCTAATATTTTGTAAGGATTCTTGCATCTCTGTCCTAGGAGATATTGGTGTGTGGTTTTCTTTTTTGAAAGTCTTCACTTGGTTTTGATATTAGGATAATACTGGCCTCAAGAGTGAGTTCTGAAGTACACTCTCTGCTTCTTTCCTCTGAAAGATATTGTAAACAATTGGTAAGACTGGATCTCCATAGAGGTTTTAACTCTGCAGAATTGTCTGCACTGAGCCTCCAGCAATTTATTGATTACGGTTCAGGCTTTCCTACACAGCACTGGTTCAGATTTCATCATCTCAGTTTCTGCTCCAGTAAGCCTCAACTCCCTAGATTTGCCTGTCTGTCTCTCCAGTCTTGGGGGTGGCAGCTTGCTCTTTTTCCTCTCCTCTTATGGATCTAAGAAGAGTTGTTCATTTTTCAGTCTGTTCAGCTTTTTACTTGTTTCTCGGATGGAGTGGCATCTTCCAAGCTCCTTACATGCAGAATCAGAAAGCAGAAGTCCAATACCATTTAATCTTAAACACCAAAGATGTCAAAATGAGGGGTAAAAGATTTACCAGGACTGATGATAAAGAAAAGGTGAACTAGTAACCACAGATGAAGGAAACAGAATGAATAATAAAGGATTTCTCCTACACAATACAGGTTATCATAGCAGCATAAATATTTGCTGAAAACATAAGCAAAAATTGCTAACAAGAGTAGGGAAAAATCAATAATTTTAAGCCAAATTGACATATTTACAAATATTGCCCACTTTGGTAATCTTTTAATATGGTCCAGTAAAACATTTCATTCAGTTCATTTTTCTAAGTCATTCATTTGTTATCACATATTTTTGAGATGCCAAATATGATATCATCTGGAAACAATACTTACAGACATACTGGTTCAGTAATAGAGTCTTCTCAATAAATTCAAGTCATTGCACCAGCAACAAACTCTACAAACTATTGTAGTCACAATATAACTTGCTACCATAGACATGCATAAAAATTTGAGAAGTATATAAAATCTTTGTTAAAATTGTTAGATAGTTCAGAGCGACCACTGAATTCTGAACAATTTTCTATCCTCTAAAGGCATTGCCTACAATAACCTTGTTTTTTATCCCAAAAGTCTTTGATTTTCAATCAACTTGACTCATTCTTGTAACTGGATTGTGAGATGAACTTTAGCAATTTCTGGAAGGACACTTCACTTACTTGTCATGAGCATGATTGGGACTAGCTTTGTAGATCAGTATATCTTGTACATCTAGCACAAATATAATTGTTTTTACAAGACCAGCATGCATTTTTAGAAGTGTTTGAAATAAATTATAAAAGGAATGTATAAATATTTTCTAAGCCACATGACAATGGGTAACAAATAAAAATTATTTTTAGGGGCCAGCCCTGTGGCCAAGTGGTTGGGTCTGTGTGCTCCACTTCAGTGGCCCGGGGTTCAGATCCTTGGCGTGGACATGGCCACCTCTCATTAGGCCATGTTGTGGTGATGTCCTCCATGCCACAAATAGAAGGACCCACAACTAAAATATACAACTATGTACTGGGGGGATTTGGGGAGAAAAAAGCAGGGAAAAAAAAAGAAGATTGGCAACAGTTGTTAGCTCAGGTGCCAATCTTAGAAAATAAATTATTTTTATATATTTCGTCACATTGGCGATGTCACCAAATAAGCTGACATTTTCAGAAGAGTCTATTCTAGAGATTTCTTGAATAAAATCACTTAATCATTTTGGTTAGGAAATTAAGTTCATAGTCTAATGTAATCAAATAAAGTTTTTACATATGTTTTGCGTCTTACAAATTTGTTCCTAAATATGTTGGAAAAAGTGATGTTTTATAACATCAAATCTAAGAAACAAAACCACATTCTTAGCACTTATTTTTCTTCATTTAACATAATTGGTATCAAGCCAAATATCTCCATAGTACTGACCATAATAAAGATACTCTATTATTTCTACTGAGTTATCTATCCTCAATTGCAAATTTCTGAGAATTGATTAGATTTTATGTTACCTACTTCTCAATGTTTCTATTTTGGGTAGTATTAATTTTTAAAAGTAAAATTTTGTCACTTTGTTTTCACTTTTTGTATTTATTATGATATGTGATGTTGCTTTGTCTTTAAAATCTATAATATATAAGTTTATCATATCATTATATTTAAATAAAAATGTGTATCGAGGGGCCAGCCTAGTGGTGTAGTGGTTAAGTTCACACACTCTACTTCTGCTGCCCAGAGTTCTCAGGTTTGGGTTCCAGGCACAGACCTAGCACCGATCATCAAGCCACACTGTGAGGGCATCCCACATAAATTGAGGAAGATTGGCACAAGATGTTAGTTCAGCAACAATCTTCCTCCAGGAAAAAGAGGAAGATTGGCAACAGATGTTAGTTCCAGGACAATCTTCAAAATTTTTCAATTTTGAAAGGCCAATTTTTCAAAAAAAAGTGTATCAAGTAAGAAAATAATTTTTTAGATAGAAGTCCAGTTAAGATGATTATATGGAAAAAGGGAAAAAAAGGAAGAAAGCTATGTAGGAAGCTGCATTTCCAGTGCAAGAATGATTAAAGTTTGGGAAGTCTGACTCAGAACATTCTGGAAATTAACAATTTTAAACAATCAGTTTATGTATTCTCAACACTTATTTTTCTTCTATGTTAAACTTTTATAAAAACTTTTCTTGTTCACCTCTAAAACTCAATATCTCTCTATTTTATCTCATTGCTGTATGATTCATAGTGATCTGAAATAATTCTTAATTACGTATTTTACATTTCTTTCCTTCTCCATTTCTTAAAGCATTCTAAGATTTCTCATTAAATCACAATTCATATAATAGAGTATTTTAAGCTTCTCACCTATATGAAGAAGACTTGGAATATTATTCTTAACACTGTATATTTTGGTAAAATCCTAGGTTTGAAAATGGAATTGCTACCTGCCAATTTAAATGTAAAGAATCCATTGATGGCACACTTAGGTTCTGTCAGAATGTTTTTACAAAATAACTACCTTTTATAAAAATCGAACATTTCCTTGATATTGCTTTTTTGAATTCCCAAGACATACAATTGAAAGGCTTTTTTTGGAAATTGCAGAATATAATTAAAATGGAGGGAGGATGGTAACCAGGTATGTTATTCAAGTACAAATGAATATTCTGGATATCTAATATTTAAAAAGTCTAAATTATTTTTTGATAGCCCATTCTCAATAACTCTTAAGCAAATATTCAGAAATAAGGACAGGTGGTCCAATTTCAGTGCATGTTGATATAGTCAAGTTATTGGCCTTAAAATGACTGAGCTCTCCTGTGGCCAATAAAAACCAAACTGCATTCTGAGAATTGTGGGCTCTGGCACCTTAGCAAATTGATAAATTTATGTTGACATCCACTAATGGATAGATCCAGGCTTTTGTCTTGAAATGTCCATCTACAGCTGGTAGAAAAGCTTAATAATAGCGACCATTAATATATATTTTTTGTGATATGAGAGAAGTCTTTTTTAGTTGTCATTGTCCTCTGAATCTATATCCCACAATTCACATTTTCACATTAGATCTTGTCCAAAAAGAAAGTGGTATATAGAAATCAGTTCTAGATACTTACTTCAGGAATATAGTATGACAACTGGAACTGAGGTCAAGCTCATGAAACTCCTTAAAAAATACACAAACATGTCAGTCATCAGATAACAATAAGAGGATCAAAATTCAGAAATGCATATGGAAGCTGAATGACCTGGAATTAAGATTTTAAGAAGAATTTCTGCCTTTTGGATATGAGCAGTAAGAATGGAGGTTGATTCAGAAAAAAATCATTTTTTTAAACAGAGCCCACAAATCAAGAACCAAGGACCTCAGAATGAATGGGGAAAGCAAAAAAAAAAGAACCAGGCATGTAGAGGGTGCCGTCCACCCAAGACAAAACCCAGCAGCTGCAGGATTAAACCAAGGGATTAAGAGATGCCATCCAATGAATAGAAAGTCTCAGTTATGCATATGAATAACTTCGAGAGATCTGCTACACCAAATTGTGCAATAGCTAATAATATGCTGTTGTACACTTACACAAATTTTTTTTTTTTAAAGATTTTATTATTTCCTTTTTCTCCCCAAAGCCCCCCGGTACATAGTTGTATATTCTTCGTTGTGGGTTCTTCTAGTTGTGGCATGTGGGACGCTGCCTCAGCGTGGTCTGATGAGCAGTGCCGTGTAGGCGCCCAGGATTCGAACCAACGAAACACTGGGCTGCCTGCAGCGGAGGAGCGCGCGAACTTAACCACTGGGCCACGGGGCCAGCTCCAACACTTACACAATTTTTAAGGGGTAGATATGGTAAGTGTTCTTACTATAATAAAAATGTTTTTTTTTAATTTTTATTTTAGAGAGTTCATCTACTGAAAACATTGCCTAGCAACCACTGAGTGCCTTTTACTCTACTTTATATGCAGTGGTCCCACTTATCTGCATGAGATACATTCCAAGACCCCTGAGTGGACACCTGAGCCCTTGGATAGTACCCCGCCCTATAGCTACTATGTTTTTTTCCTCTATATACGAACCTATGATAAAGTTTATTTATAAATTAGGCATAGTAAGAGATTAACAACAATTATTAATAAAATAGAACAATTGTAACAATATACTGTAATAAAAGTTACCATAGATCTTAACAACCTCAGCATACAATCTTTTTTCTTTCCTTATTAAGTCGAGAACTTTCACTTTTTCACTTAAAGAAAGTAATTTATGGCTTCTCTTTGGCAAATCCCAATTGCCAGTGTCACTACTCTTGCACTTTGGGGCCCTTACTAAGTAAACTAAGGGTTCCTTGAACATGAGAACCGTGATACCACCACGGTTGATCTGATAACCGGGTCAGCTACCAAGTGACTGACGGGTGGGTAGTATATACAGCGTGGATACACTGGACAAAGGGATGATTCACCTCCTAGGTACGATGGCGTAGGATAGCTGGAGATTTCATCACACTCTTCAGAAGGGCTGGAAACTTAAAACTTAGGAATTGCTTATTTCTGGAGTTTTCCACTTAATTTTCATACCGTGGTTGACCACAGGTATCTGAAACCACAGAAAGCAAAATCACAGATAAGGGGGGGTCTACTGTACAGAGCAGTTAGCAGAGGGCTATTCCAAAAAGAATGATGGTAATGATGATGATATTTATTGAATGCTTATCACATGAATGACTTTGAGCAATATAAACATCCTATATTTGCATGTATATGCATTTCATTCATTTATATGAATGTTATATTTATATATGCATTTAGTCTTCACAAAAAGCTAAGGTGATAGGAAATGTGTTTCCTCATCTTATAAATCAGTACAGTGATTCATCAAAATCTAAGTTAAACAGTTGTAAGTGGTTGAGCGCAATCAGTCTGAACTCAGTCAGTCTGAACTAGTGTTTTCACTCATAACCACTAGGCTATAATTAAGCAAACCAAGGCTCCCTGGAGAATGCTAGCACAAATGTTGACAGAAATTCCTTCTCTACCAGTCATTCTATCATCCCAGTCTCCACCATTTTAATTGCTAGATTATCATCCTGCTTGTGTAAAAAAAAAATACATTAAAATAAACTGGAGGTAGGGGCTGGCCCCGTGGCTGAGTGGTTAAGTACGCGCACTCCGCTGCAGGCGGCCCAGTGTTTCGTTGGTTCGAATCCTGGGCGCGGACATGGCACTGCTCATCAAGCCATGCTGGGGCAGCATCCCACATGCCACAACTAGGTGGACCCACAACAAATAATATACAACTATGTAACGGGGGAGGACTTTGGGGAGAAAAAGGAAAAAACTAAAATCTTTAAAAAAATTAAATAAACTGGAGGTAAATAATGAAACTTGCCAAAAGACAAAAGTCTCACAATCAGCCTTACAATTCTGGGCGAGGGCCTAGCTCACATCAGCCACCTAGAACATTGAAACAAGTACTTACTTCATTACTAAAGATAAATGGGCAACCAAATAGCGCTTAAAAAGCTATGAAAATCAGTAGCATTAAAGGGAAAACCAAAATTTAAAGCAAAATAAGGCCATGTGAAACAGACTACAAAACAGAAACAGATCAACTGTCAAAAGAAAAGAGAGATAATTAAAGGAGTAAAATCTTTTATACAGAAATTAAAACTCTCAGAGAAATTCAAAGATAATATTTTATCAAATAAGAGAACAGGGAGATGAAAAAATTATCAAAGAGAAAATATATATATATGTCCCTAGATACAATTAGAGATAGATAGATAGATAGATAGATAGATAGATAGATAGATAGATGATTGACTGCTAGCTAACTAGATGTCACCCAAAACATATAAGCTGGAAAATAATGTGAAGATTTTTCCAATCTTTCTCTTTGCAAAAAAAACACAAAGATATGAGGAGAAAACCATGAAATAAGACGAACTGTGCAATCATGAATGTCCAATGTCGGACAAGTAGCAGTTATGGAAAGTGAATGAGAAAGTGGAGGAGAGAAAATTGCCTAAGAGATAGATTAGAAAATGTTGTAGAAGATATTCTATAGCAATAGTTTTATCTTAATATTTGTAAACTTTTTTAAAAGTTTAGGATATTTTTAAGAGGAAAAATTAGTAAAGAAAGTAAGAAGTGGAACGAGGTGGAATAAAAATGAGCAGAAGGTGATGTCATGGATGCAAAGTAAAGTAAGTATTTCTCAAAGAAAGGAGCAGGAAATTATATCAAATGACAAGAAGAGTTACAACAAGGTGAGTCCTGAAAAGTACTCACTGCATTTAGAACTCATAAGTCATTTGCATTGTTGGTAACATAAGTTTAACCATGACAGAGGGTGTACAAATAACATTGTAATTGGACTAGGGAATGAAAGAGAAATAGAGAATTGTAAATTCAACATGACGATAACTTTTTCAAAATATTTGGCTTAGAGTTGAGATACAGAATGGTAGCTGCAGGTGAGATCAAAGAGTTTTTATGTTTTATTGGAAATTTGTGAGCCTGCGTGTATTTTATTAAAATATCGAGAAAACCTGAGCATGCTTAAATTTTGATGGAACAGACTAAAAGAAGAGGAGATGTTGTAGAAAAGAAACAATGGGGAAAATAGACTAATAATAGTTCAAATAAATCAAACTAAGTAAAAATCTTTCTTTGTGTAATAACATAATAAATACAAAATTACCAAACAACTCTTCATGGCCATGATTTATATTATAATGATGCCTAGATTTCTTTTATTAGGAACAGGAAAATTAAATTATCTCATTTCTCATACATATTGACACATACATCTCATTTATTACATGAGATGCTCCACATCACCATGATGAATGTGGCTAGAATTTTACCCAAAATGACTCATCAAAGTATTTGCACAAATTTTTCACAAAATAAGATGGTCGTCTCCATTTAACAAATCTAGTGTCAACTATTAAAATCGTGGAATAGTTCATGTATATACATATATATATGATTTATAATGAAAAAATTAAAAAGAAATTCTAAAATATAAAAATTGATGGAAGAAAAGACTTTATTCAATTTTTTTCTATTTTCTCCTAGTTTGTTCTATTTATTACCTTTTCTCCAGTGCCTAAAAAGTGCTACAGACAGGCAATTAATAAATATTGTAAAATAAATTAATAAAAGAACATACAATGTTCATGGAAAGGAAAACAAGCATAACAAACATTTTTCCAAATTTATTTGTATACTTGTCACAATATAAATATAAATTCAAGAGATAAGTTTAGAAAGAATAATTCTGAATTTTATATGGAAAAATACACATATAATTATTGAATAGATATACAGAGAAATAGTAAAATGAACTTTAAATTCTAAGAATTTAAACTGTACAGGGTGACAGTGGGAGCTCAGTGGAAAAGGATATGCGTAGAATCATATCTGTATGTGTGTCTATGTGCGTATGCATTATACACATACAACACCATATGGACGATAGTCAAGAATGTATACAAATTTTAAACTAGATACATGTAATGTAAAAATCATCGGGAGATGAAAGGATTTTGCAATATATTGTGTAGGAAAAAAGAAATTGTACTTCTACTTCATATTGTCAAACAAGTTAAAATATAAGTAGATTGCTTCAATGTAAAGAAAAAAAACTACCAGAGAAGAATTTGAAGAAAATATTGATATATTTTAATTTACAGAATACAAAATAGCCTTCGATGCAAAGGAAAATGTGAAAAGTATGTGAAATAATTGAAGATTTTATTTTATTTTGATTAAAAATGTGTATATTTCCACAACACAAGTAACATAAACTTGTGTTTATGCCAAAACTTAAAAATCACCAAACTTAAAATACCAAATCTTAAAAATCAAATAAATTTTATATAAAAAGTAACCAAATACAATTTAATACCTACATTTAGTATTATTTTTATACTATTTGACCTGTTTTATGTATACACAACACACATACACGTGCACACATACACTCACACACTAAGGGGGAAAGAAAACTTAAAATTGAAAAGCAAGTGGGCAAATAGTACAAACAAAATAAAGAAAATGAATCCAAATGACTCACAAACATGAAAAACCCTCTCATTTATAAAAAATTACAAATACAAACAAAATACTATTTGAATAGATATCATTTCCTTGTAAATGTGCTTTGTGGACCTGAGGACATTAAATATAATTTCTTACCTTGTTTTAAATGCAATTGCATGGAGGAGCACTGAAAATTTAATACTTTAATTATCTTTGGGACTGTTCTATATTACTTACTGAGAAATCTCTTCAGTAAATGTTGCTCTGGATCCAATACATTTATTATATTCCAAAATTATAAAAAATAAAATATAAATAATCTAAAGTGTATATATTACCTTTCAATCATGAAACATCAACCCTCTTCTCTGGCTATTACCTGTCCTGTGATGTTTGGTGTGAATGAGATAGGAGGAATCCACCATGATTACGTCATTCTACAATCACTATCATCAACATCTAACTTCACATTCTCTAATCAATATATTGCAATTTAAGGTCTTTCTCAAACCAATGAAATTGCTTTTACTCAGATAACAATGATTTTGTATTGCAAAATCTAATAAATATTTTTCACTACTCATCTTACCAGCTCTTTTTGTAATTGTTTACTCTCTTCATCACTCATTTTTTTTGGCTCCTGCAACAATCATGTCTCCCTAATTATGAGCTTTCTGTACCTTCAGGAGCACCTCTTCCTTCATGTTTTTTTTTTTTTCATAAAGAGCTTTCTTTATAATCTATTAATCATATTCAAGTATCATATTAAATCCATCAAAATTCAAAAAGCATCACTTCAGAGAAAAAAGACAACAAAACAATGAATGGTACTGTTGCTCTAGGCTGTACAGAATGCTCAGAATTTTGTATCAGAAGAAAAACATCAGATTGCAGGTAGCTTACCAAATGAATAAACAAGTATTAATTAATTAAAAAGATGAATTATGATTAGTCAGCATAAAAAGAGAGTTATCATAGATAAAACTTAGGAGTCTCTGTAATGAACTCAGTTTCTTTGTGATTTATAAAATACAGCAATTTAATTCAGCACATTCCTAGTGAATTGAATTAATCATCACTATCAGTTTCCAAATGTACCATGCTGCCATCAAAAAAAAAATTTTTTTAAATAAAGAAAGGAAAATCAGAAAAAGATTAAACCAGTAAGGTCTTTGCTTTTAAGATTCCTTTGAAAGAAATCCTGAGGTTTAACAAGCAGGTGGTAGTTCTAATGCTACAGAGATCTTTGTATTTTACATGTTTTTCAACATTCCTAATTATCCTCTGTTGGGTAGATTATTACTCTCCATATGATTGACAAGACAACAGATTAATAAATTACCTTTGCCATCTGGTAGAGAACCAGACACTACTATGAAAGCCAGCTGTTCTCTCCTGGTTCATTGGGTAGAGTGCCATTATCAGAAAATAAACAGTACAACTGGAGATGGCAGAGCATGAAAAAGAAAATATCCATTCTGTCCAGCCCAACAATTCTATTCTGACAAATTCATATCAAAAAAGGCAGAATAAGCTTAAATGTCTTCTAGGCCAATTTAGCAAAAAGACACAACAAAGTATATGCTTTTTTTTATTACTTTGTTTCATTCAGTACATAGACATTTATTTTAGGCCCAAAGTAACTGTGAAATTAAGGACTCACTCATTAAAAAGAAAAATCTTCAAAGGAAATGCAGGGAAGTCTAAAGAAAAACATACGAAACCAAAACAATGTATTTCTAGCTCAAGTAAATAATTAACACCAGGTTAGATTTAAGAGGTGTGTTGTCTTCTACCATCTCATTGGGAAATGTCTTTTTATATATTCTAGCTCTTAATTATCCACACGTGAGCTAAATCAAAACCCCAAATTTAACATGAGGGAATAAATAATTAAATTCCATTTTGAAGAGGTTAATCTAATCAGATGTACCAATTAGGAAGTTAAAAAGGAAAGCCTGGAATGCAGAGCAAGTGTTTTGATTTGGGAATCATCCAAGTATATACGTCTTTAAGCCACATGAATGGGAAGGGTCACCCAGGGAGGGAATGTATACAAAGAGAAGGTGGTTAAGCACTAATATTTGGAGGCAGTTAGAGCACAAGTATGTAGCACAGGAAAAAAGAGGACCTGAGAGTAATCAGAAAACAGGAACCCATGCACCTGAAGGCAAGAGAGGAGAATTACCTTAAAAAGGAGGAAAAGGTTAACCATATCAATGGATGCTGACAGGTTTAAGAAGAGAAGTTTTCACTGTATGTGATAAGATGGAAATCATGTCACAAGGGTAGCAGCAGTTTCTGTGATATGTTGGGGGATGGAAACAACCATACAGTCAGTCATCTTTATTCTTCACATATAATTTACTTTTATATCCAAGCACTCACCAGTTCCTGCTAGATTTATCTCCTGAATCTATATTAAATCCATTCTTTTATTTCCATCTCTGCTACCTTCTCTGCCTTCACTCAGATCCTCATCAAACAGTGCCAAGATTATTCTAACACTTTCTTAATTGATAATCCATCTTCCATTCTTGACTTCCTCTAACACATTCTCCAGATAATGATGAGTGATCTTTCTAAGACTGATACACAGATATATTGTAATATAATTATGCTAATATAATCAATGCCTACAGAGTAAAAGTCATGCTCTCTAATGTCAAATTGACTCCATCCAAGTTCTGGCCTCTCAAACTCTCCATCACCATAGCTGCATGGCTTTCTTGCATTAAATCTTATTTTCAAGTCAGCCATTGAACATTTTTACACACCATATTTTTCATCCCTGATGTCTTTGCTCATGAGGGTCTTTTACAAACACTATCTTCACGCCTTCCTTTACTCATCATTTACTTTTAAACTGAACTGATGTTTAAAGAATTAGCTTTTCGTTACTTATAGAGGTCAATGTTTTCTCAAATTTCCATCAACAAAATTATTCTTTGATGATATGTTGTGTAAATCTCTGTCACTCAAATTAACAAATGATATTTTTCTTTAGTTTTTAGTCTGTGTGATGCTTAATTTTTTTTTGGATGGTTAATTTTATGTGTCAGCTTGAGTGGGTCACAGGATACCCAGAGAACTGATTAAACATTGTCTCTGGGTGTGTTTGTAAGGGTGCTTCAGGAGGAGATTAGCTTTTGAATTGGTGGCGTAAAGCAGATCACCCTCCCCAAAGTGAGTGGGCCTCATCCAATGCTTTGAGGGCCTGAAAGGAACAAAAAAGCAGAAGAAGGTTGAATTTACTCTCTGAAACACTGTTGACTGGAATATCTACCCCTGCTCTCGGTGCTCCTGGGTCTCCTGCCTTTAGTCTTGGACTGGAATCTACACCAATGCTCTCCAGCTCTCAGGCCTTGGAACTGTACCACTGGCTTTCCTACATCTCCAGCTTGCACACAGCAGGAGGTTAGGACTCTCAGCCTCCATAATCACATGAGGTAATAAGTTATAATAAATCTTTCTATTTATGTATATATTTTATTGGTTCTGTTTCTCTACAGAACTCTAACATACTTTGTCTCTATCACTCCCTGAGCACATGGGCTATTGATTTGTGTACTCTCAGTCACTAGTACAGGGCCAAACATATTAGAGGCTCAACACTTATTGAATGACAAATGGATGAGTAATATTTCCCCCATTGTTGGGTAGTGTAGGGAAAAAAGAAAACCAAAACTAACTTAATATGTCCCTATTTAATTTGTAATATTTTTAGATTAATATTAATATAATTTGGTTTTGCTGCTTATTCTTTTTTAATTTTCCCAAATTCTATGTCCTTTTAAGTACTTTATAAATATCTTATTTTGAGCCAAATATCGTCTTAAATAATTATAAAAAAGGGAGAATTAAAAGTTTTGAATATCTATTATTTCAGATAGATATGGAAACAAAAATGTACATTTCATACCTTTCATATATAAAATAATATGACCTAATTTATCAGTATTCTACTCAATAAATTCAATTCTAGATAATAAACAAAGAGACTGAATAGGTTTTCAACTGGTTTAATTTTAGATCTAAGTTATAATGGAATAAATAAAAATTGCATTTTTCTTTGTCTACTTTGTGATTTTCTATCATGAAATAGGTCCTTGTACCCAGACTTCCAATTAAAGTTAATTACTTCTTTGATTATAGCAAACATTTTATGCAGTTTCTATTTCACTAAGACAATTTCAATAAAAGTTTAAAAAGTAGATTGTTTTGCCAAGCATGAATCTATCATATTATACAGATAATTTATGTAAAGTCATTATTCAAAAGGAAGTAAAAATTTCTTAGTTTATTCATGATGTGTGTTTTCATTATAATGTAAGCTAATTTTATCTCTCAAGCATTTGGAGGTTAATGGTCCTGTGACTACGTATGGGAAGCAATGTTCTGACAGTTTCAGAAGGGATGGAACTGTTACTCCTTAGAACAAGATAAATACTAATAATAATGAAAATCAAAGCTGTAATTTAATTTCCACGTCTTTCAATATGGAATCAATTTTATTTTATCAAAATTACAATGTATCTAAATGGCTATTGCCTTCATCATACTGCACATAAGAACTTTAGGTAACTTCTTAAATTAAAACTAATAATAATTAATAAAAGTTGTTTGTTATCAAAGCAAGAGTTGTCTTCCAGCCATATTCTAATCTATAGATATGTAAAATTTATAGTATCTTTCTTCTAGGACATTCAGATGATTTAGTTTAATATAAATTATGTTTCACCTACATTCAAGAGAATTATTTATATACACTGGAATTCCCCTTAAATGAAGACTAGTTTTAGAATTAATGGTCCAAGTATTTTCCAGCTGAGAAATACTTTTTTAAAGATAAGGTTCAAGATGTTACATAAAGGATGTGACCTCCAGTTTATCACACTGTGTGCCTTAGTGTCTTTAAATGGGAAAATTACGTAAAAGACTTTATGAAGATATATATCTTCATGTTAGGAGGGTAATGAAAGGAGGAATTGTTGGCAGAAATAACAACTAGATATTTCAGTTTACAAAAAACTAAAATTGTTTTCAAAGTGGCAGCACTGTGTTACATTCTTATCATCAATATACAAACATTCCAGTTGCTTCACAACTTCAACAACACTTGGTATTGCCCTTTTTTTTTTTAATTAAAGACATTTTAGTGTATTTGTAGTGGTATTTCCTTGTGACTTGAATTTTCATTTACTTAATGACAAACGATGTTAGGTATTTTTCATGTGCATAATATCCTTTCAACCATCTCCTTCAGAGAAATGTGAGCACAAATCATCTGCCCATTTTTATTGTTTCTCTGCTGATTATTGAGTTGTAATAATTCTTTTTAAACTCTGGATATAAGAATTTAATTATATATTATGTTTTCAAATGTGTTCCAGTCTGTAGGTTGTCCTTTTCATTTTCTTAAGAGGGTGCTTCAAAGAGGAAAATTTTTGAGATTGACAAAGACCAATTTATTGATGCTCTATGTTTTGGTTTGTATTTTCTCTGTCCTATCCAAGGAATCTTTTATAAGCCAAGATCATAAATATTTTCTCCATTGCTAAATTCTAGAAATCTTGTAGTTTTAAGTTTTGCATTTAAGTCTGATTCATTTTGAGTTAATTTTTATAAATGTTTTGAAGTATACATCCAAGTTCATTTATTTGCAGAAGGATATCCAGTTTTCCCAGCATAATTTGTTGAAAAGACTCCATTCAAGGACATGGAAAGTGGAAAGAAAATTACTCCAAACCTTATCCTCAAACAGCAAGTTGAGGATTTTCTTGAACCCTTTGGAGAGGTGATGTCATAGCGTAATCAAATGGACACATCTAAGAAGAGGCAGGTTGTGGAGGGAGAGATGAGATACGAGCACAGGCTGACTTGGGAAAGATGTAGGCAGTAATGAGACAGAAGGCTTCAGTAAATGCATGGAAGCCAAAGCCCAAAGGTTACAAATATAGGGGAAGTACTCCCTCTCACTCTCTTGCAGGCATTTTCTCCATGAATTTCACCGTGTGCTCCAGTGACGTTTGGGAGAATACTGGGAAGTCCTCTCCTGGGCCAAACCTGGGGGAGGAAATAGCAGCAGCTACAGTGGAGGCATGAAATTCCATCTAGACCTATCCTCCTATTTCTCTATGGAAAAATAAAGTCCTTAGCCTACAATCAGAAGAGCCTCAAACTTTGTTGCCAAAAATGTGGGAGAGAAAACCTATTGCAGCTGGGGAAGGGAATAGAAAAACAAAACAACTCTCTTCCTAGGGGAGAGGCAGGGAACTATCTTGCACTCAGAAATATTCCAGGAGAAATATTCCAGGAGGAGTACAAAGGCCACAGTTGTGAGTCACTGGGATACAATGCCTCCTTGAGACTGAGCCAAATCAGAACAGATAACGTCACCAACTACCACCACCACTGGGACACAATCATCGAGTTAACATATAACTGACAACAGGCAGATCCTCTCTAAAGTTAAGCCTGAAAACTATACTTAAAAATGGTGGAGCTGGGGCCGGCCAGGTGGCACAGTGGTTAAGTTCCCATGTTCCGCTTTGGCGGCCTGGGGTTCTCCAGTTCGGATCCCGGGTGCAGATATGGCACTGCTTGGCAAGCCATGCTGTGGTAGGCGTCCCATGTATAAAGTAGAGGAAGATGGGCATGGATGTTAGCTCAGGGCCAGTCTTCCTCAGCAAAAACAGGAGGATTGGCAGCAGATGTTAGCTCAGGGCTAATCTTCCTAAAAAAAAAAGAAAAATGATGACGCTGACTGAAAAAAAAACATTGGTAAACCATTGCCAGCAATAACACAATTATCGCTGCAGTTATCTGAAGGCTGTGTTGCACTAAGGGTAATATAGTAGCAATAAATATCACACCCAGCCCACCTCCTCATTGGATCAATGCAAAGCTCCACACTAAAGACCTAGCAGAAGGGAAAGATACGTCCAATTCCAGGCATTAAAAGTATTTACATCAATTTCTCCTGTCCTACATAAGATGTCTGGTTTCCAATAACAAAATTATGAGACATTCAAAAGGGCAAGAAACAAGCAACACATTCCCAATTGAAAAAGCGACCAGTAGAACCAGAATCAGATATGTCATAAATAATGGAACAATTTAAACAGAATTTTTAAATAATTATGATTAATATATTAAAGGCGCTAAAAGAAAATGTAGACACTTCAACACCAGGTAGGTCTTAAATGTTTCGGCAAGGTAATTTCAGCAGAGAAATGAAAATCATAAAATGAATCTAAAGAAAATTCTAGAAATATAAAACAGTATCAGTACTCTATGAAAATTACTTTTGGGGCAGGCCCTGTTGCCAAGTGGTTAAGGTCGTACTGTCTGCTTTGGCAGCCCAGGGTTTTGCCGGTTTGAATCCTGGGCACGGACATGGTACCATTCATCAGGCCATGCTGGGGCGGCATCCCCATAGCAGAGCCAGAAGGACCTACAACGAGAATATACAACTATGTACTGGAAGGCTTTGGAGAGAAGAATAAGAAAAAAAAAGATCAGCAACAGATGTTAGCTGAGGTGCCAATCTTTAAAAAAAAATTACTTTCAATGATGAAGGAAAAATAAGGATTTTCAGAGACAAACAGGATCTTTGGTAACTAATTATCTTCTTATCTACTCTGCAAGATATGTTAAAAGAGATTAATGAGGCAAAAGGAATATGATAGATTAAAAAATGGATGTCCACAAAGAAATGATAAGCATTGGAATAAGTATATGTGAAGGTAGAAGAGAATTGATGTTTTTCCTATTTTTAATTGTTCTAAAAGGTAATTGGCTGTATAAGGCAAAAGCAGTAGCACTATATTAAGTGTTTTTGACATACGCGTAAAACTAAATTCTATGACAACAATAGCACAAGTGATGGGAGAGAGGAATTGGGAACATAATATTGTAAAGTGATTGCATTATACATGAAATGGTATACCATTATTTGAAGGCAGAACTTGATTATTTATAGATATACAGTCATATGTCCCTTAATAATAATGTTCTGAGAAATGCATCCTTAGGCAATTTTGTTGTTGTGCAAACATCATAGAGTGTACTTACACAAACCTAGATGGTATAGCCTACTATACACCTAGTCTATGTGCTACTAATCTTATGGCACCATTGTTATATATGTGGTCCATCATTAACTTAAATGTTGTTATGGAGCACATGACTATATAGCATAAAATCTTCAACAACTCCTAAAACTTTTGTGAAAAGGGGGGTATAGAGAGACGTCACCAAGATGGCAGTGTGAGTAGTCTTCTTTGTCTCTCCCCCTTCGAATCTACAACTAATTGGACATTCATCTCCTAACAAAGGATGTCCATATAGCATCTCAGGATGCCTGAGAGACCCGTGCTGCTATACATCAGAAGGCAGATGGACTTCCCCCCGGGAGGAGATGGAGATACGTGAAAACTCTCTGACCCCCAACCCCCGAACAGCCTAGTACCTGCAAGCAGCTTTCTTCCAGCAGACTCCCCCATAACATCACCACACACCAAGGACAGGAGTGTGCACACACCAGAGGAGCGACGGTGGAAACAGGTGACTACAGCCCTACCTAAGCCCCCCACGATTACACCTAAGCCCAGGGGGAAACTCTAGGGTCCCACACTGGCGGCGGCAGGGAAAGCCTCTACTCACCATTAGCAGAGAGGCCCCACCCAGCATTCAGAATGTCAGGAGGCTCCTGAAGAGGAGAATCCCGAATGGGGCAGCAGCCCACCAGCCACCGCCACCGGTCTCACAGACTCCGGCTGTCACCCAGATGGGGAAAGGGGCTCCTGGAGATCTCCTGGGAGAGGACTGGGGCTGGGTGGAGTTCCAGCAGCCAGCTCCACAGCCTAGGGGGAAACTCCAGGGTCCCATTCTAGCAGCAGGGACAGCCTCTACTCGCCATTAGCAGAGAGGGCCACTCAGCATTCAGAATGCTGGGAGGCTCCTGAAGAGGAGAATCCTGAACAGGGCTGCAGCCCACCAGCCGCCGCCACTGGTCTCACAGACTCTGGCTGTTGCCCAGACGGGGCAAGGGGCTCCAGGAGATCTGTTGGGAGAGGACTTGGGCTAGGTGGAGTTCCAGGGCCCCAGCTCCACGGCCCATGGGGAAACTCTACAGTCTCACAGCAGCCTCAGCGAAAGCCTCTGCACAGCACTAATAGAGAGGCCCCGCCTGGCAATCACAAGGCTGGAAGGCCCTGGAGCAAAAGTAGCATAGCTAAGTGAGCTAACCACAGACTGTAGAAGATACCCATAGCTCTGCTGTGACCTATAGTGGACAAGTGAGATTTTGTGGGCTCTGACAGTGACAGAGCTGCAAATATAGGTGATCCTGCTCCCGGCCGCTAGGAAAGCCCATAACACCACTGCAGACCCCAAGGAGGGAGCACATCTAGGTGGTCTGCAACAGTAGGCACCAGCAGCCTGAAGCCCCCTTGCAAGTGCCCCCACAGCTGAAGAGGGAACCCACAGGACCACTGTGACTACAAGGAGGGGCCCAGCTCCAGTTAGCAACAGCCGATAGGGTTCCTGGTCAGTGCAGTCTAAACAGCTGCTCCCCCGCCACACCAGTAGAAACAAATGGAAGCAGTAACTAAACTCTAGCTCTATGCAGAGGCAGAAATCTACACCATCAAGCAGTATGAAAAAAATATAGTAAATCTCCAGAACAGAAGGAAAATGACAAATATCCAGAAAACAATCCCAAAGACAACGAAATATATAACCTAAATGACAATGACTTCAAAACAGCTATTATTAAAAAACTCAATGAGTTAAAAGAGAATACAGATAGACAACTCAATGAGTTCGGGGGCTATATCACAAAAGAGTTTGATAGTATAAGGAAGAACCAAACAGAAATACTGGAAATGAAGAACACAATGGAGGAGATTAAGAAAAATCTGGACTCTCTGAACAGTACAGCCGATAACACGGAGGACAGAATTAGCAATCTGGAGGATAGGAATACAGAAATGCTGCAGGCAGAGGAGGAGAGAGAACTAAGACTAAAAAGAAATGAAGAAACTTTCCAAGAATTATCCGACTCAATTAGGAGATGCAACATAAGGATTATAGGTATACCAGAGGGAGAAGAGAAGGAGAAGGGGGCAGAAAGCCTGTTCAAAGAAATAATGGCTGAGAACTTCCCAAACCTGGGGAAAGAGATGGAACTTCATGTGACAGAAGCCAAGAGATCTCCAAACTTTATCAATGCAAGAAGACCAACCCTAAGGCATATAGTAGTGAAGCTAGCAAAAGTCAATGACAAAGAGAAAATACTGAGGGCAGCCAGGCAGAAGAAAATAACCTACAAAGGAACCCCCATAAGGCTAGGAGAGAGTGGAATGATATACTCAAAACTCTCAGCGACAAAAACCTGCAGCCAAGAATACCCTACCCAGCAAAAATATCCTTCAAATATGATGGAGAAATAAAAACTTTCCCAGATAAACAAAAGTTAAGGGAGTTCATTGTCACAAAACCTCCTCTTCAAGAAATGCTCAGGAAAACCCTCATACCTGAAAAATCAAAAAAAGGAAAAGGGTTACAAAACCAAGAGCAAAGGAGATAAGTAGAAGGACAATAACAGAAAGTAGCAGCTCTCCATCAGAACACGTTAGCAAAAGTTAAATAAAACATTAAAGATAAAAGGAAGGGAAACAACAAGAATAAATATAACCCTGTCATTTTAACCACAAACTTGCAACACAAGAAAGAAGAGAAAAAAAAGGAGGGTAGGAATAATGTCAATACTAAAGATAAAACTGAATCCTAAAAAATGCTCAGTTGACCTGAGAGAATAAGAAAAAAGAAGCAAATGATTCATGGACAAAAAACTACTAGAAAGAAAGTTTTGATCCAATTATAACAATAATTACATTAATTTTAAGTGGTCTAAATATGCAAAAGTTTGTTAGATTGAATAAGTGATTTGAGATCTTTCTTCTTTTCTAATATGGATCTTGATATAAATTGCCCCTACATACTGTTTTAGCAGCATCCAACAAATTTTGATATCTTGCGATTTCATTTTATTAAGTTCAAAACAGTCTTTAACTCCTATTTTAATTTTTTCATTGACCTGTGGTTATTTAGGACATGATTTTCGTTACTAAACATTCAAGAATTTTCTAAATATCTTTGTTACGTATTTCTAATTTAATTCTCTTGTGGACAGAGAACATAGTTTTCATCACTAAAATTCATTTGAATGTATTGAAATATTTTATTGTCTAGATTACAGTCCATCAAGGTAAATGTTTTGTGTGCACTTGAAAAGACTGTGCATCCTGCTGTTGTTCAATTGAGCATTCTGAAACGTCTTTTAGGTGAAGCTGGTCTATAGCATGGTTTGTGTCTTCTATATCTGTACTGATTCTCTGACTATTTATGTCATAAACTGAGAGATTATTAAATATTTGCCTATAATTGTTGGTTTGCCTATTTTTATTGCATTTCTATCAGCTGCTTCTTTATGTGTTTTGCAGCTTTGTATTTTTGTGCTCTCTTGTAGAACTGCCATTTTTGTCATTATAAAATGACATTATTTCTCCCTAATGACATTCTTTGGAATCTTTTTACAGTATTAATAGAACCACACTAATTTTCTTTTGATTAGTGCAAGACTGATATATCATTTTCCAATTCTTAATTTTAACATATTTGTGTCTTTATTTTTAAAATGAGTTTATTTTAAGCAGCATATAGTTGAGTATGACTTTTATCAAATCAGATAAACTTTGCCTATTATTTGTAGTATTTAGATGATTCATGCTTCATGTAATTGTTGATAAGATCAGGTTTAGATCATTTGTATTGGTATTCCATTCTAATAGTCCCATTTGCTCTTTAATGACTTTTTACTTATTTTTCCAGTTATAGGCTAATTTTCAATTTCACTTTATATTCATTTTTGACTTATTAGCTTTAAATTTTTTTCTGCTATCAGATTTTAGTGCTGTCTTTTTATCACTGATATTAATATTACATATCTTCTCTTTTATATTCTTGATCAGCCAGCAGAGATATTGATGAATTTTATTAAATCTTTAATAAAGTCTTTAATTTTATTGATTTTATATAGTTTTTGTTTTCATTCAATTGATTTCTACTCTTTAGCACTGTCATTATTTTGTTAACTTTAGGTTTAACTTACACATCTTTTTCTAACTTCTTAAGATAGAATTTTAAACATTGCTTTGCAACATCTTATTTTCTAATATAAGCACTTTTTGCTAGAATTTTTCCTTGTGTAGTATTTTTGTTGCATCCCCAATCCATAAAAGGTTGTTTTATAATTTTCGTTCAATTCAGCATGATGTGTTATTTCTCTAGTGATTTTTTGCTTTGGCCTGCATATTCCTCAGATGTGTGTTTATTTATTTTTTATTCCAAATATTTGCAGATTTTCCTAATGTCATTCTGAAAATAACTTCTAATATTATTCCAGTTGGGCAGAGAATATAATTTGTAAAATATCAATCCTTTTAAATGTATTGAGATTTATGTTACTGAAAATCATATAGTCTCACTTGGTGAATGTTTTCTTTGCACTTTGCAATTTTGGGTAGAGTGCTCTATACATGTTGATTGGTTCAAGTCGTCTACATTCTTACTGATTTTTTTTTTTTTTTTTTTTTGCCACATCATCCTACCACTTATTCAGACTGCTTAAATCCTCAACTATCGTGGGGAATTTGTCTATTATTTTAATTCTTATGGATTTTCCTTGAAGTATTTAGATACTCTGTTAAAAGATGCACTTATATCTATAATTTCATAAACTGGATAGTTTTCAAGAGATATTCCTTTTATACCTTATAATATTCTGTTTTTCAATCTACTTTGTGTGAAAACATTATAACCACTTCAGAGTGGAGCTCCTTTTTCCAAATTTAGTTTTAACCTATGTCTTTATGTTTAAAGTGGCTTTCTTATAGAATTACATAGTTGGAAGTTGCTTTTTTATTTATTTATTTCTTTGAGGAAGATTAGCCCTGAGCTAACATTTGCTGCCAATCCTCCTCTTTTTGCTGAGGAAGCCTGGCCCTGAGCTCACATCCGTGCCCATCTTCCTCTACTTCATATGTGGGACGCCTGCCACAGTATGGCTTGCCAAGCGATGCCATGTCCACACCCGGGACCGAATTGGGGAACCCGGGCCGCTGAAGCAGAACGTGCACACTTAACCACTGCGCCACTGGGCCAGCCTTGCAGTTGCTTTTTTAACCACTCTATCTCTGTCTTTTAAGTGTTCATACCACTTACATTTAATATAAATAGGGTATGACTGGGTTTACGTCTACCATTTTATAATAAATTTTAGATTTATCCTATTTGTTCTCCACTCCTTTTTCATCCTCCTCCTGCCTTCTTTTTATTTTTAATAATTCCATTTTATCTTCACTATGGGGTTAATAGCTATATCTCTGTTTTATTTTTTACTGCTTATGCCAGGGTTTACAATATATGTTTTAAATTTTCACAGTCCACTTTCAAATAATATACAATTTACGTTCAATGTAAGAAACTCACTATTTTCCTTCTCCTGTCCATTGTGCTGTTTTTGTCATACATCTTAGTTAGACATATATTACAAACTTCACATTGTAATTCGGTTTGCTTTACATAATTATAATTTTTTAAAGATTTAACAAAATTAAAAAAAGGCTTTTATGTTTACTCATATTTGCCACTACCGATAATCTTTTTTCATGTGTGTAGGTTGAAATTTCCACTTACCCTCGCATTCTTCTATACCATTTGATTCCTACTCGAACAACTGTCATTAACATTTTTTGTAATGAGTTTTGCTGACAATGAACACTCTCAGCTTTTTTCTCCTAAAGACTCTATTTCATCTTTATTTTTGAACATTCGTTATTGTTGTTGAATCCTAACCAGCCAGGATTTGCCCCCCTTAATATTTAAAAGCTTTCACTCCATTGACCTTTGGCTTGCAGAGCTTTTGATAAGAAACCTATTCTTTCTATATTTATTTATCTATATGTCGTATGTCATTTCCTTTGGCTGCTTTTCTCATTCTTCCTTTATTACTGATACTGATTTTCTATCTCTATGTCTATTTTAATGGAAAGAACGGTTTTTAAAAGTCTGTGGCTCTGGGGCTGGCCCCGTGGCCGAGTGGTTAAGTTCGCGTGCTCCGCTGCAGGCGGCCCAGTGTTTCGTTGGTTCGAATCCTGGGCGCGGACATGGCACTGCTCGTCAGAGCACGCTGAGGCAGCGTCCCACATGCCACAACTAGAAGAACCCACAACGAAGAATACACAACTATGTACCGGGGGGCTTTGGGGAGAAAAAGGAAAAAGTAAAATCTTAAAAAATAATAAATAAAGTTTAAAAAAAAAAAAGTCTATGGCTCTTCTAAAAGATTGTATTCAGTAACATTGACCTTTTGGTTTATATATATATATTTTCCAATTTGTAGATATTTACCAAAAATTCTAAAATTTTTAATTGATTTGCACTAAGACATGAGGAAAAATATGGGGAGATTTGACACTAACATAACAAGTCCCCTCATCATAAACGTGGTAAACATTTTTCTGCCTTATTTCTTTATTTCTTTATAGAAATACTTTATGTTTTTTATGTTAATCTTGTATTTTTCCTTATATTTACCCATAAGAACTAGATTTTTTGATAGTACTATAAAATCTATAGTAAGAATCATGTCTAGCTTCTTCTGATACACAAATGCAATAAATTTTTTTTGGATGGAGCACTCAGTGTAAGAATTATTTTGTTGGAAAGATTCTATTTTGTATGATTTGGATTTCTATATCTATATATATGCACCAAAGTTTCAAATAACAACTTATTCAATAATCATATTTGATATATATGTTCTATGTATACATATTATATGTATGTATGTTTTAGATATGCATTGTTATGTTATTTATGGACTATTTATAAACATATTTAGATTTTACAATGAAGACAAAAGTAATTATTACGTTCTTATTAAAAGTGTCAAGTCCTTGACATTTACCACTAAGAGGTAATCCATACCGCTATTTTCTATCTGAGTCAAACGTGCATGCACTATCCAGCAATTCACTTTTAATTAGTTATGCAACAGAAGTGTGCCTAAATATATAATAACATCATGAGATTTGGATAGAAATATTTATATCAACTTTATAAATAGTAAGCCCCAAACAGAAATAACCCACATGTCCATCAACAGTAGAATGTTTGAATAAATTGATGTTTATTCATGTGAAAGGACAATATACAACAACAAAAATAAACTACAGTTAACCTGAAAAAAACAATTCTTTGCCCATAGTAGTCAATACATAAGACTATCTACTATTTTGGTTTTAATATATTATGTTCAAAGCAGGCACACCTAAGATGTCACAACATTGACCATGGGCTGGCAAAGCGTTTGACAAGATATTTATCAATTTTTCCCTTATTTATCTGTAAGTAAAGTGTCATTTTCTACAGTTATTTTTTTAAGTTAACATTGTGACTATCTCTGAGGAGGAAGGTGAGAGTAGTTATGAAGATGGAAATTGGGGGTTGCTGGGTTTTGGTAATGTCTATTTTGTGATGTGGATAAGTGAGTGTAGAGATGTTCATTTCTCAGCAATATGTTGAATTCTTGTTTGTAGTACAATCCTCTGCATATGTGTTATATGCCATTTAAAATACTTCAGAATAATAAAAATGTATTTTATACATATACAGACGTATTTTACACATATACAGCTATTTTTACATTTATACATAATGCTTCTTTGTTTCTTACATGGAAACATAGTCTGCATTGTGTATAGCAACTTTTGCTTTTTTACATACAATGGTATCTTTAAAAATCATCTATATTAGTTTATAATTATATAATAAAATCATCCTGTTAAAAAGTGTTTATATATCTTTAAGACTAAGCAAGATTCTTGAATTAGAACGTGTAATGTGTTAACCAGATTAGACATTCATTCGTTCTGCATGAAAATGTATTATACATTGTGTTCCTGGATTGGTATATAATTAGGCAGTCATTTCTTTATGAATGCACCATAACTTATTTTGCTAGTTCCCTAACGATTGAGACATAATTTTTCAGATTTTGCCAATATTAATAACCTTGTATATATTGATTTGAAAGATAAATTCCCAGCAATGAAATTTCTCATAAAAATAAGCATTACAAATTTTGATAGATAATGCAAAATTCATCATCTTAATTAAACCTCCATTTTTATCAGTAATATAAATGGGTGACTCTGCAAATAGTCTCTTTAAGCTAGATAATTAGCAAAGTATATTTTTTAATCTGACAGGTAAAAATTGGTATCATATTAGAGTTTAACATACAATCATTTTATTAAGGCAGAGATTAACACTTAAATAATATTTTTGTCACATATGTTTATTTTTCTACTTGGCTATTTATCTTTTTCTTATTCATTGTGCATGTAACTTGAAAACATAAGATCAAAAGTCACTATGAGAGATACTGTGTTATTGGGTTTTTAATACTGATACTTTTTTAGTGACATAAGCATAATATTGATACCAGATGTTTTCCTGAGGTCTTAATAGCATGATTCTTTTACAGTGGCTTTCTATTCATTCTCCAGTGTGTGAAGAAACTATGCTGCCTATTCATGCACAACAAAGAACAAAACTGTGATCAACACAAACGAATTCTTAGTTCAAGACATATGTTTACTTAAAGTAAGTTTTGTCATTGTACATCCTTGGATAAATAATCTGACTGAATTGCTTGATACTTACTGTTCCTAAACATAGTTATTCTTAATATGCCTAATATATAATAGCATTGCTATTGTAAATCCCAGTGCCAATAATAATAAAAATAATAACAAACACAATAAAATTAATTATCTTATAGGGGTTTTTAGTACGGACTAATTGATATTATTAACAAATGGAAATAATGGAGGATGCTGCTGTTTAATTGCACAAAAAGGGTGACAGAATTATATGCTCAGGATAAAGATTAATAATAAAAATAAATATTTTATGGACAAATATTTAGATATAAATGTTTTTTAATGTAGTTTAAATGGAAGGTCAAATAATGTCCTTTTTGCTTTTTACACACCAAAACATTTTTGGTCCTACTTGTTAATGGGATTATACTTTATAACATTAAGTACTGACTGGAATGCAATGAAGGTTTATCAAGAAAAGTTTCATATTGCTTATTATTATACAATTAAATGACTCCATGCAATCTCTATGCACAAGTAAACCTATAAAAGTCATAAAACACCAGGGAGCAGAGTAGAATGTACTTTAGCATTCATTTAGCAGCACTAGTTGACAAAATTTTCCTGTTGGTAATATCCAGATTTTTGTGTAAACCAGGGTGTTTACTACACTGGAGTTCACAGTCAAATATAATAGAAGCTAAATATAAGAAATGAAATTTAATTATAATAGTAAAGTCTTACGCATCTAGAGCTATGTTCATTAGGAAGTAGATCCCCATTCTACCTTTCTTGCAACTGTCTAATTAGGTATATTTACATATTAAGTATATTTACATACTTAAATGATTAGTAAATAAAACAGTGGCTACTATAAGTTTAAATCAGTATCCAAAGTTTTTCATGTGTATCTTAAGTTATAAATATTTAATTATTCTTGCATTTAATTGAAAACGTATGTCACTAGTGTGCTTCATATTCCACAGATTCAATTATATGTTCACTAACAAAAAAGGTACTGTGTGGCAGCATCTAAGCAAATACTCCATTAAAACAAACCACACACTTCATGTTTCAGTGTTTGCTTGTTTTCATATTGTATTGCATTTATTTAGAATAACTACCAAATACCCCAGGACAGGAAACTCTAACCCCAATCTTTCAAGTTCCAAGACCAATGCCATCTTTTCTAGCAAGCATCATCAAGCATCATCAGGAGGCTAATGGTACTCTCCTCTGTGTCTCCAAAGCACCTGATGATGACTGTTGCTTGATCACACCTCTGTCATGGCATCCATTGCACTGTATATGATTTATCTCTGAGTCTGGCCTCTTTCTTGTTAATCACCGGCCCCCTTGAAAGCAGGGATGATGCCTTAGTTACTTTCCTGTTGCTTACTCTAGTATGGTGCACACTCTTTGTGGTCATCCTTATTGAATGACTAAAAGACTCACTGAATTATATACGTAGAGGGAATCATGTACAAAGAATTTTCACCAAACACTTCATAATTTTTATTGAGAAAAGATGTATTTTCTGGTACTGATTTATTCTGTAGTTTTATAAACCTTATCAGCTACGTATAATTTATTTTTTTTGCATGCTGTCTTTTAAAAATGTCACATCATGAGCAAATGGTAGAGTTAGCTTTTTATTTTGGCATTTTTTTCAACTTTATTGAGGAATAATTGTTGAACAATAAACTGCACATATTTCAAGTGAATTTCAATATACATATGCATCCATGACACCATCACCACAATCAAAATGATAAATATATTCATCATGTCAAAAAGTTTCCTTTTGTCTCCTTGTAATCCACTCCCACATTTCATCCAGTTGCCTTGTGTTGAGACAATTACTGATCTTTCTGTCATTATATATGTTTGCATTATTTAGAGCTTTATATGCACGGTATAAGGAAGTATGCATTTTCTTCTGAGTTGTTTCACTCAGCATAATTATGTTTTTCAATGTATATATACTTTACATGTTTTATTGAGCGATATTCCATTGTATGTGTATACCACAATTTATCCATTCACCTATTAATGGACATTTTGGGTTGTTTCACTTTTTGACTATTACAAATAAAATGAGATAAACATTTACGTACAAGTGTTCGCTTCCTGTCTTTTCCATTTTTCATCATTTTTTAGATGAAATGCCTATTTAAAAATCATCTCTTTTTCATTACATGGAAGAATATTAATTATTGATTCAATTTATTTATTTGATAAAGGGCTATTCAGATAACGTATTTCACCTTGTGTAATATTTGGTTGTTTATGTCTTTCAAGAAATTGTCCATAATTTTCCTTTATTATCCTTTTAATAGCCATGGAATAAATATTGCTGACATCTCTTTCATTTCTGATATTATTAATTTCATCTTCTCTGTTATTTTCATGGTTACCCTGGTTAGAGGTTTGTCAATTTATTGTTTTTTTAGAAAAAAAGAAGGCTTTGTTTCTGTTGATTTTCTCCATGGTTTTGTTGTTTTTAATTCTATTGCTTTCTGCTCTATTTTTTATTATTTGTTTGCTTCCATTTGTCTTCCAGTGAAATTTGCCTTCTTTCTTTTGTTTCCTATAGTGAGAGTTTCTGTTATTGAATTCTGATCCTTCATCTTTTCTAACATATTCATGTAATGGTACAAATTTCCCTCTAAGCACTACTTTCTCTGCATTTGACAAATTTTGATGTTATATTTTCTTTTTAATTTAGTTCAAATATTGATTAATTTCTCTTGAGATTTCTTTGATCCTTGAATTATTTAAAAGTGTGGCATTCAATCTCTAAATATTTGGGAATATTTCAGCTTTCTTGATTGATTTCTAGTTTAATTTCAGAGTGGTCTGAGAACACATTTTGTAAGATTTTATTCTTTTAAATTTGACAAAGTTTTGATAAGATGTTTTTATGTCCCAGAATGTGCTCTGTCTTGGTGAATGCTCCATGTGAGCTAAAGAAGAATCCATTATGCTGCTGTTCAATGGAGTATTCAGAAATATAATTTTGATCTAGTTAGTTGATAGTGCTGTGTTAGGAAACTAAATTCTTTTTGATTTTTGCCTCCTCATCTATAAGTTAATGAAAAATGACACTTGATGTCTCCAGCTACAATAGTGGATTTGTCTATCAATGCAGGTCTTTTGCCTGGCTTATTTTGATGCTTAGTTGTTAGATGCACCCATGTTAATGATTGTTAGGAATTCTTGGGGCCTTGACCACTTGTCATTATGTAATGCCCCTATTTACACTTGATAACTTTTCTTCTTCTGAAGTCTTCTTTCTCTGTAATTAATATAGATATTCTAGCTTTCTTTTATTAGTGTTAGTATGGTGTATCTTTCTCCATACATTTACTTTTAACCTATCAGGATTTTTATATTTAAAGTGGATTTCTTGTAAATAATATGTAGCTGTATCTTGTTTGTTTACCCAGTTTGACAATTTCTGTCTTAATTAATGTGTTTAGACTGTTGATATATAAGTTGATTACTGACAGGGATTAATATCTACCATATTTGTGACTGTTTTCTATTCATTGGACTTGTTCTTCATTTCCTTTTTTTTCTTCCCCTCTTTTTGCCTTCTTTGGTTTTGATTGAGCATTTTATGTGATTCTATTTTATCTCCCCTGTTAGCATATGAAATATGCTTCCTTTATAGTTTTCTCAGTGGTTACCTACAGTTTTCCATTTACATTTACAACTTATCTAAATTGACTTTCAAATAATGTTATGTCACTTCATGGCTATGCAGGTCCATTATAACATGGCATTCTCAATTCCTCCTTCCTTCCCTTATGGCATTGCTGTCAATGATTGCACTTATCTGTATGCTCTATTCTCCCAATACATTGTTGCTATTATTTCTTTAAACAGTTGTCTTTTAAATCAATAAAATAATACAAAATTTTATTTTACCTTAATTTGTTGCTTTTTCTGTATTCTTTCTCTTTAGGCAGATCCCAGGTTCTGGCCTGTATTATTTTTCTTCTGAAGAATTACACAACCATTAATTTATCAATGGACAGTTGAACTTTTGCCAGTTTTTGGTTATTAGACATTGTGTATAAGAAGAAATTTTTAAAGAAGACAAAATTAAGTAACATACTAAACGTGTCATTTTCTGTCTAAAATTATTTCAATGCTCTACTGTATTAGAATAAACCCCACTTTATTTACAACGTCTTATAACATTTGGATCTGGTTTATAGTTCCAGTCTTAAGTTGCTTTTCCTTTCCTTCACTAGGACCAGATATTGTTGCCATTTTTTTTCATAATGAGCCCTCACGACCCTCATATGTGACTCCCACATATACTATCTTATCTGCCTAGAAAGCACTCACTCATTGAAATTTTTACAGATCATTCTTTCTATTTCTTTGACTTTTATTTTATGCGTTTCTTACAGAGATAACATGCCTTTGACCACTCTCAGCTAGAGTCTCTCGTCATAAAATTATATAACAACCAATACTTCTCTTTTTAATTATATATGAGAATTACGATTACTTAATTTGTTCCCTAAATTCGATCCATTGTTGCTGTTCTATGGTTCTATTTCATTATTGTATCTCTAGTGTCTATCTTAATATCTAGCCCTTAGAGTGTACACAGTGAATATTTTTTGAGTAAATTCATTAATATTTGCTAAGAGACTTATGGTTATTTTGACCTAGTGGATCATTTCATTGATAAGCCAAAACTAATAATCCATTCTTATTTCTAGTCTCTTTATAGAGACACTGTGCTACCTTTTTAAGAACACAACATTATTTTTATTTCTTTTTCTTCAGTGGAGGTGCCTGTTTTCTTTATAGTTTGTGTATAATTTCATTTTAAGTTTATTCTCACAATTACTACAATGCTTTTCATTACTTTTGACACATACTTGTAGATATGCACAAGACCAGAAAGATGACTAATTCTACATAGTTTTCGATCTTTCTGTGATTACATTGAAATGTCACATTACATTTGTATCTATTTTCTGACCAAGTGAATACCTGCTGTTAATTCTTGGAAATTCTACACACACGCAATTATACATAAAATAATTACTTGAGTTTGCTAATGTTATACTATTTACAACAAAATGTCACCTTTTGGGAAGATTGCTGAATATTATTTGCAGAAATAAACTTCCAACTAAGAAAATGTTTTACAAAAATGCTATGATAAAAAGAGGAGAAAGCACTCAAAAGGGAGACGTGTGACAGCAAGGCTTGAGACCCGGGTGCATTATACTGTGGGGGAGGGGAAATAGTCCAGGTGAGATAAGGATCCACCTGGTTAACAACTGATATGTTCACACCATCTGCTCTCTCAAGCTTCCATTGTCTCTGAGGCACAAGAAAGTAACACAAAGTCACACAAGGTGACCTAGTTCTTTAGCAAAGTCATTTAAGGGAAAATTTTAGGCATGCAATTATTTTCATTTAATAATATGTTTTTTAATATATTTAATATGCTTATTAAATATATTTAATAATATATTTAATGCTAAGAAACTTTCAGACGTAATTTTTGTATTGTTATTTAAAGGTACATATTCTCCTAAAGAAGTCCAGGTATTTAAAATACTGTACAATTCATACATACACGGGAATTTTAATCATCTAGATTGCGAAATTCACTTGTTTGCCATTTCATTACTTCTGAGAATTCATGGCCATTACTTGGTTACATTATTGTTATTATTACCTCTATACATTATTGTTTTTGATAGGTAGTCAGTCAAGCCTTATGATGGATGCTTCACAAGTACGTGGGATTTTCTTATTCATCTTTATATTACCATTCTGTCATGGACTATATGTTTCTGTTCCCCCAAAACTCATATGTTGAAACCCTAACTCACATTTCTCTTCCATAATCTTAAGTTTAATTTTTCTGTTAATGGCAACACTTTTGTTCTAATTCTGCATCATATGTGAAATTTCTTCCTACTGGTTAGAGGTGAACACTTATATCCAATGAATGTTTGTTTCAATCTGTTTCCAAACTTCTAATTGTTGATAAGAGAAACTAGGGAAAAAACTAGTACTCTAACATTTCTTTGTAATATATGTTTTATATGTTATAAGTAACATATAATATATGTTAAAATATATGTTTTCTCATATTCATTGCATAAAATAACATGTGTCTTCCTGGTAAACAGACAATAGCTACTTCTTTCTAGTCACCATGAGTTTCGTGATAAGTTGCTAAATGTCCCAACCAAATCCTTTCAGTAATAGCTAATATGTATAGAGTACTTATTACGTGCCGGGACTGTTCAAACACTATGTAGATATTAAGCTCCACAATGAAGAAATTTGGTATTATTATTTTCTCCATTTATACATGAGGGAACTTAGATGTGAAAGGAGCAAAACTGGAAAATTTCACATGTTAGTCGTGAGATTTTTGGCTTCCTAACTCTAGTCTTCACTGTTATTTTCTATTGACTTTCTACATACAGTGTAGTTGATTACAACTCATGAGGGAAAAAGAAAGAAAAGCAAGGAAAACTTCTGAAGACATTAGTTCCCTTACATCCTTCTCAAGTGGAGGTTGTTTATTTTCTCACAAACTGCATATCACAGGTTGGATGTCAGGTCACTTCCCTTTGTGTTGGATCCGCATGCCACATACAGATCGTTACTTGTCCACCTTCTTATAAAACCACTGAAAGTTGAGATTGATATCATCTGACAGCACCACTGTCTTACTCTCTTGATTTCTGATATCTTCTTAACTTATTGTAGATATCACATCTGGTCTCTCTTAGGGGATTTTATTTAGTTTTTAATTTTTAAATTATTTTTGTGAGGAAGATTGGCCCTGAGCTACCATCTATTTCAATCTTCCTCTTTTTGCATGAGGAATATTGTTGCTGAGTTGACGTCTGTGGCAATCTTCCTCTATTTTATGTGGGATGCTGCCACAGTGTGGCTTGATGAGTGGTGCTAGGTCTGCTCCCAGAATCCGAACCTGTGAACCCCAGGCCGCCAAAGCAGAGTGTGCGAATTTGACCACTACATTACCGGGCTGGCCCCTTCTTGGTGATTTTAACACTAAAATATTCAGTTTAACCAAAACTCTAGCTTCTTGTGTCCCTCAAGTTCTTACCCATTCTCTTTCACTCAAACACTTCAAAACAGTATTTTTGCACATGCTGTCTCTGGACTTATTTACTATTTATTCCATAGCACACCTTTGTACCATTAAAATGGTGCTTGCTAGTCACTAAATTCCGCAATCACTAATTCCAAAAGCACATTTCAACTTTCAATTTGTTTGATCCCAATAACATTTTAAAAATACTATTAGAACTTACACTTCTGGCAGGAATTTTCCCATGGATAACTGGGAAAGCTGGATAAATTACAACTATATTTTAAGACACAAGAAAAGACAGCTGGCATTCTTCAGGAATGATTTACTTCAGAGGTCTTGCCAATTCTTAATGGAAACAGGCATGGGTCCCATGTAGAGAACCCCTGATAAAAGGTCATATATGATGGATAAAAATAAAAATTCAATTAAAAAATTGGAGTTGGAGTTTGGAACTGCTAAGGCAGCCAGAAATTTGGAAATACCAGTTCCTGGTGAGTAGATTCAAGCAGTTAAGCCCATTCTTATGGTGGTTTTTCATAGAAAATAAATTTATTTACATGAAATAGGCAGAAGGCTACGAAGCAAGGCAAAAAGACATAGAAAAATAGAATGGTGTTTTTCAAAGTCTCTTTTTGATGAGAAGATAAAAATCACATTTTGGGACATGCCAAGAGGGGGAATACTCTGATAAGTACCCCTGGGATCTCAGATGGGACACTATAGGGCTAGACAATAAAAGCAGGATGCATCAGATTCAGACAGAGCATTGCAGAAACATTCGTACCATCTCAAGTGAGTTTAGTTTCTTATCAGATTAGTCTGTCATTTCTTCCTCTGACTGCAAGTGAATAAAGTGAATTTTCTCTGAAGGAACATTACATGATTCAGAACCTCTAGAATATTTTTCACACAAAATACTATCATTCAATCAACAACCACCACACGTACAAAGAAATAAAGGAAAGAGAAACAACAGAAAATGTAAAAAAACCCAAAATGACCCACTTGTGGTGGTTATTAGGAACTGTACTGTAAAATAGTTGATTAATATTTTCAAGAAAACTGATGGCATGATATAGAATTTACTAGGGAACTAGAATCAATAAGATCAATGAAATAAAAATTACAGAATTTGACAATGCAATAAACAAAATTGAAATCTCAATATATGAAATTAATATCAAATTGGACACAAGAAAAGACAGGACTAATGAATTGGAAGTGAGTTTGAGTGAACATTTCTAAGCTGAAACAAAACAAAAGCAAACAAAACCCAAAAGGAATGTAAAAGAAAAAAGAGTAAGAGAAAGAAAAATAAATAAATAGAATAAATTTAAGAAATATTTTGACCTGCATGAGTAGCATTAACATATTCACAGATTAAAAATTTTAAAACGCACTCCATGATATGTACAAGAGACACGTGATAATTATATAGACTATGATAGGTTGTAATTTAAAAGAATAGACAAAGGTGTACAATACGAACCCTAATATAAGGAAGATGGTATAGTTTTACAAATATCATTCAAAGGAGACTTAAAGAAGTATTATAATAAAGAAAAACATTATAAAGTGATTATAGAATTATTCCATTAAATAATATGACAATTCTAAATTTATATGTATCAAGTAAAACAGCGTCAAAATATATGCTACAAATTGATAGAACTAAAAAGTAAAACAGATAAACCCCAAATCATATCAGGAGACTTTCTCATACTTCTCTCAATTGCTGATAAAATAAGCTGAAAAAAAAATCAGGAAGTTCATAGAAGATTTGACTAAAAATTAAGTATATATATATATATGTAAATATGTATCTATATAGTCATGCATATATATGTTCACTTTACCTGAAAACATAAAAATACAAATTTTAAAGTGCACATGTTTACAAAAAGTGTTCATATTCTAAGTCATAACATAAGCCTCAACAATTTTCAAAAGTCTAAAAAGTTACTCAGACTATATTCTTTAATCTCCATAGAATTGTCAGAAATAAACAAGGATAATAATAAAATACTAGGAAATGCCGAAATCTTTGGAAATTAAACTATACACTTAAAAATTACCACTGGGTCAAAGAAGAAATTACAATTGAAATTTGAAAACACTTTAAAAATACCAAAATATGACGTATTAAAACTTCTGGGATATAGCTAAAGCTATAATCAATTAAGTATACATCTCAAAAAGATAGGAAGATACCACAAATTAATCCTACATAAGTGATAAAAAGGAAATGAAAAGGTAAAGATAGAGATTAATGAAGTAGAAAATTAACATACAATAGAGTAAAGCAAAAACATTAAAATTTAGTACTTTGAAAGTCTAATGAAAGGCATGGCCTTCTAGAATGATTGAGAAATGCAAAAGAAAGAAAGCTCCCATTGATGGTACTGGGAATAAAACAAATGACCATCACTATGGATCCTAAATACATTACAAAAGGATAATAAAGGATAGAATAATGGATATTTGAATAATATTATATTTAGATAAAATTGACAAATCCATAGAATAATATAACTTTCCATGCATTATACCAAATAATGGAAAAGGACACAATACCCTACTCATTTTATGGGAACAGCATGTCTTTTATAGAAAAAGCAAGGCTATTACAAGAAAGGTATATTAAAGGCTGATTCTTTTCAAGAAACTCAAAATATTAATGATCTGAATGCAATGATGTATAAACAAGGATAATATGTCACTATCAAACAAAATTTATTCCAAGAAATAAAGCCTACTTTGATATTTAAATATAAATAAATGAAATTCACATCATTAATAGACTAAAGATGATTAAAAAAACATGTGGTCTGGGGGCTGGCCCTGTGGCCGAGTGGTTAAGTTCATGTGTTCCACTTTGGCAGGCAGCCCAGGGTTTGGATCCTGGGTGTGGACGTGGCACCGCTCATTAGGCCTTGTTGAGGTGGTGTCCCACATGCCACAACTAGAGGGACCCACAACTACAATATATAACTATGTACTGGGGGGATTTGAGAAGAAAAAAGCAGGAAAAAAAAAAGATTGGCAACAGTTGTTAGCTCATGTGCCAATCTTTAAAAAAAAAAAAAGGACACGTGATCTTCTCAAAGATGTTGAAAATATGTTTCCTAGAACTCAAAACCCATTTATGATGATGAAGATGTGAGCAAACTAAGAAAAAAGGGAAGTCTTAAGTAAAGAGTGGAATCTGGCCTATGTTGTTAGCTGATTGATAGTAATTAACTAAATTGTGATAACTGAAATCCATGTATACCACAACTGTGCAAAGTGAGGACTGTTTTGAGCACATGTGGGCATTGAATGGATATTTTGGATATAAATTATGTTAAAAGAGAAGACATGAAGTCAAAGAAAAAACTTAATAAAAATATATTTTATTTTGTTTTAATCAGGAGTACATTATAATGTCTTAATAAACCTTCTGTATATTTAACATTAATTAGAACGTTTCTATTTTACCCTCTAATGGATGAAGAAAATAAGGAAGGACAATAGGTGTAGAAAGACAAGAATGAAGATGATCTTTGTGTTTTAAGAATGTATTATTAAACAAAAGATTAAAACACTTCAGCAAAGTATGAAAAGTGGATTTTCAAGATGCATATAGGCATTTGTTTTGTGAGCGTCATCGTGAAAATAAAGCATTTATTTTGATGACTCAGTATGTTCAGCATGATCAGAAAAGAGTGTTTATCAATTCATAGTGTGTTTAAACAGAAAACTTATTGAGGTTGAAATCAGCAGACAACAGCAAGAAATGCAAAGGTTTTCTCATTAGACCATGAAATGAAATAAATTCAATATGAATATCTAAAGAATTCAAACAATAAGGAGCAATTATTTGATAAATTGTTCTCAAGTTTCTTCATGAACATATTGTGTTATTTCGGTTTACTGGGCATTTCCTTTTTTATCTCAAAATATATGAATATTCACTTTTACATACTCTGTATGTAAACTTGCCTTGTCTACGGAGAATTTTGAAAAAAAGTACTGTGATTCCGTAGTTACTTATCATTCAGTAATGAGGAATGTGCCTTCATTGAAAGCAGATGAAATTTTCAAAGTGTGATGTAATCTTTATTTGTGATTTAACTAAACATTATTTATGGAATTTTACAGATGCATTAATTGGAGGATAATGTTTTTAAATAACGTAATTTTAGAAAACATCTTGCAATTGCAACTAACTTGATCTTTTCCACCCTCAATGGTGTCTTCAAAACTGATGATGCTGACAGATGATGATGATCTAATCAATGCCTTGGATTCACCCTTCCCACTGTAAATCACTTCTACATATAAACCATATATATTTGCTGCAGATACATGTCAACCATAGTGGAGAATTTTTATAAAATATTTAAGAAATAGTGTTCACTTTCAAGGAGCTCACAATCAATAGCAAGCTAAAAATGTCCTCAATTAACTGTAATACGGCTGAGACATAACACATGTAACAATGTACACGGTTAGTATTAATGACAAGGACTTCAGAGAATCTACTAAGGTTTGATTCAAGAAGTATTTTTTCAGAACCTACTACTTGTGATATAATTGTGCTAGGTGCTAAAGGCATGAAAGCATGAAAACACAAAACAAAATGGCAACACCAAAATAGTGAAAATTCTTGCCTACCCTTAAGTCTTTTCTTCATACATATAGCTAAAACATAAGTTCGAATGTAATATGCGATATGGGAAGTATAGTAGTTTTGGAATTTCAGAGTTGATGGATCAATTTGAGTTCTTAAGACTTGGGAAAAGAAACATAGGTAGAGGCACCAAAAAAAAAATTATTGGTTTTGGGCTTTGGCAGCTTTGACATTGAATTCTACCTCTTAAAATATTTTCCTAATGTATTTTACTTCTGCATTAAATTATATTATTATGAAAATTTTGTAAAATAATACACATAGTATACAACAGCACATGTGTGTTAAGGGTTCCTTTAGAGTACCCAGGTGATTCCAATGCACATCATAGTTTGATAACTACTGCTTAGTATTTTATTTGTGTATGGAAGACGTTATACAGTTCAGGGAAGATGATTAAGTTGACAGGTGGTGATAATCAACTTAAGCTTTCACATTATTTTTATGATTGTCCTTTTTTTCCTTCAAGTGGTCAGTATATTCTCAACCTACTCTAAGTTTTAATTTCATCTTGCTTTAACCTTGTTTCTCATAAATTTACTGGGATGCCTGCCTAAATGATCTTCATTCTTACTGTATTCACCAAGAGAATAAAAGTGTAAGGACTTTCGAAATTAACTCGCATTTATAGTACAAAGGATTTCTCATTTTCAAAGACAATCTACCAAGAAGTCAAAAGATTTCAAGTAATTTTGCTCAGGTTATACTGTTACACTTGGTTGAGACACACATGATATTTCAGTTGGGGCAAGATCCTTAAGGTCTAGAAATATCACACTGTATTAATCTATCCATACTATGTACGTTTTCTAGGACATACAACGTATCTGTGCCAAAGTACTGTCAAATATCTATGCCTCAGCAATAGTCTGAAACTATCGGCCATATTCCATATAATATTTTTTCTTAATTTCAGAGACAAAAGATGGACTTAAACTGTCACTCATAGAGCATGATAACATGAAGCAGATTATTTCCTACCTTAGATCGTTTGTATCAGTTGTTATAAATTAGGTGATGAGATGAATACACAATATGTCCCCAAATTTTATATATAGTTCTATCATTACAAACTTTTCATTCCTGCCTCTTAATGTCTCATTTAGGGACTAAAGGAAGCTCATTCTTCAATTTGAATGAAAAAATAAGTGTAATGATTTGAAGTCAACACTAACAATTACTTTGGGATTGAAAGGAAGAGGAGAGGAAAATGACATTTCCTACGAGCAAGTGGTGGCCAGGTCCATCTCCAGAGCTCATCTAACGCAAACCGTTTTTTCTTAACTCAATGAATTCAAGGATAGCTTTACCAGAAAAGAGCCAAGAAACCAAAGCAGTTAGTATGCGAACGCTGTTTACTTTCAATGGCATTAGAAAACAATTTGAGATTTGTTGGAAACCCTTTATGTTTAAGAAATTCTGCCTCTCAAAGTTTGAATCTCTCACCTGTCATGTTATAAATATGATCAACTATTTAATTAATACCCAACAAAGAGAATGAAATCTCTTTGGCTTTTGGCTAAGTATTTAATATTCATTATTGTTTTAAAAAAATTTTGAGGGGCCGGCCCCGTGGCCAAGTGGTTAACTTTGCACACTCTGCTTTGGCGGCCCAGGGTTTCACTGGTTCGGATCCTAGGTGCAGACATGGCACCGCTTGTCAGACCATGCTGATGCAGCATCCCACATGCCACAACTAGAAGGACCCACAAGTAAAAATACACAACTATGTACTGGGAGGCTTTGGGAGAAAAAGGAAAAATAAAAACTCTTTAA
Source organism: Equus przewalskii (assembly GCF_037783145.1). NCBI lineage: Eukaryota > Metazoa > Chordata > Mammalia > Perissodactyla > Equidae > Equus > Equus przewalskii. The sequence goes on from NC_091838.1 coordinate 59,780,726, forward strand.
AAAAAAACTTTTGAATTTGTCTAGTAAATAATCAATGTATGCAAAGTGAAGTTTTCTGTTTTCACGTTTATTTTCCTAGATTTTAAAAGTAAATATATTTAAGAAGAAAACAGCAAGGATATTAGTAAGCTAATTAGCAGGAACAGAAAATTTCATACACTAAGCAAAATTAATATTTTTTTATTTTAGACATTCTTTTTGCTATTAATGATAACTCATAATTATATAGAGCTTTAAAATGTATTGTGTTTTATATAGTTTAATTTCAAGGCCCATAAATAGACTATACTGAGAAAATATTCCCCATTTTAGAGCAGAAGACACTGAATCTTGAGGTGCGATTCACTTGCTTGAACTCCTCCCATCTCTGGAAAGGACGCAGCAGATACAGAGGTTTGCAGTCTGTCTGGGACCTAAAATGAAACCTCTTGGCTATGAAGACAGGTTGTAAATGGTTATGCAATACTCTGTGTATTCCTGGGAGGCTCACACACTAACATCCTATAATGCAGTATCTATGAGCATAAACTCTGCAGGTGGATCACCCAGATTCAAATTCTGGTTCTCACTTGCTGAGGGGCCTTAAACATCCACTTACTTAATCTCTTAGTGCTCAAGATTCTCACTTGCAAAGTGGGAATAACTGTGTCTACCCCCCAGCATGGTGAAGAGAATAATGAGATAATTCATACAAAGCAATGAAAAGACTGCCAAACACGGTGTGTGCTCAACAGCTGCACTGGATCATTACTACTATGAAACTTCTTTGTAAATAGAAGTCCTATATAAGAAACACTGTGGATTCAAAAAAATAATGAAGGAAAAATTATAACCAATTAAAGGCTTAATGATATTAAAATTAATTCCAATATTAACAATATATAGAAATAATAATATCTTAATAGTAATTTATACATGTCTAATATAATTAATAGAGGAAAGATTCTATGTATTGCCAATGATCTAAATATTCAGTAAAAAGAAAAAGGCAAAATCTTACCTGGACTGATTAGCTAGTTGACTAAATATATTTATTGTCTATATGTATATAGTAAATGTGTGTGTATATACGTTCATATATATTTGTATATATGCATATGAAAATATACATAAATTAATCTAATAAAATTACCTATAATTTACAATGCCTTATGTTTCGTATTATATGAAGTTTCTCATAAAATACCAGAGATATTTTTTAATAAGTGCATTTTCCTAAAAAATATGTAAAATAGGTTTCAGGTAAGTATAATCATGAGCTAAAGGGTTATATAATTTAGGCTATCACCATAAATTTTAAAAAAGCAAGATATCATAGGAAAGACATGCTTTTAAACAAACAAGCCAGAAAGTCACTTCGAAGGTGAAAAACTGCAGAATAGATTGAAGACAACATTAACTACTTTTAACTAATGCTACTATTTTAATATCTTAGTGGTAACTGAGCTCATATTATTTTTTAAAATTCACTTAGTATAGAGTGCAAGATACAGTTCAGACTTTGTATTTCCAAAAATATTTTATCAGCATTCTTCTCTTTTCCTCAATATTTTTCAATACATATCATGTGTCAAATAGCATACACAATTTCCTTTATTTACTTAAGGCTAAGGCAAAATAGCAATATTCAAGGATTATCATATTTTCATTCTAAAATACTTTCCTCATGTTTGTTATATTTATTATGCCTGTCATTTTTCCCTAGGTAATTAAGCCTCTAAAATAAAATGTCTATAGGAATCAAAGAAGACAAGCTGAAATGCTGGGCTTCATCTGTTTTCCATGGACAATTGAATTTTCTCATCTACTTATACAAGTTTTCTAGGACATGAGAAGCTAAGATGTATTTTTACTTGCTTGAACTGAATTTCCCTGTCAAGTAGACAGTTCAAAGGATGGGGATCAATTTAAGAATTCAGCTAAACTGTTCGATTCTCAGCTCAGGTATACGGAAAAAAAAAACAAATCATAGAAACCCACAGGACCCTCGAGGTGTAACCCATTGCTGTAAGATACAGCAGAAAAATAAAAAGAAAGAAAGAAAAGAGGCTGCCACTCAAGACTGAAAATGTCGATAACTTAGGTATATTGAGGATCATTTGACAGTAGCTTTGGTTCTCTGCATGCCACTAAATAGATGCTTAGGCATCAAAAACATCGGCTGGTAGATCAGTAATTTTCTGAGGGTGATTCTTCATAGGAATCTACGTGGAAACTAAGACAGAATCTTCCCTTAGAAGCATTAAGAATCCACCATAACAATCGCTTTGACTCTGGATTTAAAACATTTGCTCACAACAAAGTGAAGCATACTCTGTGTGCACACAATTTGCCTCTGGGTTACAAGAAACATGGGTCTCAAAGGGAGAACAGAACTTAAGAAAGATTCCTTATGTAAGATTGAGGCTGCAAATTTTTCAAATTTCAAAATTTGGTAAGTAGGCAGAAGTTTCTCAATTTCCATTCCCTATCAGAAGACAGTAAAAAAAACCAAAAATAACAGTAAAGTCTCTCCTCCACTTGGTAAAGGCAAAGTGACCCTGATTAGTCTCATGCGGAGAGATACCCCTTAATTTATTTTAAATTCAAAGGTCTTACTCTCTGGACAATTGTCATAAATTGACCTTTTAATGGTAGGCTGAAACCAAGCTGATTACCTCAGCCTACCTCATCTTCTCTAGATAGGATTATAATCTAAAATGATCATCTTTATGGTCTTTGGCAAAAGTCCTTCTATTAGACTCAATATTGCATGCTGAAAAAATAAATTTATTTGGCATAACTGTCCCAGATATTAGAGTTTGGCTTGATTTTTAAACTTTGTTTATATTGGGCTGGTATTACGATAACTTTGTGTAGTTTATTAATTCATAGAACCCCTTAAAAATGGAGCACAGGAGATACAGAACCCTTGACTAATTCAATTCCTGAGGTCCTGAAGTAATGTCATCCTTAAATAGAGCGAAAATGAGCTTCACCTGTTGCGAGAATCCCAACTCTATACAGGCTTTTGGATAAAAACTCCTCTAATGGAGGCTGAGTAGTATTAACATTGAAGAAGATGCATTTTTTTCATTTTAATCCCTTTGGATGTTAATTTGCAAGGATTTAACTTAGGTGGTTTAATTTCTTCTTGGAAAATTTATAATGGGAGGATATATATTCAAATATGTTGCAATTATTATTGAGTATATTCATACAGACCTCTGATCTCATTTCAGAACCTGTAATAAGCAATGTGGATGTAGGTAAATTTGGAAGGAAAATAGATTAGGGACTACATGTTTACTACTTACTTATTTATTTACTTATTTTTGCTGAGGCAGTTTCACCCTGAGCTAATATCTGCTGCCAACCTTCCTCTTTTTGTGTGTGAGCCACTGCCACAACTTGACCACTGACAGAGGAGTGGTGCTTGTCTGCACCCGGGAACTGAACACAGGCTGCCAGAGCAGAGTGTACCAAACTTAGCCACCAGGCTACCACGGCTGGCCCAGGGACAACATTTTTAGTTAAACTATGTAACCCACTTTGGAAACTTTTAATAAGAAATTTCAAACTGCTCAACAATGATCCCAAAAGGACATTTGAAACAGCAGTGATTGGTATCGTGTAAAGGCACAAGAATCTCATGAAGAGGTTAGTGGACTGTTTTGATTGACTACACATCTGCTCAGGATAGGGACAACTGTGACTATCCATAGGCACAATGACTACACCTATGGTATAGAAAATATAGAAAAAATAATATACTAAGAATGTTGGAAAGAAGATTTAGTGATTTCCACCATCAGTTTTATCTTTCTTCCAATTCTTCAAAGTTTTGTCTGGAATAAGTTGAAAATTTTCTTATTGGAGAACATGGGAAGAGGAACATAGTATATTTCTCCAACTTATTCTGGGTATCTTCTCATTTACAGAGAGCATTCTGTAAATGCTTATTTATTTACAGAAGTCAAAATTACAGCAGTCAAAATTTCCTCCAACTGCCTTCTAATTATCCAGAATGGTTGCCTCTATCTGGGAATTCTGTAGCATAAGATTCATACCCAGGGTCATACTTTATAGAAGTGATTTATTTATGTTGCCATCATTTGCTTCTTAAAAATAGGTCCCTATTTTACCTACAATGCCTGACTCAAGACCTGACAAACCTTGACAAATGCAGGTAATCAAAAAGTGTTTATAAAAATGAACTAACATATATTGCAAATATCTTAAGTTTGCAAAGAGTGCATTATATTTCTTTTGTTTAACTCAGAATAACAAATGTAACTGGTATGCTCAAAATATCTGTGTGGAATCAATGAAATGATCAGTAATGATTAATAATATTTTATGAGGAAAACTGTTTAAAAACAAAAACAAAACACAATAAAAGAATATTTTAGATGTATTATTTCATTACATTACTTTATCCTTCAAAAAAGTCTGTTACTTCTGTGGCATAAAGCTAGATGAGAATGATATTCCATGCTTTTTAAAGTAGCTGAGTTTGGTTAACATTTCTGGTTCTATGACTGGGCAGAATAACCAACCAGAATCACTGGATGCCAAGAGAGCTCTAGCAGATACTTGATCCCTGCTTGCTGTTAGTATGGAACAAATGTTTCTCTAATGAGTCAATTCAACCCATCAGGATTACTGAAAGCACATGTTTGGAAAGGAATGGCAGATTGAAGAAATAACATGGGCCTTCATTGTTAATATTATATTGCTGTAAATGCAAATCATGAAACAAAGTTTGCTCTTGTTATTTAATATTTTGCTTTATTTTTTCTCAATATTTCCTTTACTATTGAATGAATCATAGCAACATATAGTATTTGTTGGCCATATTGTACATGAAGGCATGTTGAGTCTGAGGGTTTCTTGAGATAGCTTATACATCCTCAAAGTAAGATCTTACTCTTAAATTATATTAAATACTCCACTTGTGGTTAGAACAGGGTATAATTGAGAATAGAAATACAACCTTATTGATTTTTGCTCCTGGCAGCAAAATACATGCATTTTAAACCAGATTTATTCTAGCCTGGATTTTGAGCTATATTTGGAAAGTGACATAGTTCAGCTTAGATTAGAAATTATTTGCTGCATCTTTTTGCATGTGTGTATGAGGAAGATTGGCCCTGAGCTGACATCTGTTGCCAATCTCCCTCTTTTTGCTTGAGGAAGATTGTTGCTGAGCTAACATCTGAGCCAATCTTCTTCTATTTTATGTGGGATGCCACCACAGCATGGCTGACAAGCAGTGCTAGGTCCACACCCATGATCCGAAACTGCAAACCCTGGGCTGCCAAGCAGAGAGCTTGAACTTGACCACTATGCCACTGGGCCGGCCCCTCTTTCATTTTTGTACTGTAATACTGTGTAGTTGTTATCCTTATGTCTGCTAATATAAGTACATTTTTCTGAATTTTACAGCCAGATGACGATCATCAAATGATATATAAACAAAAATAAGAGAACTTTTGCCCTACAAGTCTCCACTGTGTAGTGGAGTAAACAGTCAGATAAATACAGTAACTGTAATAATTATATTTATAAAGAATTACAATAAATGAACTTAGTGCTACAGTGAATATATGAATAGAAAACCAAAACTTACATTTTTATCCAGGGCTTTTATTAAAAAATATTAGAACTACACATATTATTATATTAAACAATACTGGAACAAAGCATACTATTCTGAATCTATGTTAAATAATACTGGGAACAGGCATTAAAAAAATAAAATGGCAAATTAGCTGCTTGCTCCAGGAAATGCTTTCTCTTGGAAAATAAGATTATAAACCAAATAAAACAGATTCCCTATCAAGACTCATTTCAAGACCTTCTCCCTAGCTATGCCAGCCAATTAAAAGTGATTGTCATAAAATTGGTCCATCCCCAACGAATTCCCTGCTTTGCGAGACAAATTAAAAATAACACAATTAGGGAATAAAATCGTATAAACATCTTTATCTAATTTTCTTATCTTGGGATATGATAAGAGAGAAAAAATACATTAAATGATTCAAAGGTTAAAAACTTTATTCAACTGATGTGTGTCAGGGAGCAGCCAAAGACCAAATTACTCCCTGAGCCAGGGAATACTGGAGTTTTACAGAGTGAGGAGAGGAGGGGAGTATGTGTTCTTGTGGTTTGGCTGAGGTAGAAATTTTCCTCATCTCTAACTACTCTAAAATCTGTGGTTGGCAAAGATGGAAATTGTTGCGGGACTCCATGCCTATTGCTAGGAATAGTGGGTGCACTACCATCTAAGTTACCGTCTGAAAAATTCTTTGAAGAACTGTTTTTGCAAGCCTTCCAAATTTTCAGGGTTCACAGGAAGAGTTGATATTCATACAAAGGCAGAGAGGGTAAAAGAGAAGACAAAAAGTAGAAGGAGTCAAAGCTTGAAGCCAGGAAAATTGGGGACTGTTTTTAATCCTTTTACAGACACTAGTAACAGTCTGTCAAGATGGTATTCTCCTCTTCTACAATAAGTCTAATAAACTTAGTTTTGTCTGACCAATAGATTTTTCTGGTATTTCTCTAGTGAGTTGAAATTTGACAGTAAAACATATGGGAAGAGTAAAGAATGGAGGAAGATACCTGACAATTGGAAAAGGAGGACATAAAAGTGACATGTTAACTGCATCTTTTAAGAGTTTTGGATTAAAAAAATGGAGGAAATTGAAGACAAAGCATATCAAAGATAGGGCAGATGTGGTTTTCCATTGGGAAAACATAGCACAGACTCACTTAATAAAAAATAAATAAAAAGAGATATTACATATACTTCATACATTGACAGAATAATAATACTATGAACAACTTTATGCTCATACATTAAAAAATTTAGAATATGTGGGCCAATTTCTTAAAAGCCACAAACTATCAAAATCCAATCAAGATGAAATAGGCAACCTGAATATTCCTATAAGCATAAAAGGATTAAATTTTTAAGTAAAAATTTCCTGATAAAGAAATTCCCTGGCCTGAATTTCTTCATTGAAGAATTGCACCAACGCTTTAAGGAAGAACTAACACCAATATTAAACAATCTCTTACAGAAAACAGAAGAGGAGAGAATATTTCTCAACTCATTTTGTGAGAACAGTATTATCCTGATGCTGAGAGCAGACAAACAAAACACATACACACCAAAGGAAAATATAGAACTACATTTCCCATAAATTTTCATGCAAACGTTACTAATGAAATATGGGCAAATTGGATCCAGAAACGTATAAAAAGAATTTTAGCATGATCAGGTGAGATTTTTCCAAGAATGCAGAGACTAGGAGAAAACTTTTGTAAATCACATATGAAACCAATGTTTACTATTGCAAATACATAAAGAAACTCTCAAAACTTAACACTAAAAAACAAACACTTCAATCAGAAAATGAGCAAAAGATATGAACAGACATTTCACTGATGAGTAGATAGAGATGGCAAATAAGTACAGGAAAATGTGTCAATTTCATGACTGATTTGGAAACTGAAAATTAAAAGTACAATGAGATATCACTTTACAACTTCTGAACTGCTTAAATAAAAAAAATAGTAACAATGGCAAATGCCAAATGTTTGCAAGGATGTGGGCAAACTGGATCATTCTGGAAAAGGCAAAACTACGCATGCAGTAAAATTATCAATGGCCGCCAGAGATGGCGGGGGTGATGAATGGGCAGAGCACAAAGGATTTTTAAGACAATGAAACTACTTTGTATGACATTATAGTGACAGATACATGCCATTATACCTTTGTTGAAATCCATAGAATGTGCAACACCAAGAGTGAATCCTAAGGTAAACTATAGGGTTTGGGTGATTATGATGTGTCAACGTAGGTTCATCCTCAGTAATAAACGTATCATTCTGTCGCATGATGTTGATAGTGGGGAAGATTATGCTTGTGTGGGAGCAGGGGGTGACTAGGATATCTCTGCACCTTCCTCTCAATTTTGCTGTGATCCTAAAACTGCTTTGTGAAAAATGTCTTAAAAATATGTTTTTTAAAAATATGCCAGTCTGAAGGGAAATGGTCTACATGACAAGTATGTCTAATGCTTAGATAATTAAAAATAATGGTTGTTGGGGCTGGCCCGGTGGCACAGCGGTTAAGTGCGCACATTCCACTTTGGCGGCCCAGGGTTTGCTGGGTCAGATCCCTGGTGCAGACATGGCACTGCTTAGCACGCCATGCTGTGGTAGGTGTCCCACATATAAAGTAGAGGCGGATGGGCACAGATGTTAGCTCAGGGCCAGTCTTCCTCAGAAAAAAGAGGAGGATTGGCAGCAGTTGGCTCAGGGCTAATCTTCCTCAAAAAGAAGAATAATAATAACTAATTAATTAATTAAAAAAATAATAATGGTTGCAGATTAAGTTAGAATGCTAGAGTGGGACTGTTGATTCAGGAACTGTGAAAGGTCTGAGTTTTTACCTTTCCAGCAAGACATAAGACGTCTGGACTAGAGACATAGACAATTTACTACTTATGGCAACCAGAATAAATTCCTAGCCCCAGATTTCCACGCCCCAATCCTCCTGGGGAGTTGCCAGGATGGCCAAATGTGACCTGTACATGTAGGGATGGGTACAGAAGAGGAATTCTGAAATTAGGATCTGATTCTGGTCTTATATTAGGACTGCTGATAACCTGTTCATTCTTCCCTCTGGAGAAAGAATGGAACCTTATCTTTACTCTTGATTGTAAGCAACTCATCTTGAGGAAAGAAAGGTAGCTTTACTACCCTGAAATGAATTTGGAGAGGGAGCAATTCTGTCTTTATTAGACAGGAATAAGTCTTTCCACTGACTCAGATGGAGATACTATTTCTAGCTTCTTGAGAATGCTTACTATGCAAACTTCCTTGGAAAGATGGTCAGTGGGTCAGTGTCCTTTGCTCAGAAAGCCCACACAGTGACATGACAAATTCATGGAGAATTGTCCCCAACAGGAATCAAATTATTGAAAGCATAAATTCTCTGTAAGAGAATTTACATTTTAGTTTATTATCCATCCATGCCCACCCTCATTCATCCCATGCAACAACCATTATTGAGTATTTCTTATACTCCAGATATGCAATAAAAATGTTCATGAATTTAATAAACCAAGATCATATTGGGTGATAGAGACAGCTGACAAAAATTACAATATATGAATCAAGGTTATTATAGATATATATGGAATACTAAAATCAGTTACCAAAAGGGTATGTAATTTTTAAGAAAATGGGAATGAGAAGAGACTGAAGACAAGAAGGTCAATTATGAGACAGTTGCAACAATCTAGTCTTGGACTAGAGAGTCCCTGAGAAATGATGCTTTTGGAGAGAAGGAGATGTATTCAAGGATTTTTTTCAAAGATTATTTGGAAAAGCTTCTATTCAGCCTCCACTGATTGATAGCTTTGGTTGCCTGGAAACTGACAACATTTAATGAGGACCCATTGTCTGGTAATCAAGACGGATTGTATCCCAGACAGACTAGAGATGGAGTAGAGCACGCAGGAACAGAAACACATAATAAGCAAAGGTACCAGGTACCCACAATTCACATTTCCTCCTAAGGCTTGGAAAGAAAAATCTCTGAGAGAAAATTAGAACCATACTGGAGTGATGGGTGATGAGGAAACTTAGCCACTTTACTATTCTTATGAAAATTATTTCTGACAAATTGCTACTTCAGAAAACAATGCTTTGGAGAAGCTTAGAGTGTTAACATTCTCATATGCTTTCTCCAGGTGGACATATAACAAAATAAGAATGCAGATAAACTATTAGCACAGGTTCTTTGAAAGAATAATAGGTAAAAACACAAAGGTTTGACATATATGTAGGCTGTAAATATCTTAGTGTTTATTTACTAAATTAAACAATATTCTTTTATATATTATACATTCTTTATTAGATTGAAATCCTCTTCTTATTCCTTTGTTTTCACTTTCCTTATCATTTCAGTATGTAACAAATACAATTATTTATAGTTATGCTGTATAGTACATATAGTAATTATATATTAATCTCAATGCAAATAACTCATAACCAATCTATAAATCAAAATTAGGGTGAGTTCATTGTGAGACAGATCTGAGATCTAACCTGTGACCTTCCTCCCCCAAGGAAGGAAGGGCACCAAAAAAGTAGGGTGTACAGAATGGTTATGTACTGTCAAAAGGCATGTATCACATATGATTGGAATGTCTCTTTTACAAGAATCACAAGTTGCCTTGTGGGCACAGCAATTCACACAGCAGGGAGCAGGTCTGTTGTCTAGAGGTGGGTGGTCACAAGGTGAGCTCAGCAATCAATCCCTAGCCTAGGCAGGGGTGCTCATTCTTAAGGAAATGCCAGTGTGGGGGCAGTTGCTTCTTCATCTTAAGGCCGTTTGTTCTTATCTTTGGGACACAGCAAATGCTTAAAGCAGACATACAATGCAAGCTCAATGGCCACATCAGGCCCTTTTGGGAAAACAAGTTCAGGTGGAATTAGTTTTACAACAAATGGCTTCCTCATATACTCCAATATATCCTATTCCTTGCCATTTATTTATCATTAATAAGAACAGAAATAATTTTTTTTAGTCAAAATAGATGAGGAAATGCAGTTAAGAAGTAATTTTATCCCTGAGGTTTATGAACGCTGAGGCAAAAATATAATGGTAGATTGGGTCCAGCCAGTTAAAACCATAAATATCTTATAAGAGAGTTAACACTTTATTCCATGGGCCATCTGTCCATTATCCATATATGCCACTAAATTAAGGGAAGTGAACGTATTCATACAAGGAGAATGGTTTCAGACTCTGACTATCCTGTAAATATCATTCAGCATTGATATTTTCATATAGGACTTTGAATAATACAGTAGATACTGTCTTTTCTCTCTAACCTGCCCCCCACCATCATCTCCCCCAGTCATGTTGATCAAAACACTCTCTGTACAGACTTCTCAGTACATATTTGATTAGTACTGATTTTAGTCAGTTCATGGCAAAAGTCCTCTGGAATAATAAATGATGATTTACATTTCTTAGATTTCAGATATGTATCCTCAGAAAGAAGATATAATGCTATAAAATCTGAGTGGTTACCTGTATGTCAGGCCAGACATTGTGAGAAGCTATTTGTACTTGAAAGTAAATCATAAGATTATTTTCAGGCAAATCCAGAATTTTTCTCAAAATATAGATTTCAATCCACTCAAGGAATTTAATTAAAACATAGTAGAAAATCCAGACATCTGTACGATGAGGCATGGAATAATTCTGTCCTGGAAAAAGGAACACACACAATCCATTATTTTAACTGCATGGAATTTATGCATAACAATTCTAAAGTATTAGTTTATTTTCAAAATTATGGATTTCTTAATTCATAAACATTTTCATAATCTCAGAATATGGAAAAATAAAAATAAAATAAAGAAAGAAAGAAAAAACAACCCTACTTTTAATGGGTGGCAAGGAAAGACCACTACTTGTGTCCAGTTCTTATTCTGTACTGTTTCTCTGTCATTGGGTGTTCTTTTCCCAGGCTATATTCATGATAAAGCATTGATTTAATAGCTCTATCTTATAGAGTATCCTGAATTATCTTGACTAATTTCTATATTGTCGAGTACTTAAACTGTTTCTAAATTTTCACCTTCTAAATAATGTTGAAATGTGTACGTTGGTGCATAAAGATGTTGGGTATTGGGGTTTATTTCACAAAGGAGGAGCTATGGTACATAAGGCTGTGTACATATGTTTGGAAGTGATGTTTTGAAAATTATTAATATGTTTTCTTTTTCTACTTTAGTCTTTGCTTATTTATCACACTGATAATTTAATGGTTCTCTTGTCAATCAACTATAATACAAAAATGAAGCCTCATATTGTCTAGTTTAGAAAAAACACTATGGCATTTAAAAAGTTATTTTCTTAATTTCATGATCCATATACTCTCACATCACCTTTGTGAGATGGGGTTTGGTTTGTGCTTTCTCTGCTATTGCTGACAGTAATATCAGAATAAAATCAATTTCTGTCTTCTCATCTTTTCTGGTGTGATTTTTTTCTTTGGCCAGCTCCAGTACATACTAGTTCTGTGATATTAGGTGAGTTGCTCAACCTTTTTGTGTCTCAGTTTCCTCATTTGTAAGATGAAATGAGAAATCTAGCTGACCACATTGTTGAGATTAGTAAATGAACTAATGCATATCAAAGCATGTAACACTGCCACACATGGCATATTGAATAAATACTTCCTTTCACACTTCTTCATCAAAAGAATATGCATTAAGGCACACTCACTGATTTTTCTGGCCTTGATCTTGGCTTTGAACACATGTGAGCCTATCAAATGTCTGGAGGAATGACCCTTCTCCGTATCTCTGCTTCCGTAATCATTCATCTGGAAATATCTTGCTGCTGCCTCTCTCTACCCTGATGATGATGAACGTTGAAATAGAATCCTAGACAGCCTGCCAAGCTAAAGCACTGCCCAAGTGAGACAGGGCCCCAGCTTTCCAAAATTTTCCATATAATGGTGGTTGATGACAAGCACGGAAACAAACAAAAATAGCATAATGCAGAATTAAAGTGAGAGCTATAACGGAAGTATAAGTGCAGAATGATGGAATGAAAATTGTCCCCTTACTACCTTTGAAATGTAAACAAACTTAGGCTCTGGGAAAGATTTCTGCTCTATTATTTAATTGAAAAATAATGAGCTTAATCAAAACAGTTCTCGGGCGCCTGAGTTTCCCTTAGTGGGGAAGCCTGTCCTGGTATCAAGGACAACGGGTCCCGGAATAGTTCTTGCAACTGTTGCCTGACTCTCTTCTGTCCTCTGGTGGTAATCTGTAGAATTACTTCACCTTTATTTCAAGATTGAACCATCCTATATTCAAAACAATTGTCCCAAATCCTACATGCTAGGATTAAGAACGTGGACAACATTCTGTAGGCAAAAGAATTAGAGAGAATATAATTTCACGTTCTCTGAAAATATCATAAAAAGTGACTTTCAGCACAGATAGTTTCTTCTAAACGTATCCTGGGTTCTACACTAGTGTGACCAGTTAGTTGTCATGTTAAACTGGAGGGAAATAATAAAAATATGATATGGGTAAAAAGAAATAAAAGAAAGAGGCGAACTTTCTTGAGTATTTACGGTGTATCAGGGACTGTGTTAAGTGTTCCACATACATTCTTTTACTTAATCTCGCAAGAAACTATGAGGTAGATATGATATATGCATGAGAGATACAGAGCCTGAGTTTTCGGGTGGTTAAGTGTCTTGTTCAACATCACACAGTTAGCCAGTGAAATATTTGAGATTTGGCCCAGCTATGTAACTTCAAAGCCATTACACTTAACAACTATACATTCTTTTTTGTCAAATGTACTATGAATAACATTTCTCAGGTAGCAGTGGGTTACAGCAAGAGCCCAAATGTTATAATTCCTTTGCCCCATATTTTCCTCTAATTGCCACTGCATTTCTCTGTACCCAGCTTCTTTAAAAAGTATCTAAAGAGATAATACCTCCTTGCTTCCCATTCACTAGGTAGGCCTAGGTAATTCACTCTATCTCAGTCTGGCTTCTGGCTCCAAACTAGCCCACTGAAAACTTTTCTTAAAGTTACCAATGACCTGTGCCAGGTACCTTGAAATGACAATGATCTATTAAATTTCCAATGATCCTTTCTCAAACTCTTGGGAGCATTAAACCCAAAAGACCACTCCCTCCTTTTCAGAAACGTTCTATTTTAAACTTCCAGTACATTATTGTTTCAAATTTCTTTCTTCTCCTTCTTTTTCCTCCTCTTCCTCTTTTTCCTCTTGGCCTTCATCTTCATCTCAGGAAAGCTCTTGGGTTTATTTTGTAGATTCAAATCCTCTACTTGAATTTGGGATGATGGAATTTTTCATGCTCATTTCAGCTCTTTGTTCCTTCCCATAGATTAAAAAGCAAAAATACATTTATCCATGTTACAGCCAAATTTGTATCTGTATGAGATCTTTAATCTGGTATCCATCTAAGTAATTGACAACTCCTTTTTTTATTTTTTGAGGACGATTAGCTCTGAACTAACATCTGATGCCAAACCTCTTCTTTTTGCCGAGAAAGACAGGCCCTGAGCTAACATCTGTGCCCATCTTCCTCTACTTTATATGTGGGACACCTACCACAGCATGGCTTGACAAGCGGTGTGTAGGTCCACACCCAGGACCCGAACTGGTGAACCCTAGGTCACCAAAGCAAAACGTGTGAACTTAACTGCTGCACCACCAGGCCGGCCCCAACAATGCCATTTTAAAGTATAAAATTCATCTAACATTAAATATATCTTAAATATTTATCTTGGTTTTCCACACCAAATCACAACATCTTCATCTCTACTTATTCTGTTTTATCTCAAGAATTGCTGGATTTATCTCTCCAGCTCTTCAAACTGGAAACCTTGGAGTCATGCTTTATTTTCACTGTCTTTTCCCTCATCTGCAACATCCCACCCTTCGGGAATATTTTTTGCTTCGCTGCTTTCTCCAACTCTCCTTCCAACAGCATAGCCCAGTACGGTGACGTTGACTTCCCCAATACTGCAACAGCCCCTTAATCCTCTCACCGCAGCCTAATCCCTCATCAGCCATTTAACAAAACCTTCTGAATATTCAGATACTATTATTTCACACATCTCCTCCAAGTCTTCCTACAGCTTCTGATTTTAGATAGAACAAAATCCAAACCCTGCACGGCCCAACACAATTTGGCTTCTACCCATATCCCCCTCTACCCTTCACCTTGTATAAAATTCCAGTCATTCTGGTCTCTTCATTTCCTCATATATATCGCAATTCTATTTCTAACCTAGATTGGAGTCCTGGTTCCTGAATCCAAATTTCCTTGTTATGGAAAAAACCAGCGCCTTGGATTGATCGCTGTTCTAGGGATTATAAAACATCCTGTATGATTTTCCTGTCCCAGAGAAGTGTTTCCATCCAGCTACCCACACCCAGCCCTTCCTCTTCCTGCTTTGCTGTATTATTTTCCATATCAATTATCACCTTCCAATATAATATATGCCTTTCTTGGTAATTATATATTTTTGGATCAGTTTTTCTCTAGTAGAATGTAAACTTCATGAGAGCAGAAATCTTCATCTGTTTTGTTCATTTTTGTGACCACCCATAGCAGGGCCTTGCATATAGTAGAAGCTGCATAATTACTTGATGAATGAATGACAAAACAAAGTCATTTTAAGAAATCTATGTCATGCCAAGGAAACTAGAATACAGATTTTTGGCATACCCATTCAGAAACGGTCCACTTTTAATCAAATTCTTTTATTTTCTCTATTTGAAAATGAATTGAAATTCTCTGGCGTGAGCAGTAACATGCCTTGTTTTATTTGGTTAGACACCTATGACAGTTATATTTATTGTTCAGTTTTTACCACGCTTTCTAGAAATACATTGAAAATAGAGGCTGTAAAGAAAACTCAGATCTAACTCAAGTTCAAGGAGCTAATCTGGACTGTCGACACATGTTAGTTTCCACTCTTTTCCACACTATCACACGAGCACGTTCTAAAGAGCATAGCAGAAAACATGCTCTTATAAAACAAGATTTGCTAGAGCATACATTTGTATTCATTATTGTAACTCAATCCTCAAATATGCAAGCCTTAAATTCACCTCATTTTACTATTTTGGAAATATTAAAATACAAAGATGTCAATTTATTAAAGTATTTCTTAAAACTCAACTAGTTTCAGGAAGATGCTCAAGATTACTAATGTCTTAGAACCTGTGTGTTACTTCATAGCTCAAATATATTTAAATGGACCTCAATAAAGTCACTTTATTTTCACAAGTAGGGATTAAAAAGAGGCGATAGAATGGCTTTTTATTTTAAGAAGATAAAATATATGCAGAACTTTAGAAGTGAGATATTTCTAATCTCATTCAAGTATTCTAATATTTCTGTCTTACATGTATTCCAAAGTCAATATAAAATGTATAGTGTTATGTCTCATTCACTTTCTTGCTCTAGGTTAGTTGATTAAATGTTCTTAAAGAGAATTGGAAGAACATAATTGAAAAGTGAATGTGTATATAAAGATAATTTCCCCTGAATTCATTTTTATTCTAATATCATTAAATCTTGTCCCTTTAACTGTTTTTTTGTAATATACTTATTTCCAAGTATTTTTCTGGTTGTGTTGTCACTTTATCACATCATTTTCTTGAGATTCTTGTATAACCTAATCATTTATAAGAAAACAAACACATGGTTCATTTTGGCATCATTTTATCTTGCTTTTAAGTAAAAGTAATATTTTGTTTTCTTTTCTACTTTTTAGAAGAACTCTTTCTGGACTAAGAAAATAGAGCAATGATTGTCCTATATTACATCAATCATTTATTGTATTTTAAAAGTTTTATTGATGTATAAAATACATCTATATGATTCAAAAATCATAAGTGTACAGAACAATAAGTTTACATAAAGTGATCATACATGGGTCTCCATCACCTAAATCAAGAAATAGAATATTATCTACAAAGCAGGAGCACGCTCCCTCTTCCACACCCTGAGCCAAATTCCATTCATTACCTGAAAGGCAACCATTTACCTGATTTCTAAACCCCGTGAATTATATTTGTCTTTTTAATAACTTTATATAAATTATTCAGTATAGACTCTCTTTTTTGTATAGCTTATTTTATGCAGCATTGTGCTGAGTTCCATCAATGTCTTTGCGTGTAGCAATAATTTACTTATTTTAATTCTGTAATAGTAATTATATAAACATATCAAAAATTTATATCCATGCCTCTTTTGATAGATATCTAAGTTGTTTCTGTTTTCTGGCTATTGATAATAGTGCTGCTATGAACATTCCTGTACATATTTTTTGATGAACTTATGAATACACTTCTGTTGGGTATATACTTATAAAGAGAAACACTGGATCATAGGGCATGTAAATATTCATCAGTATTAGACACTATCAAATAATTTTCCTACAGCGTTTTATCAACTCATGCAGTGTATGTGAGTTCCCATTAATTCACGTACTGGTCAGCAGGAAATATGTGTGTATATACCCATTCAAGTGATTGAGTAGGGTACTTCATTGTAATGTGAATTTGTATTCTCTTGTTGACTAATAATTGAGCACTCTTTTCATATATCCTTTTGCCATTTGGATACTTTCTTTGGTGAAGTGACTTTATTGAGGCTTTTGTTCATTTTTCCATTGTTTTTGTAAATTTTATTGATTGAGTAGTACAGTTCTTTTTCTCTTCTTTATACAAGCTGTTGGATATATGTAGATGTATGTGTGTGTGGGGACCTGGAATTGGCCACCCCAAGATATGTCTCTTTGGCATCAGGATTATTTGAGGCTGATTGCTTTTGATAAACTGGGACAGGGAAAAAGGCTCTGAGGAGTGGAACTTGCTTGCCCTTTGTTAGGAGATATTTACATTGTAGAGGAAATCTCTATCTGTAAAGGTGCCTCCCTCTCTGTCCCAGGGAGAAGAAAGGGAATGACCTTCTCTCTAGAAACTCTTAATCAATGCCAAAGGCAAGGACTTAAATCTGCGTTTTGTTTACTGTACTTGTGTGGTAATCTCCCATGATCGACTCCCCCTCCCAACATTGGCATTTCTTTAAGGATTAAGCATCTTTCCTTAGGCTAGGAACTGATTGCTGCTCTCACCTCTGACCATCCAGCTCAAGACAATAGACTTGCCTCCTGCTGTGTCCATCAAGCACTGTGCTGACAGGGCAATCTTGTGACTATTGTGGGAAGGACATTTCAATCATATGTGAAATATCCTGTTTGGGGGTATATAACCACTCTGTGCACCCCACTTCTTCGGTGCCCTTTCTTCCTTCGGGAAGAAAGGCCCCGGGCCATGGTCCTCATAAATCTTTGTTTAATTTTCTCTTGCTATTCTGTCTCATGTGAATTTAATTCGTTCTCCGGCCAGATGAACCCACATTAGGTAGAGGAAAAGTCTTCCTCCCCTACATGTGTATATATAATATAATATCTTTGTTTTATTCTTTGTTTCTTGAATTTGAAAAAGAAATTTTTAATTTAAATGAACCCAACATTTTTTATGTCTAAAAAAGTGAAAGCTGTCCTTTCTCTGGATCCATTTCAAGATATCACATGGCATTTAGTTGTCATGTCTCCTTAGTATCTTCCATCTGAATTTCAGTTTTTCCTAATTTTTCATGACCTCGATATTTTTAAAGAATACTGGTTAGACATTTTGTAGAATAGCCCTCAGTTTGGAATTGACTGATACTGTTTCCCATCTAGACTGCGGTAAAAAGGTTTTGGAAAAATATCATAGAAATAAGCTGCCCTTCCCATCTCATCACATCAGGGGTTCGCAGTTAAAAACATGACATCACTGATGAAGTTAACCTTCATCCCTGGTTTCAATGGTGTTTGCCAGTTTGTTCTAATGTAGTTGGTATTTTTTTTTTCTTCCTAAACTACCTTTTTTTGTAAGCACTCATTAAGTCCAGCCCACACTCAAGGGAGGGGAATTAAAACACACCCCCTAGAGGGAGGGGCATCAGAATATACAACATTGGAATATATTATTTGAAGTTCTTCTCTAAGATTTTTCTCTTCTCCCTAATTTATTTACTTATTCAATCATTTATTGATATCACTACATCCTCATCAATATCTATTTTGTTCTCTGGCGTATCACCAAATACTGTCATTATTCATTTTATCTCAAATTTCTCCAGTTTTGGGGCTAGCTCTTTTAGTTTGTCTCCTCTGTCCTTCTGATGTACCTCTATCATTAATATTTTAGAATTTCCTTTCTTTCTGGCACTACACAATGCCCCAGGCTTATATTTTATTTTTCCTGCCCTGGGCCTGGAATCAGTTATTTTCCAAAGGATTCCTGCATTTTTTTAAATTGGAAAATGGTATTTAGAAACCAAGATCTGCATTGTGTTGAAAGCTACTGGTATGCCAGTGCTGATAAGGCACTCTCGGTAGACCGAGCCAGGAAATATACATATATATACTAACCTATGTATAAATATTCTAATTATAAATATTACTTATATACATATATGTATATATAGTCATGTGTCGCTTGATGACAAGGACACATTCTGATAAACGTGTCATTAGGCGATTTGGTTACTGTGCAATCATAGATTGCACTTACACAAACCCAGATGGGATAGCCTAGCACGCACATAGTCTATATGGTACTGATCATACAGGACCACTATTGTATATGTTGTGTGTCCTTGACTGAAACGTCATTATGTGGTGTGTGACTGTGTAGGTATATATGTGTGTGTACATCATCATGTATATATAGTAAAGTAAACATGTATATATAGTAAAGTAAACAGTGCAAAGTTTACACTGACACCTGTTCTAGCAGTACTCAGTTCATTTGCCTTTTTCCCCTTGCTCACTCTTTACTCTGTGAGAAACTTGACTCATTTAATTTACTTATTTGTTCAACCAGTTTAAACACCTCTAGTATGCCAAGTAATTTCAGAACTGCTGAGCTGAAACCCTTTCTGGAGTTCCTTCTAGTCACCTGTCTTAGAGTCCTCAGTTCTCGGACGGTTGAAGCATTTTGTAGCCTTGTAGATTAACTGGCTCATTTTGGCTTTTAGAGTGAGAGTAGAGTGATGCTCTCTTACAAGGTTTCTGCATCTGAATTGGAAACCCTAATTTCTGTTTTTTGTATGGATGATTAACTCATAACTTTCAGGCACTTTGCCTCTATTATATCTATTTAAGACTACTCTCTTAAGTAGTACTATCACTGTCCTAATTTTAATATGCAGTAGTTTTGTAATTACTAAGATAAAATCCTATTTCTCACATGATTTCTCCTTTGATCATAGGCTATTTATAAATCTACATATTCAAATTAAATCTTAAATACATTTGCTAATTATCTTTGTGTTACTTTTTGCACAACTCCAGTGTGATCAGAGACTATATTCTGCATGATTTCAATCTTTTGATTTTCTTTTGCTTTTTGATCCAGTTTATGTTTGTGATTCTGTGATTTATAATAAGAAATAAATATTTGGTCTTCATCCCCTTTTCTGACACACAGCTCCTAAAACCCTGGGAACTTCTTGTGATAAGGGAGATAAAGGTGTCCTCTGTTACGTGAATGAGGCGAGTGGTGGACCTCACCTGAGGATGGAGATTGATTGCCAGAAGACCCACCCAGGTGATTAGAGTGTTGGAACTTTCAGTCCCACCTCCCAGGAGGGGAGAGGGCCTGGAGGG
Organism: Equus przewalskii; assembly: GCF_037783145.1. Classification (NCBI taxonomy): domain Eukaryota; kingdom Metazoa; phylum Chordata; class Mammalia; order Perissodactyla; family Equidae; genus Equus; species Equus przewalskii. The sequence goes on from NC_091838.1 coordinate 59,801,033, forward strand.
TGAATCAATCATGACTATGTATTGAAGCCTCCATAAAAATCCAAAAGGCTAGGGTTAGTAGAGCTTCCAGGTTGGCAAACACGTGGAGGTGCTGGGAGAGTGGAGTGCCTGGAGAGGGCATAGAAGCTCCTTGCCCATTCCCCATACCTAGCCCTATGCATCTCTTCCATCTGGTTGTTCTTGAGTTATATCCTTTTATAATAAACGGTGATCTAGTAGTAAATAAAATGTTTCTCTGAATTCTGTGAGCCACTCTAGCAAATTAATTGAACCTGAGGAGGGGGGTCTTGGGAACCTCTGATTTATAGCCAGTGGGTCAGAAATACAGATAACAACCTGGGCTTTCGCTGGGCATCTGAGGAAGGAGTAGGGGGGAGTCTTATAGAACTGATTCCTTAACCTGTTGAATCTGATCCTGTCTTTCTATAGATAGTGTTAGAATTGAGTTGAATTACAGGACATGCAGCTGGTGTGCTGAGAATTGCTTGTTGTTGGTGTGGGGAACCCTGCCCCACACTGGATTGGGTATCAGAAGACCAAGTACGCTGAATTTTTGTGTTTCATGTGCTTGAAAAGAGTGTTTGCTTATATTGGGCATACAAAACTTTGTATAAGGGAATTTTATTAATGTGGCCAAATCTTTTATATTTTTACAGATGTTTTGTCTGCATGTTCTGTGTGCCTCTGATACAAGTGTGTTTAAATCACCTCACATGGTGCTTTCCTTTCTTCCCCTTTTTCTATTTTTGTTGTTGTTTTCTTTATATATGTTGAAACCATGCCATGAAGTGAAGAATGTTTAGAATAGATGGATTTAATATTTCAACATTATAAATGATCTTCTTTATCTCTAGTAATTAAATTTCCTTGATATTTTTATGCGTTACCATAACATAGAACCATTAGCTTTCCTTTGAATAGTATATTTATAAACATCAATTTCATTATTTTACCTTCAAATTTCCTACAAAACAAATCTTTAGATATATTTATTATACACATCATACATTTAAATGTTATTTATGTAGCACCCTTATTATATTTAGAACATTTACACTTAATATAATTTCTCATTCATGGTGTGCTTTTAATTTGTTCTGCCTACTCTATGTACTCACTTTCTCATGTCTTGAATTTTTTGATTAATTATTTTCAGCTTTCCATTTTTCCTTCTGTATGTTTAGTAATTTTCTAGAAATTAAAGCTTTCATCCTCAATTTAGCAAAGACTAATCTCAATTGACAATTTTATACTTTTTTGATCCCAGAAAAATACCAGGAACTGAGGACACTTTAACTCCGTTTATCTCTCATCTGATCCTGCCCCTTTCCAATGTTTCAGATTCTGCTATCCTTTGCCCATTCCTTGTGATTGAATGGGTTCAAGGCAGGCCACCCCAAGACGTGCCACTCTGGTATGCAAATTATTTCAAGCGGAAGACAAGAAAGGCTCAGAAGACTCAGGAAGAACATTTGACCTTCCCCCAAACTGCCTAAAAGAATTTAACACAGAAGGCCTGTTCCAGGAAGGAGCTAATGCCATAAGATAACGTGGCATAGTACAACGTAAAATACCTGTGATAGAAAGGCACCAACAAGCCCATTTTTGGCCCAGTAAAAACTTGTTTAACAAACCGTTGCATTTCCATCTCCATGTAAATTGTCTTCCTCCCCTCTGAAATCCCAAACCACTGTCCCCAACATCCTCCTTTGTTTTGAGCTGAAGATGGTATTAAGGTGGCATCCTCTGCCATTCTGGTGAGTTGCTCAATTTGCCTGTGTTTCTTCCATGTATACATGTTATTAAACTTGTTTGATTTTCTTCTGTTAAACTGCTTTTTTAATTACTTGACCAGCCATAAGAACCTTAGGGAAAAGAGGTGGGGGGAATTCTCCTTCTTCCCCTACATGGTTCCTTGACAATGGTACCCTCTTCAAGATAAATATTGCTATGTTGACCCTATATACATATACCGGCAAACTTTTTTAAGCTCCTTAACGCATCACTACTTCCGGCAACACAGAGCTTAAAAGTTATAGCTTATTTTCCCCAAAATAGCAAAAAAAGAAAAAATATATCCTTCACATGTGAATCTAATTTTCAGAATTTCATATTTTATGTTAGGATATTGAGTGATACATTGGTAATGACACATCATTTCTTTTTTTTTTTTTTTTTTTTTTTTTTTTTATTTTATTTTTTTCCTTTTTCTCCCCAAAGCCCCCCGGTACATAGTTGTGTATTCTTCGTTGTGGGTTCTTCTAGTTGTGGCATGTGGGACGCTGCCTCAGCGTGGTCTGATGAGCAGTGCCATGTCCGCGCCCAGGATTCGAACTAACGAAACACTGGGCCGCCTGCAGCGAAGCGCGCGAACTTAACCACTCGGCCACGGGGCCAGCCCCATGACACATCATTTCTTAACGCCACATTCTATTACAGTTTTGATTGGTTTTTCCAGGAACACTCAGCTTTGACTTTTTTCCATTTTAAAGTATGTCCACAGTGTTGGGAGGCTGCTTTAAGGTGTTTCTCTGTTTTCTCAGGTAAGATATTTGACTTTTCTTCATGAACATAAGCAGAGGCACTGGTGTTTTATAACTGGTTTTGGGTGCGTGGAAGTCGGAAAAGAGAACAGCCATTTTATTGGTACAGATTGTAGTTGGAATGGCTTACTCCTGGTTGCAAAAAAGTAATTAGAAACTTTTAATTATGAGGATTTCCTAAGTTTTTGTCATAGTTAAATCTAATAATACTGGTCCACAGAGACAAGCAGAGAAGGACAAAACCAAGAGGCTAAAAAGAATTAACACTAAAAGAGCTAAACGTCAAGGTAATCTAATCAAGCAGAGAAAGTGAGAAACACACACGTGGAAATATAGGGAGGTCCTAAAGCAAGATGAAACAGTAAAGATGTAAAAACCTAGACAAACAGTGTCTAAAATATTTAAGAATGTTAAAAAAATTAAAATTGCTTGAGAAAAGGATGTGGAACAACTAATTAGAAGCATACTATCTTCTTTCTCTAAATAGATCACATGCTCCATTCCAATATTAGGAATGTAGTTTGTGACCCCAAGACTTCACTAAGAGGGAAGGGAACTAGAGGGAAGGGAAAATGGATGCTGGAGAGGCAAAGAAAGACAACAGCGAACTATTGAATAACTCCCCATTTCTGTAAGGACACTCAAATAGAAAGTCTTATGAAGCCCGTCAGAATTATTGAAACATCTTTCTAAATTATTTTTGATTGCTTTTGCAGCAGAAAAGGCAAAGCTGTGCTTTTTCTGATGCTGAGTGCAAATCTCACTCAACTATAAGCTTAAATGCCTGAAGTTTATTTTAGACATTACATGAAAAATGAAACAAATAGAAACGTTCTAATAATTTATTAACTCACTCGCTGTCATTTATCTAGAATTGTTTATTAAAAGAAAGATAATATAGGGCTCTGTAGAAAGGATTTTATCTTTACCAATGAGTGTGAATTTTGTTGCTAAGGAGTTTGGATTTATCTCTGACCTTGTTGGGGAACTACAGAAATATTTTAGTCCACTCAGTAATATGTTACAGTAATATGTCATGTGCCACATAATGACATTTCAGTCAGCGATGGACCACATTTACAACAGTGGTCCCATAAGATTAGGACCATATAGCCTAGGTATGTAGTGGGCTATACCATCTGGGTTTGTGTAAGTACAGTCTATGATGTTTGCACAGTGACGAAATTGCCTAATAATGCAATTCTCAAAACCTATCCCCGTTGCTAAACAACGCATGACTGTATAGTTATCAGGTAGATGGTGACAAAGATTCTCTCTTTGACCAAATTCTACTCAGGCTCCTCTGAGCTCTTTTTCAACTAGGCTTCCACTGTTGGACTTCTGTGTTGGTCTCTGCATTGTCCAGTTTTACCCAGAATCCTGCTAAGTCAGTTTAGCCAAAATCAAAGATCCTCCTCCATATTTGATTATTCTCAGTATCTAATCAGGTTCCTCATCCTCCACCACTTCCCAGATGACGTCTGATCACCCTGGCCTGCTTTCAACAGAAACTCTATTAGGTCAGTTTAGCTAGAATCCCCCATTACCTCTGATATTTTCTCTTAGTAATTTTCCATCCAATGACCCTCATCCGACTCTTTTGGCTATAAATTCCCACTTGCCAATGCTTTATTTGGAATTGAGCCCTGTTATATATTGAGGTCTGCTTTCCCCTATTACAGTATTTTTCTAAATAAAATCTGCTTTTACCACTTTTAACTACTGTCCAGCTCTGGTTTTTCTGTCAGTGGACAGTGACTGTGATGAATACAAGAACTAATACAAAAGTTGTTAATAACATTTCCATATGATATCATATCCATGATTCTCAGGAAGAAAAAAAGAGTTTGCAGCATCGCATTGTGCTTAAAAACTGATTCTAGAGACAGACCATTTAATTTGAATTTTACTTCTCCCACTTAGTAGCTATGAGATCTTGGCCAGTTACCTAACTTCTCTGAGACCCAATTTCCTGATCTCCAAAATTGGGTTGGGAAAAATACTTAATTCACTGAGCTGTTTTGAAGTTTAAATGGGTTATTATTTGTAAAAGATCATAAAACCATTCATTGAACATGTTAAGCACGGAATAGGTATAAACTTTAAAACTTTATAAACTGTATAAAAGCTTAAAAACTGTATAAAAGTTAAATTCTAAAGAAAAAATAATGCATAAATGTTATGGTCTGAATGTTTGTGTTCCCCCCAAAAGTCATATGTTGAAATGCTAATGCCCAATGTTATGGTGTTAGTAGGTGAGAACTTGGGAGGTCCTTAAGTCATGAGGGTAGAGACCTCATGAAAGAGGTTAGTGCCTTACGAAAGAGCCTCCAAAGAGATTTCTGGTCCTTTCCACCATGGGAGTACACAATGGGAAGGCACCAGCTGTGAACAAAGAAGAGAACCTTCACCATTCTAGCACCTTGCTCTTAGACTTCCCAGACTCCAGAACTGTGAGAAATAGATTGCTGTTGTATATAAGTTACCCAGTCAGTGGCACTCTGTTACAACAGTCTGAAAGGACTGGGACAATACTATATGAGTGGGTGAATCTGCTGTGTATCTTGGGAGATTGTTTTGAAGATGATTCCTGTACATTCTGAACGTTTGACTTGATTCATACTTCATTTTATTAGAATGATGAAGTAAATACTGGTATTTGTCAGCTTCCTTCTTATGATATAAATAGCTTTCATAAACATGATCATAAAAATAATCTTCCTTTTATCAGCACTGTTCATTTCTACACCATAATTTCCCTGTTTAGACATCTTAAAATGTTTTAGAGTAATGCTAATGCATACGTTTAAGTGTAGAAAAACAGTAAACATGTTTAAGAAGTCTTTCAATATAAAAACAATCATTCTCATTTATTCCTGTATATAAAAATGATAAAAATATGAGAATCTGTAAAATACAAAATTATTACACAAACAATACATAAACTCAAAATACTGTAGAATCAAATGCTGCAAGCTTTTCTTTTCAAAAATTCTAAAATGTTAAAGATACTATCAAGTTACTTCCTTTCTTCTCAGGGAGCTAACACCACAGGCAGGAATATATAATATTATTTTACTTTTTGGTAGGGACTGTCTCTTTATTAAGAGCCTTATATTCCATTATACATCTCAAAGTATTCCCATTTTTTAAAATTAAGATTTCTGAATTATATCAGCTCTTTCATAGGTCAAGTTCTTGATTATCTTTATAACCCAAATGGAAGTTTGTTTAAAATTTATTCCAATATGTTTCTTTATTTTATTGGTTTTGTAATTATCCACAGATAATCTGAGAGATATTGTGATTCTTTTTGTTTTTAAATCCTAGGTATAGAAACAGTCCTCCTAATAAAGTCAGAATTTGATAGAGTGTATATGGGACCCTGTATTTCCATATATTAGAATTTTCCTTAAAATAAATCTGATAACATAAAGTCGTTTCATTCTTAACAAAACTTTATGTGTATTAGTTGCCTAGCTGGATTTTCTCTATGCACATTTATTTTCATTATATTAGCCCACATATATTGATATTCCTTATCCTCAGTGACACTCGTTTACAATTACTTACTTACCCAGAAGTTTAGCCAAAACTTATCTCAGAGAGCAATACCATTCATAAACCCTCTGGACTACTTTGAAATACTACCGGATTAACTAATTTTGCTAATGGGGTCCCTGAGATCTAAAATGATATAGTTAATGCTCGATAAATGAGATTTATGTGAAATCAGTCTATAGTGAGTAGAATAATTTAACCTTTCAAAATCATCCTAGCATATCTAGTCCTAGAAATACATTTCAAGAGATGAAATATTATTAACAAATCGTTTCTAAAGTATTTCAAATAAATATAGTGTTGTTTTTGTTATGACTGAATAACTCCTAACAGACCTAGCCCACCCATAGATGATGACTATAAATTCTGGATAATTTAAAAAAATAATAATCTGAAGGCTCTATGTTGTGAACAAGAGGAGACAAATTTTACAGGTGGTGTCCATACTTTAAAGAGAATTGTATGCTATGAGAAACAGAGTTCATTGTGTTTACCCTGAAAGTGAACCACAGATGGTACATAGGACAAAACAATGAAAAGTTTACTAATTGAAAATGAAAATGTATTGGATGAGTTAAGTATCAGATTATGTACCATGGAAGAGATTATTTGCAAACTGTAGGACAGTTCAGAAGTAATTAATTGAAACTCAGTGGAGAAAAAGGACAAAATAAAAATGTGGAAGAGAGAAAGAGATTGAGAGTGGAGATGGATAGAACTTCTATTTCAGGATAAGATGCAGGGACATGGTGCTTCCACTAGGAAAAAAAAAATCTAGATTAATTAAAATTCGAGAGAGGGAAAAAGTTTTCCTTCGTAGGGCCCTTTCTAGAATCTGAAATCTCTTGGAAGATACCATTAGAAGCCTCTATGATTCTTTTGTATACAAAATATCAGGTATACAGGGGGAAAAAACCCAGCAAAATAAAAATAGCTAAATGGAAAGAATTTTGAAAACAATGGAAAGTTGTTGAAGCAGTCGATGTTTCAGAAAATAGAGGGAGAGAAAACTTATTTTATGAGACCAGTGTAACTAAAGTGAATATGTAACAAAGTATAATAAAAAAAAGATAACAATATTTTTCATAAACCTGGACACAAAAATCCTTAGTAAAATATTAACATATTGAATCAATATATAAAACGTAGGATACCTTCTAACATTTTGAAGATGTCTGAAAAATTCTACAACTAACATTACTCTTTTCTTTTTCTGGAGGAAGATTGTCCCTGAGCTAACATCTTTTGCTAATCTTCCTCTTTTTGTATGTGAGCCACCACCAAGCATGGCCATTGACAGGTGAGTGCTGTAGGTCTGCACCCAAGAACCAAACCCGGGCCACCAAAACAAAGTGTGCCAATTTAACTGCTGGGCCACCAGGGCTGGCCCCAGCTATTGACATTACTCTTGATGATAAAGATTGAATTATGTTCCTCTGAGATCAGGAATGTGACAAGGATGACAACTCTAAGCACGGTACTGGATAGCTAGGAAACAAAAGCTATCCTCTTTGATAGAATACCAATCACACAAACAAATAGAAAAAAACCCCAATAAATTAGACACCATCAAAATTTTAAACCTTTATGTTTTAAAAGATGCTATTAAGAAAAGTTTAAGGACTGGCCCAATGGCAGGCCTAGTGGTTGGGTTTACATGCTCTGCTTTTGCAGCCTGGGGTTCATGGGTTCAGATCCTGGGCGAGGACCTACACACCTCTCATCAAGCCATGCTGTGGCAGCATCTCACATACAAAACAGAGGAAGATTGGCACAGATGTTAGCTCAGGGACAATCTTCCTCACCAAAAAAGAAAAGAAAACAAAAGTTTATTGAGCAAGAGTCTAATAAAGAAGGCAAAACAATTGAACAGACATTTCAAAAGGGAAGAAAAATGACCAATAAACATGGAATATTTAATATTGTTAGTCTTAAGGAAAATCTAAATATGTACGTTAACACCACACCAAGAAATAAAGTAGGTACTTTCCTATATCGTTTATGGTAGCATAAAATTTAAATCTACTTTGGAAACAAATTTGACAGTGTATACTAACTATCATCATATACTCTTCCCACAAGTAAACATTCCAACTCCTAGATTAGCAACAAAGAGAAGTAAATACACTTGTTGACCACAAGATATTGTTTATAGCAGCCTTTATAGAGTATCCAGACACTAGAAACAACCCAAAGGTATGTCAACAGTTGAATTAATAAATAAATTGTGGTTTTTTATACAATGAGATATTATACAACAACAACAAATCAAATATCACACTATGGGAAAATATTGTTGAATAACATGGAAATAACAAGGAGAAAAAGGTCAGATACAGAGGAACGCATACTTATTATTAGGTTTATATGGAGTTCAAGGACAGGTAAAACAGATTCATGTTTTTTAGCTCTTAAAGCATTTTATTATGAAGTGGAGTATTACTATGGTCTGAATATGTCATCTCAGAATTTGTATATTGAAATCCTAACCCTTAAAGGTGATAGTATTAGTAGGTGAGGTCTTTGGGAGGTGATTTGGTCACATGCGGAGAGCCCTCATGAATTAGGATTAGTCCACTTACAAAACAAATCTCAAAGAGTTCCCTAGCTCCCTTCCATCACGCGAAGACACAAGGAGAAGTATGTGACCGAGAAGAGGGCCCTCGCCCAACCATGCTGGCACCCTGATCTTGTACTTCTAGGCTCTAGAGCTGTAAGGAATAAATATCTGCTTCTCACAAGCCACCCAGTCTGTGGTATTTGTTATAGTATCCTGAATGCACAAAGACAGGTATAATCTGGAAAGAAATAGAAGGATCCTTCTGAAATCCTGGCAGTTACATAAATGCTTGCATATATAAAATTCATTGAGCCGTACACTTGAGATTCATAAAGATTAACCTTTGTACACTATACTTAAGAAAAAAGAAAAAAAAGAAAAAAAAGAATAAAGTGATATTTCTTATATCTATTCAGAATTCCAGAATAGAAGATTGAAAGAATGAAAGTGATTAATATTAATGTTAAGTTAATGTTAAAATTAAATGAGATATTGGCTACAAATATTTCTCAATCATTGAAAAATTTAAATCCATTTATTCAGGAAGCAGAAAAGGTCCCAAGCAAAATGAATTAAAAAAAAGCAAATTTAAAACACCATAGGCAAGCTACAGAGCAACATAGACAAAGTTAAAGTCTCAAAGAAATCAGAGGTTTAAAATAAAAGATTATTTACAATGTATAAAAATTATATAATCTATTGATTCCACACTAATAACAATGGAATAAAAAATGAGGTCGGAATCATATATTTAATATTCTGAGAAAATAATTATAAATCTGGAATTTTATTTCCAACAAAACTATTAATCAAATCAAGGGTGAAACCCATAAATAGGTGAATAAAGGACAATCACAGAGAACAAGTTTCAAAAAAGAGGGCTCGCTTAAAGATATACAAAGGGTAAATTGCAGGTAGACAGCAAAAATTCCTTGAAGGGAAATCTGAAAAGTAAGTAAGAATGGTAAACAAAAGAAATGGTAAATTGTTTGTGACCAGCCTGCAGAAGCAGGATGGACCTCCACCCAAAATTTGGCTTAGATGTCAAGACTGATAAGACAGATGATAGCACACGCACACACCCCAGGAGGGAATAAAAAAGTTTAGAGCAGGCTTTCCAAGCTGGTTTGAAAATTCCTTGAGAGAGCAAGGAATGAAGATTGACTTGGGTTTTTACTATGTTTAGCGTGAAGGATCCCAGTGAGAGTTCCTGCACACAAGCAGGGACTTGTTTGGTTTCAGTCTACCATGAATTTAACACCAAAGGAGGGAATACCTGAGCATTCATATCATCTTACCCAGATGTGTGGCATAGAGTAAGAGGGAGAGTTGAGGTTTAAAAGCTGGCTGCACTTAGGCTGGTCCGGTGGCTAAGCGGTTAAGTTCTCAGGCTCCATTTTGGTGGCCCATGGTTTTGCTGGTTTGGATACTGGGCATGGAAATGGCATTGCTCATCAGGCTATGCTGAGGTGATGTCCCACAGAGCACAACCAGAGGCACTCACAACTAGAATATACAACTATGTACTGGGGGGCATTGTGGAGAAGGAAAAGGGGGGAAAAAAAGATTGGCAATAGATGCTAGCTCAGGTGCCAATCTTAAAAAAACAAAAAGCTGTCAGCACTCAAACATCAGAATATGGAGTCAGACTCTTATTGCAGAAGTGAATACATCAAGTTACACAAAGTATTAAAAATTAATATCAGAATATGTAAGTTTAAGAAATGAAATAAAGTCGAGCTCAAATATGAACATCAATCATTAATAATTTTGGAGTCCAGTCAATAGTGTAAAGGCATTCTGAGGTCTATGCACTCTTGAAAAGGAGTCTTTGTTAAATATGCATGAAAGTTGTCTAGTGTAATTTTTTTAGAAGAGAAATAGAATGCATAACTTCAAAACTATTTAAAGTAAGAAAAATAGAGGAATGAAAGAAGTAAGCAAACCAATCTGTATCAATTCAAAAGAATCCATTAATGGATTAAAAGATAAATTATATCAAAACGAGAAAAGAAAAAGTACAAAATAATTTTTTTGCCATAAGTATAAATACATGAAAATTCAACAATTATAAATAGACTAAAATATGCAGATATAGGTATTCAAATGAGATAAGTAGAAAATTGAATACACAATGTTTGCAAGAGACAAAAAAGTGAATAGGTGAATGAATATGGATGAATGAATAATGAATATGCATATGAAGGAATAAGTGAATAAGGAAGTTGAAAAAAATTAGATTGAGAAAAGTTTAATAGTCAGGTAGAAGCATAAATATATATATCTAAAGTAAAAAAGCTTGATTAAAGTACTTGAGATTCATTACATAATGAGAAAAATTTCAACAAAGTAGGAAATAATGATAATTTATTAATTATATGTAGGAAATAACAAGTCTTCAAAATAGACAAAGCAAACATTGATAATCTTGCAAGGAAAAAATTTACAATGGAAGTTTTAAAAAATCCTGTGTGTGAACTTGATACCTCAAGCTGGCAAGGATTCAGTGAGCAAACAGAAAAATTTAGGCAATCAATTAATAAGTATAATCTAATTTCTATATACACAGTGCCACCAATATTTGTAAAACTCACACTGATTTCCAGCATACACAGGATGTTTACAAAATTGACCACTTATGAGACATTAAGCTAGATTCAACCAATTTTCAATCATCATCATAAGAGAATATTTTCTATCATAGTTAAATTAAATAACAAACAAATAACAAAAAGTTAACAAAAATTTCATAAACTTATTAAATTAATATTTTACTTCCTGAATAACTTCTGAATCAAAGAAGAAATCTAATAGAAATTAGAAATATTTAGAACTGTATGATAACAAAAACACTGAAACTCAATACTAGCGAAAGAGTAAAACGATGGTTACAGCAAAATTTATTGCCCTAAACACAATACTCAAGAAGAAAAATGGCTAGAAAATACTAAGCTAAACATCTATCATGAGGAGTTACTCAAACAGTAACAAAATAAACGTGTAAAAAGGAAGTATCTCTTAAAAAGTATTGAAGTATTAAGAACATACATTAATGAGGTATAAAAGGGAATAAATAGAATCAACAAAGTAAAATATTCTGTTGGCTTTGAAAAAAAATACAAAACTTTTTTCAGACAGGGAGAATCAATTATATTAAAATGGAAATGAAAAAGGCTGAAGTTATCAATGTTGCGTAGATTAAAAAGCAACAACAAACGCAAAGCGTAAAGATAGAACCAATTCTTAAGAAATTCTTTATCATTAATTGTAATAGATGGGCTTGAAATTAAAAATAATTACTAATAAGAAAAGTTTTGAATATGCCATTATTTCTCAGACACCAGAAGACTCCTGGAGGTGGATGTGTCTTAATGACCAGGAATTTTCAGTGGCCTCTTTTTGTTTTTTCTGTATCTCTCAACCAACTACTCTGAAGCTGCCCTCCACTGAATAGAACTAGCTTTTAATGATGGTAATACTCTTCTTCAAATTATAGAGTGGAATTCCTTTTTCTTCTTTTTTTGCTGAGGAAGATTCACTCTGAGCTAACATCTGTGCCAATCTTTCTCTATTTTTTAGTATGTGGGCTGCCAGCACAGCATGGCCGCTAACAGAGCGGTGAAGCTCCACACCCGGGAGCCAAACCTGGGCAGCCAAAGTGGAGCACACTGAACTTAACCACTAGGCCACCGGGGCTGGCCCTGAATTTCTTGATGGAATAATAAATATTAGAATCTTGGAATTATAAGTTGAAAGTCTTCCTTCCTATAATGTTGTAATTGGGATGACAAAACAATGAGGGAATGCTATAAGGGAGACCAAAGAAAATGTTATTATTTAATAACTCTTACAATTTATTTATAAAAATATGTTTTTCCCTTAAGGAAACTTGGCTGGGTACATAGTCTCATTGTCTTCGTAGGAAGGGTTTATGTGGTCAGGACCTCTCTGCAGTTCGCCTTAGTTTGGGCTGCTGTAACAAAATGACATAGCCTGGGTGGCTTAAACAACAAACGTTTATTTCTCACAATTCTAAAGGCTAGGAAGTCCAAGATCGAGGTGACTCAGACCTGGTGTCTGGTGAGAGCCCACTTCCTGGTTCACAGATAGCCATGTTCTAGCTGTATCCTCATGTGTCAGGACAGAGCGAGTAAGCAAGCTCTGGGGTCTGTCCTTATAAAGGCATTAACCGCCATCTATGAGGGCTCCGCTCTCACAACCTAATGATGGCTCCCCTAACGCTCCACCTCACAATACCGTCATATTGGGGTTTAGGATTTTAAGGAAAATTGTGGAAAAACAAACATTCAGTCTACAATAGAGTCTGAGAGTGAAATTGACTCCACTATCACCTAACCGTTTTGGGGAGAGTTGGTGAGGAGACAGGTTCCCTGAAACTGATAAACCAGAAGTTCTAAAAGGTAAGAATGGCTTAATGTATAGAAATATAATCATTAATAATTACATAGATTTTAATCATTTGTCATATCTACTGAGCTCTCTATACAGAAAAGCTTGGCATTCTGGAAAATCCAGTTTAAGTTTTATGATCACCACTTTTTTTCTTACTGAAAATTTATTCTTTCCTGATCATAAAAGCAACTTAATTATGAAAAAACAGGAGATAAAAAAGCACAATGAAGAAAGAGTCATACATAATCCAAATCAGAAATAATTTCTATTATCATGTTGGCATGTATCATTCTTTTTTTCCTGTGTGTGTGCATACATGTGCATGTGTGTAAGTGTAAGCAAACAGCAAATGCATTGATGGCCACCTCTTGATTATAGAAAATGATAAGCAAAAAATAAAATCAATTTCTTCTGAAGATTTGTATAGACTAAATTGGGTTTAAATGTATTGATATCAAAACATGATGGTATCAGAAAGAATTAACTTTTGTGATAGAAATGCCTAAAAGGCACAGATAATCCAGTCACTCTATCATTCAAACGGATCACTGTTCACGTAATTTTACCCCTACCTTTGTCTTCAAATCATTTTTCTACACTGAGAAAGCAATACTGCTCATGTGTAAATTATGCATACACTTACAGACCTGTAGGCAATGCCTTTTTTTGTATATATCTTTATTTAAGTCTCATATTTTGTTTAAATTGAAATTTCTAGGCTATAATTATCTTAAAACATGAGTCATGCTTCTGTCTTCATTGATTAATCATCCCTAAATTTCAGAGAGGCCTTATGAACACTATTAAGCTAAATTTATGATTTTCTTCCCTTCAAAAAGCAAGCAGAGTGTGGGTGTCCCTCCTCTGTGCTCCCACAGCACGTTACGCAATCCTTCATCTTAGCTCTGATCTCACTGTGCCGTAATTGTTTGCGTTTCTCTCTCCCATTAAATAATGATCCCATTAAACCAATGCCTATTTCTTAGTCAACCCTAAATTCCTGGCATCTGGCAAAATTTGGGCATACAGTACACTTCAGGAAATAATTGTTAAATGAATGAAGCCATCAAACCTCACCTATCACTGTCACCAGCTTTAAGGGCACAATTTGTACAGCAATGTTGACAGAATGGCCTACTTTCATTTTCTTTAGAGATTTCACAACCGCTATACATACATTGAATCATGCTTAGATTTAGCAATCTCCATCTAAATTACAAATTGTTAAAGAATTTATCATGGTATTTGTGCGCTGCCCAGGTAAATAATAAATTTAGAATTACTAATCAATTTCTGATTTGGTCTTTGTCAATAACAAAAGAAATAGGACCAGTAAACATTTCACGATACATATGTATGTCAAATCAGGTTGGACACCTTAAACTTACATAATATTTTGGGTCACTTATATTCCAATAAAGCTGAAAAAGAAAAAGACACGTTAAAAAAATAGGAGTAGGACCAGAACGTTTTACTAGCACACTCAGAAAGTCACATGGACCTTCAGTATTGAGACTCAGAAAATCTGTACGTTTAGAGAACTGTAATGGAACAGAATGGTCACCAATGTTTGGAGAACCTCTGGTCTGTAGAAAAGACAAATAGCATTTCATTTTAAAACATATTCATTAATTGAATTAACCTGTTTTAAATAACAGAGTCTGCACAAGTCATGCTATTTAAAAACTAGAAAAGTGGTGTGCACAGATTTTCATTAGGATATATAAGTATTCTAACTAATTGTTGGCCTTTTTCAATTCTGTGGACGCTCAGAGCATTTTTAAGCTTTCTACTGGAACTACTAGCAGACTGTGTGTCATATTCTATTGATTACCTACTATGATATTTGATTTATAAGAAATTGTATTTGGCCTTTGTCCCCTTTTCTGACAGAGCCCCCACAACCTTTGGAATTTTCTAAGTGTTGAGAGTGATAAAACACTCTCTTGTTATGTTAATAAGGTGACTTTTGAAAAGCACCTAACGTTGGAGGCTGATTGCCAGGAGAACCAACCAGGTGATTAGAGGGTTGGAACTCTCAGTTTCTGTCTCCCGACCTCCTGGAAGCGGAGAAGGGCTACAGGTTGAATCAATCTCCAATGGTCAATGAGTTAATCAATGATGCCTATGTAATGAAGCCTCCATAAAAACTCAAAAGGGTTGGTGAGCAGATAGAGGTCCTGGGAGAGTGGTGCACTGGGAGATGGCATGGAAGCTCCGTGCCCTTTCCCCATACCTTACCCTATTCATCTCTTCCATCTGGCTCTTCCTGAGTTATATTCTTTGATAACAACCCCGTGATCTAGTAAGTAAAATATTTCTCTGAGTTCTATGAGCTGCTCTAGCAGATTAATCCAACCCAAGGAGGAGGTCATGGGAACCTCTAATTTATAGCCGGTCAGACAGAAGTACAGGGAACAACCTGGATTTTGATTAGCATCCTGAGTTGGATGGGCTCATTGGAACTTTCAATCTATAACCTGTAGATCAGATTCACAGATGATAACCTGAGCTTTCAACTGGCAACTCAAGTGGGATGGTAGCTTTGTAGGACTGAACCCCTAACTGTGTAGACACTATCTCCTGGTAGACAAGCATCAGAATTGAGTTGAACTGTAAGGACACCCACGTGGTGTCCAGAGAATTGGTGGTGTGGGCAACCACTCACCTCTTGACACGTTGAAATTAGGTCCAGGAACTCAAAAGACCTACAATGATGGCAGTTTAATTCTTAATGCTCAGAATTATAATATGGTATATTTTTCATCTTAAGGGACCTAGCCAAACCTAGCAATAGTCAGTCTAGAAATAGTCTGCAGCATTGTAGGACTACGTATGGCAAAAATGTATGTGATTTTTCATAATCTGGGAAGGCTTAGCCCTGAGGTATTTTATGATGACATTGTATGAGAGGCCAGCCAGAGGTGACTGGGGTGCTTTAAGTTAGTGAAAGTGATTTACCTCTAAAGTTGAAGCTGGAAAATGTAACAGAGTTAAAAGCATAGACTGAAACTGTATAAGTCAAATTCAGGTTTAATTTAGCATCATTATCATAGAATCAGGTCTAGTTGATTTGAAGTATAGTCATGCGTCGCTAAACAATGGGAATTCATTCTGAGAAATGCGTTGAGAGGCGATTTGGTGTTGTATGAATATCATGGAATGTACTTACACAGACCTATTGGGTCTAGTCTATGACACTCCTAGGCTATATGGTGCTAATCTTATGGAACCACCATTGTATATGCAGTCTGTTGTTGACTGAAACATTGTTCTATGACCCTGACTGTAATCAAAATTAGAAGGCAAAGATACTACATAATGTTTGAAGTTAAATGGGTTTGGAGGTTTGACCGTTGACGCTCCAGGAGATAATTCAGTTTACCACTGCCCACTACCTCTGTACCTTGGGATATAGGAAAGAAGAAACCTAGCCTGAAGAAATGTATTGGAAAGAGCTTACTGGAGTGAACTCTAAACTAACAGAAAATGGGAGTAAAAAGCATTTCAACCAAGGAAGAGACTCCCCCACAGAGACAAACTCATGAATCTTATTGCCAGATTGACATATTTATTTGGGAGCTATATAGCATTTTAAACTTTATTCTTGCCTTCAAAACCCTCAGTTTTCCCTATCCTAGTTAAAAGTACCAAAATTCACTATGCCTCTCGAGCCAGAGATATAGGAATCATCCTTGATTCTTGTCTTTCATTTCCACATCGAATTCCTGTCACAGCTACCTCCAAAACATGTCTCAAGCACGTCATCTTCTTGCTGTTTCATCCGCCTCCAATCTAACCACCTGTGTCATCTCACCTATACCACTCAAATGGTTGTGTCTCTGCTTCCATATTCCGTCCTTCTCATCTTTTCTCCCAAAGAACGCCAGAACACTTTGCACGAGCATAATTCCATTCATCTCTCTCCTCTGCTCTAATCACTTGGTTATCTTCCAAGTGAAATTTGAATGAAACCCAAACTCCTTACTATAGTTTATAACACCTGTGTGACCTGGCTGTTAGTTCTAACTAAAAAAACTTATTTTGTGACATTTCTTCCTCATCAGTAAATTTCTCTTTATATTGGTCCATTTTCGACTTCTTCAACAAGACACTCTTTATCTCCCACAGCCTTTTTTTTTCTTTTGAGGTATCACATACAGAATTCACTATTTTAAAGTGTATACTTTGGTAAATTTTAACATATTTAGAAGGTTGTACAACAATTGCCACTATTTAATTGCAGAACATTTTTATTACCCAGTAACAAATCCTGTACCAACTGGTAGTCACTCCTATTACTCACTACTCCCAGCCTCTGACAGCCACTCATCTACTTTTTGTCTTTACAGATTTGCCTATTCTGGACATTTCATATAAGTGGAATCATACAATATATGGCTTATTGTATCTGGCTTCTTTTACTTAGTCTACTGTTTTCAATGTTCATCCATATTAAATATATCAGTATCTCCTTCCTTTTCATGGCTGAATAATATTCCATTGTATGGATACCACATATTGTTTATCCATTCATTAGTTAATGGAAATTTGGGTTGTCCCCACTTTTCGGTTTTTATGAATAATGCTGCCATTAACATTCATGTGCATGTTTTTGTGTGGTCATATGTTTTCAATTCTCTTGGATACATACCAAGGCATGAAATTACTGTTTCATATGAGAAATTCATGTTTAGCTTTTGAGTTCCACAATAAATATTTCCACAGCAGCAGCACCATTTTATTTTCCACTAGTAATGAATGAAGCTTCCAATTTCTCCATGTCTTCGTCAACTCTTGCTATTTGTCCATTACTATTATTATTATTATTATTATTACTATTGTCTTAGCCCTCCCAGTTGGTATGAAGTAGTATGCCATTGTGGTTTAATTTGCATTTCAATAAACATTAAGGAGATTGAGTTTCTTCTCATGTGTTTACAGGTATTTGTATATCTTGCTTGAAGAAATATTTATTCAGATCATTTGCCTATTTTTTAAATAACAATAAGCCAGTAATGGTAAGGACAGTGTTTCCCTGAGTCCTATGAGCCACAAATTATCAAACTTGTGGAAGGGGCCATGGGAATCCCCAATTTGCAGCTGTGTTGGGCAGAAGTGAGGGTAGCCTGGGGACCCATTACTTGCAATTGGTATCTGAAGCAGGGGGCAGTCTTGTGGGTCTGTGCTAACTCCAGGTAGTTAGTGTCAGAATTGAATTGTAGGATATCTGGTTGGTACTCTTAGGAAAGTTGGAGCATTGGTTGGTGTGAGAAAAACCCCCACACATTTGGTGTCAGAAACGTTCTGTGGGTTGAGTGACAGAGTTTTCTTCCAGACCTCCCATCCCCCCCACACACACTACAAATGAGACCAAAAAGAAATTATAAAACAGGAGTTAAAGATAGTTTTGACTAGTGGCAAAATCCTTAGCTTTTCTGTATCATATGGCCAATTTGATAATCTCAATGGTCCAATACTTAATTGAATAGAGTAGTAAAATCATTCATATTTCTTTATTATAACAACACATAGAACTCCACCGTTTTATATCAGGGTACAGAACAAAAAAATTTTCACCTTGGTTTATAAATAATTTACACAATTAAAGCACTGTCAAAGAATCAAATTAACTCAAAGAAATTAGTAATATGGAATTGTTGTTATTGTTAGAACTCCCATTCATTAGGGAACCTAATAAGATGCATTGTTATCTTTATTTACTATATTGCATACCAGATTGAAATCCCAGTGAATATATGGTATAGATTTAGCATAGCAGACCAAATAACAGGTTTCAAAGAAATAACCCAAGTTAGAGACTGAAATGCAAACTGGGGGTAAACATCAAGAAGGCATATTGTATATCTCTACTGCTCTATCCCAAACAAGCATGAGTCTTCATTTGATACATTTTACTGATTTCATAAGGCAATTCTTCATTTGGACTTCGCCTCAGTGAAGAGCGGGTTTAATAGGAGTTCTTTCTTTCTCAACTTCATGAAGCAGGAGTGAAGCTGCTTCTAGAAGGAAACAATACTGTGGCCAAAGGTAAAGATTGACAGCAAGGAGACAAAGTGTGAATCCATGATCTATAAACAGTAACAATTACTACAACACAATTGAGAATATTTCTAGTGGGTCTTGAAAATAGTTCCCGTGAGAATTGTCTCATTTGGAGGTGAACGAAAGGTTTGACTGTCTAAACCCTGGCTTTAAAAAAATCACCTCCTTTCTCCAGAGAATCTGCTTTCCCCAAAGACCAATCACCACCTAACCATATTATTGCCATAATGATGAATTGTAGGAGTTTTCTTTCCTGACAACTTTGGCTGATAACTATGTGAAGAGTGATATTCTGGCGCTAGAGAACAAGCTGCAAATGAACCAATCCAGGCTTTAACATTTTAGTAGGATAGATAGATATGCAAGCAAATAATTTTAATATAGTACTATAGCAAGTATCAATTAGCATAGAATTTATCATGTGAACATAGTGGAAATCTGCCTAACTATGCCAAAAATCTAATTGATAAGTAATTCTCTATTCTGCAGTTAATTCAATCAAATCATGCTCAAAATGAGTTTGTAAAAGAAATATCTTTTTATTTTTATGAACTTCGGTATATACAATTGCCCTCTGCTTTTCTGTTCTAATTTCCTATACATGACGGACATCACTAAGTAAAAATTGCCGGAAGATAGGTAACACGGCTGCTCATCAATGAGGAGATGATAAGAACTACATGGGTTGACAAGTCCTTAATTATACTGATGAGTAAAATAAACAAGTTTTTAAACTAATTAATTTAGCTTTTATGTTACAGACAGTAATTCTAACTTTGTTACATTTACTCTAATGCCCAGGGCACTTGGCATAGCTGAAAATAGGGAATTTATGGTTGCTGATCAGAATGATAAACACGCTCTTACCTTTCAACTAATTTTTAGAGAATGTTAATTAGGTAACTTGTTGCAAAAATACTTAATGAGTTCTTATGTGAAGTGGAAATCCTAAGTATCTTCCTTTTGTCCCTTAATGCAGACTTGATTAGTAGCTCCAGGGTAATTATGTTCTAAAGTACTAAAGCAAGAATATTGAAAAGAGGCACAGTTAAATTGTAGCTAATAAGAAATCATGTATTATAAATATTTTTTAATATAATATATTAGGAATATTGCAATTTTACCTAACTATGCAAGTAGACTTGGACTATATCAATGCTAAATACATTTTCTTCTGATGTTGGAAATGATGAGATTAATGTGGGTTTAGATGTACCAATCTTGTATGACAAATGTCAGTTTATAAATAGACACAAACTTATATATATATATATACCTAGTGTGTATATCTATCTATCTATCTACTATAGTATATATCTACTAACTGAAAGGCACTTTTCCCTTTATATACACGGTAAGTACCATTTATTCTTCAAGGTCTAATTCATCAAGAGCCTGCCATGCCAGTGAATTTCCATCTCTAATTTTCATCTTTCTCCAACACACCTAGTTAAAACCGAAAGTTCCATTTTGTATTTACTGTTACTGTTGGTCCATGAGGTATTTAGAACATAAACCCTAGAATTTGTATTCAAGATGTTCAGTATATGGGAGTATGCATTTTTTTCTGCAGAGATGGTATACATTCTCAAAACTATGGTAAAAATAATTATAAAGTTTAAGTAAGAAACTTTATCCTAGATTGTGTGACTTACCAGAAGGAGAGAATCTTAAATTTTAATTTTTAGTTTTAGATATTACAGTTACAAATATATGCATGAATGACATTCATATTTTAAAGAATAAGATGAAGATGAACACCATGAGCCCAACATCCAGCTAAAGAAATAAAGCTATCATACTGTGTTTATCTTCTTTTGGAACTTCATTTAGATGAATATTAGACCCCCTCTCTGCATTTCCCATATCTCATGACTTTTTAATATTTTCTTTCTCTTTCCTCCCTATGCTATTTTTTCCCACATCTATCACTGAGTCTACCTTCATCTCTGTCTAACCTGCTATAAAAAATGCAGCAGCACACCCCCAGCGTGGGGTTCAAGACGGCCATCAGACTGAACAGACACAAGTGGGTTTTGATCTAATACTCCATTTACATAGCTTTGTAGATTGATCCAAGGAGGATTTTCAGCAGGTCCACAACCTTCATCTCATGAGGAGACCCAAAAGCTAAACAGGCACACAGCTTCTTTTGCTTCCTCATCTGCACAGATTGTGTGCAGAACGAATGAAGCAGACACAATATCCCGAAGATGTTCTTTTTCTCCAGAAAGAATTCCCCTTTCCACATGTCGATCACCTAGGAGACGTGCAAGAGCAATCTAGATCACTTTAATCCAATCAGGGGTTGAACAGATTTGAACCAGGTATTCAAGTCCCGGAGAGTCCTGGTCTATTTGAGGTTTACTGCTATTAGGATGTATTCCTTCCTTAGAGGGTCCAACATCCCAGGATAATTATATTTATGGGTCCCTCTCGACTGTACATTGTCCCTGCTAGAAATTACTAAGTGTATTTTGATTCAAGTCCATTGAAATGTTATCTGTAGAAATCTGAGCCCTGAATATAAGCTGTTTTGTCAAGAAAATGTTTATGTTAACTTTTTACGTGTTTTCTGTGACCACTAATAACCTATGATCACTCAAAAACAGATTTTTCAGAGCACAGAGATATTCTAAACTGGCTAGTATGTTTCCACAGAACAGCCTTTTGACATTGAATTCTCATTTTGTTTTGTTTTATTTTTCTCTCTCTTCAGCATCAAGCACCTAAGGGCTGACCAGCAGTTTATGATTTCTAATGAATTTTCCCAAGAAATATGATACTGAAATAAACAAATCAGATGCTTGAACACGGGAGTTTGAATTGAAGAGAGTCAGTTTATCCAGTATGAACAGAATTATAAAGTCATATGAAGAGAAGTGGACCCAGAGAGAATTACCCAGGTGCCTTTAATCATGGAGTGGAAAAGTGGGAATTAACGAGCTTCTGCTGCTTAGAAGAGAATGAAATAAAGGTGCCTAAGCTCCTCAGTAGGTTTTCTTGTCTTGTGCCGGCATGTAGTTTACAGCCATTCAGTTTTGTTTGGCTCCTCTTGTTTCTCCAGTGTTAGATATAGAGCAAATGTTCTCATCAAATCATATGTAATATGTGATAAAAGCAATTTGTAAACAGAAATATACAAATTTAAGGAATATCAATGTTGTGAATCAACTTGGGTAACGATCATTAGGATTCTAATATTAGTTCTTTCTGATGAAGGTGTTTATTTCCGCAAATTAGAGACACTAAATAATTCAAGTAACAAAATTCCTAAAACTACATGTTGTAGGTAGTATATATTGCTACTCAGTGATTGGTTCTTTTTATCACATCAAAAATGTAATTTCCTCATAGAGTCTTTTCTTGTCTATCATTGCAAAATGTAAAACTTAAAATATATTATCTTTTTTTTTTTTGGTGAGGAAAATTAGCCCTGAGCTAACATCTGCTGCCAATCCTCCCCTTTTTGCTGAGGAAGATTGGCCCTGAGCTAACATCTGTGCCCATCTCCCTTTACTTTATATGTGGGCTACCTGCCACAGCATGGCCCGGTAAGTGATGTGTAGGTCTGTGCCTGGAATCCAAACCTGCGAACCCTGGGCCACCAAAGGAAAATTATCTGGTTTTCTTGTTGTTTCTTTTGTTTTTGTTCTTACAATATAATGGGCTTGTCAACAAAGTTATTAACAAGATAATTTGCTCAGCCTTGGATTACCAACTGTCCATTCCCCAAAATACTCCAGAAAAATATGCTGAACAAATGAAGCTGTTTCTTAAACCTGTAGATGTAATGGAAATCACCACATTGAGAATTCTCAAGGTTTTGTGTCTAAGACTGTGATTTTATGGGGAAATTTGTGAAAGAAAGAGCTGGTTGGGATTGGGCCTAGTTTAGAGCATAATAATTTTGGACTGGTGTACACAGTAAGCTGTGGGTCTTAAAGAAAGCTTGACGAGCAATTCATTAATTTTGATAAGTAAGCTAGTTTACTTGGTTCCTTGTCTTATCTTACACGAGCAAATATTATCTAAAGCAAGATGCTCAGCCATATTTGCCTGTTCTCAGTACTGTTTTAATGTGGGGTTGGGAAATCACACCTGTTTCTAGAAAATATATTTGCAAAAGAAAATGTGTTTGGTCTCCGTATTGCTTGCTGTTATTATCTCGGTTTCAGTACTAAGGTCCTTCAGTTTCTTTGCCCTTGCTTTAAGGGACCAAAAGAAAGAACCTACTTTATTTTTTAACCTTCTGATTTTTTTCTTCATCCTGCTATAAAATTATTCCCCAAATCTACCTACTCTTAGAATTCTCACCTAATTAACCCAACTGAAATCATATTTCTCCTACTGAATTTCCTCTTAGCATTTACCGATGAGTTCACACTGTATTATTTCTTCCTATTTGGCTCTGCTTAAGTAAGTTATATGAACTCTCTGACACACAGGCCAGTGTTCGCACCACAGGGTAATTTCATTCTGTTCCGTTGTTCTCAATAGTCTCTCATTATGCCCTCATTCACTTTCCCTCCAGTAACTACTTGCTTCATTTTTATTATATTTCTGTTGTAATTTTGCATATAGTTAGCTCCCCTCAGAGACAGAATAGGGAATTTACACACAAATGCCAGAATTATCCATGTTTTATCTTTCCACTCTGAAACAGACTCCATTTATGCCCACAGCTGTCAATATAGAAACTGTTTCTAAGATTTTAGTCACAATACTCAAAAGGAGCAAAAGATAAGAATTATTCCATTAAACTATTTTTTCTAAGTAAGATAAATAATTCCTACTTTCTGCAATTGTTTTTCTTATTTTCCAACTTTCTAAAAACAAGAAAATATTTTAAATGATTATACTTCAAAACTTAGTAGAAATCTTTTTTGTTTGTAAAAATAAAGCCTTGTTCTTAAAGGGAAGTAATTTAAAATTGATCCCCTGTTTTATATTTAGAATTTTAGAAAACAAGTATATAAAGTACGGTGTAGTATAGAATAATATATCATAGTCTAGAAAACAAGTGTATTTGTCCTACATTCTTCTTTTTCTCATCCCCCTCCACACTTGTATAATTACTGCAGAAACCTGATAAAGTTTCTGTGGTTTTTCATTTTTAATGAGTAGATCCTGATGCACTTGGATGTTAATTTTAAAAGTAGATGCATATGTTTATTTCCTCTTTATTAAGAGTCTAAATTAGGGGTCAACCCGGTGGTGTAGTAGTTAAGTTCATGTGCTCCACTTCAGCAGCCTGGGGTTCAAGGGTTCAGATTCCAGGCATGTATCTACACATTGCTCACCAAGCCACGCTGTGGCGCTGTCCCACATACAAAATAGAGGAAGATTGCACAGATGTTAGCTCAGCGACCATCTTCCTCAAGCAAAAAGAGGAAGATTGGCAACAGATGTTACGTTGGGGCCAATCTTACTTACAAAAAAAAAAGTCTA
This sequence comes from Equus przewalskii, assembly GCF_037783145.1. Classification (NCBI taxonomy): domain Eukaryota; kingdom Metazoa; phylum Chordata; class Mammalia; order Perissodactyla; family Equidae; genus Equus; species Equus przewalskii. The sequence continues at coordinate 59,825,627 of NC_091838.1, forward strand.
AATTAAATTAATCTGGTTGGTTTTTCTTTTCCTTGTGAAATAGTGAACACTAATGGAAAAAGAAAATCTTCCATATGTGTCTTGACTTATTATAAGTGGATCAAAATTAATTAATTTTTTATTTGTAGGTTTGTGTTATTTTGTTAAAGTTTAATTTGTAATGAAAATTAGTAGTAGCACAACTTGATCAAGACAGCATAAATCTATTATAATTGCTTATAAATATTTACTAAATAAAAAATATAAAGTTGCACTAGCAGTTGATCTCATATAGAGATGGATGGTGATTTTTTAAAATTAATTTAAATATCTATTAATGATTATAATTTAATTGTAAAAGTACACAAGTTTTATCAATTTATATAATCAAATATTTTATTTTTATAAATGTGATTTTTGAGAAAATTTGTTCAAGTATGTAATAGATATAGAAGGAATTTTGTTATGTGACATGAGCTTTAAATGTATTTTTTAAATAAAATTTTAATAATGTAGACCTAGCTCCTCAATTTATAGGAAAAGCTTTCTTCATCATCAAACAAATCACCAAAATCATACCTACTTTTTTAGAAAAGTCCTGGCTTTATTGTTTTAATTTTTTGCTGAGGAAGATTCACCCTGAGCTAACATCTGTTGCCAATCTCCCACTTTTCATATGTGAGTAACTGCCACAGGGTGGCCACTGACAGACAAGTGGTATAGGTTCACAGCTGGGAACTGAACCTGGTCCACCAAAGCAGAGCACACTGAACTTAGCCACTAGGCCACTGGGGCTGGCCCTGGCTTTATTTTTGAATTCAGATAAGTACTTTATTGTTGATCCCTGTGACAATCATCACAATTCTGAATTAAAACCTTAATACAGATGTTGAGATAGAGGTTGGGTTCTCCCAGAGCTGTTATGAAACAGAGATTGTGTCATTAGAAATTTATTCAGGATCGGGGCTGGCCCCTGGGCCGAGTGGTTAAGTTCGTGCGCTCCGCTGCAGGCGGCCCAGTGTTTCGTTGGTTCGAATCCTGGGCGCGGACATGGCACTGCTCATCAGACCACGCTGAGGCAGCGTCCCACATGCCACAACTAGAAGAACCCACAACGAAGAATACACAACTATGTAGCGGGGGGGCTTTGGGGAGAAAAAGGAAAAAATAAAAAAAATCTTACAAAAATAAATAGAAATTTATTCAGGGTCAATTCTTGTGGAGGGAAGAGGGATTGAGATTGGACAGAGGGAGATGTCAAAGTGTAGTGCAAGTCTACCAAAGCCTCACTCAACCTAGTGAGAAACTCTACATGAAAACAATATGCCTCTTCACAGGTTCAACCTGGGTCTGAGATGCCAGGTGTTGGTACCCTCCTTGCTAAAAGGTTGCAAGCTGCCTCAGCTTGGCCTTGTATGAGGCAGCTCTCTGGAACTGAAGCAGCCTCTGACAGTCTGAAGCAGCCACGAAGGACCCTCTTTGCTACCTCACTTCCTACAGCTGGGCAGCACATATTTCTGTGAACTGGGAATTTAGTCGACCTCTTTATCTACCACAGTTCACTTTTGTGCTTGTTATATACACGTCTCTGAATTCAAGGAGCACCTCCTCCAAGATTCTGGTGCCTCTTTTATTCTGAAAAGAAAATCAGAAGCGTTAGTGAGAAAAACTGTACTCTTCATCCCTGCAGTATGATTCAGGGCCTCAACTAATATTTATCATTTAACTCCCCCATTAGTCATTCTAGATTCTACTTTCCCCCAGCCACCACGGGCCCCACTGGCTTAAGAGGTGGCCTAACTCTGACCCTCATATCTGAGGAGTTGAGCCATGGCTTATCACGTACTTCTATGACTGGCTTTGCTAAATCTGTTCATTTAGTCACAATTTGTCAAGGGAGTTCCCAGATGCTTCCAAGAGAAACATCTGGCATCCCCACACATTCTTTTCTGTTTCCATTGTGTAACAGCAGCCTCCTGACAATCAGGGTCAGTTTCCTCTGCTAAGATGGTGATTTCTCTTCTTGCCTGTTGGCTCCTGAACATAAGGAGCCCAAAGTGCCCAGGCAGCATCACATCTTATAAATCAATAGGATTCTTGCTATGTATTCTGGCAAAAGTGTGGCTTCTTTGGGAACCTAAAGATCTAATTTTTCAGGATTTAGGATTCTAGGATGAGTAGCAGAATGTTTCCTGGTGATTGACTAAGATTGATTGAAAATGGTGCCACTCCTACTTCTATCCTTTAGTACTTGGACCCTGTTTTATTCATACTTGAGACACAACATAATATAAATGTCTTTGATTCAATTATATATGCTTCCTCGAAGATGGTTTTTCATCCTTGCAGAATGTTGCCTCTATGGTGGTACTCCAGCTGTGCTTTAGCAGGCAGTTCCAACTCTCTATTAAGATAGCAGCTGCTGAATGGTATAGTAAGTGATATGATCAATCTCAAGGTCGTGGATCCACTCCCACACTTCATTCTGTTAAGTGGATCCCTTGGACTGATGTAAGGTTATGTAGGAATCCTCGCTGGTGGATCAAACACATATTTCTCTGAGAACAAATCAGTGGATTTGTGTTAACTTTCTTACTCAATCCACATCAATTGGCATAGCTCTATTATTTTTAAAGCTGAATGATATTCATCGTATATAGACTTACACTGAATAGTTATAGCTTATAAGGGGCCCAAATTACGTGCTTTGCAATTAATTCTGCCATCTCTTTGATAGAAGTTAAAGGTAATGCCCTTCCACTATGGAAAAAGCCTAATAAAGCCAAGTTATTCCCAAGTGACCACTTGGTCTCCTTTAGAAATGGCGCCATAATGGAGACCCAGAGTTAGTCTCTCTTGTTGGTGGGTTGGACATGAAGGGCACCAGTAACTAGATCACCCTGATGTCAGTCAGCCTTAGTAATCAGCAACTCTAGCGCTGGCATAGTGACTATATGAATCAAGTAGCCCTGTGACAGAGTGGAGGCCATGCATGGACCCAACAGCAGGGACTGTGACTTACCGAGGGTGATCTGGTTTTCCATCCTTGCAGAATATTGTCTCTATGGGAGGATTTCAGCAGTCTTCTTAGCATATAAATATGCACTCATATTTGTTGAATAAATCAATGAAGATCAAGATAAATAACTGAGGTTACCAGTTCTGAAAAGGAATGAAGATGCCTAAAGAAAAAGAGTCAGCTAATTAAAATATGAATAGTGTATTCAAGACATTAACCTGACTCAGGAAGGCTTTAACCATGTGATGGTGGAGTGAACTTGGTTTTGTAATTATCACTTTTCTAATGTTTATGAGTTTGTGGTATTTTAAGACTTATGGTGGGATTGTAGCTTACATGATACACTTCTCAGTCCTTTAGTTCCAGGCAACGTTTAGAGTGTGTTTCTCAAAAACTCATATGCATAAAACTATGTGAATGAGGGGGAATTTACTGTTTTTGTCTCTTTAGGAAGAAGGGACAGATTTATTTGGTCTAAAGAAGATTCTAAACTAGGTGAATTTTCAATGTCACCTAGAGTTAAAGAATAGCGAGGGTCATAAGATGGAGACTAGCTCCTAAATTTATTGTTGTTTCTTCTAACAATAACAATATATTCTTCTTCTAGAGACTTGAGAACATATTGATAAATAATAACAATAACACGGGCAACAATAACAGCTAATATTTAAAGAGTACTTACTATCTGCCAAGTGTTGCACATGTATTATTGCCATCAAACTTCATAATAAATTATGGTAGATGCACTATTATTTTTCTCACATGTGGTAAATTAGGCAGGGAGGTGTTAAGCACCCTACCCAAGGTCAAACATCTCCATCCAGTATAAAATTCTATACATTTACTAAATATTTAAGAAGGTAATTACTTCTAGAATGTTCTATAAAACTTTCCCAACTTTATATTTTGATACTAATAAACAATTTGCACACATAATGTGATTTAATATTGCTAATAAAACACCTCTTAACTCTGTCTAGTTCACAGACCCAGAAATTTATTTTTTTAAATATATAGAGTGTATTTTCTTCTGTCTTTGATATATATATGCACTTGCATCCACAGATAATTTCTTTAGATATGTGGAAATTAAATTAGAAAATTATTAGAGCAACAAGAAAACCTCAAAGGCACAAAATTATGAAAGATTATTTGAGAGTTACGAAAAACTAAATTTTTTCCTGATACCAATATTGATATGAACTAAATGACTGGTAGATAAATATAATAATCGAATAAATTGGCCTTTGAAATAATACTACACTAAAGGACTCAGATGAACCCCCTAGATAGTTCTTGTTTTTCTGTAGAATAATTTGCAGACAATATGGCTAATCATTTGACGAGTTTTGCTCCTGATCTTGATTCTGCCCTGCTATTTTTGGAATAAATTAAGGATAAGAATGTTGCTCTCATGATTTTATTTTTTATAAGCTAGTATTAGAACCACAATTTTTTTTCTGGTATACCTATGTGCCCCTAGGTTGGTCAATACCTTCTAAATCCCTTAAGTTAGGAGGTACGCATTATAAGAATCAAAGAGAATTCTGAGGAAGAAGTGTCTTCACAGACTATCTAACCTAGGGTAGGTATTTATTAGCTAAAAAAAGTGAGGTTCAGGGGGCCAGCCCGGTGGCACAGTGGTTAAGTTCTCACGTTCCACTTTGGCAGCCTGGGGTTCACCCATTAGGATCCCAGGTGCAGACCTACATACCGCCTGGCAAGCCATCCTGTGGCAGGCGTCCCACATAAAATAGAGGAAGATGGGCACAGATGTTAGCTCAGGGCCAGTCTTCCTTAGCAAAAAGAGGAGGATTGGTGGTAGTTGTTAGCTCAGGGCTAATCTTCCTCAGAAAAACAAAAAAAACTGAGGTTCAAGAAAATATTTAATATCTGTCAAGGAATATGTGATGCACTCAAATTGGGTAATTTGAAGGGAGTTTAGTTAAGGGTTTATTTTCAAAGGTGAAGGTAGAAGCAACAAGGGGTAGCATAGACTCTTAGGATTCACTAGAGAAAGGAAAAGTTTCTATCCTAGACCTAAGACATCAAAAGAGAAACAGAGATTACCAGAAACTGGAAAAGGTACCTCTGGGGAACGAGCCACCTGGAAGAAACCAAGGCCATTGACTGAGGGATGCAGCCAAACAACATGACTGAAAGGGAGCTTATGGAATTAAAACTCTGACTTCACTCTACACAAACTTAGAATCTCTTGTGAATCCTCCACTCAGAAGCCAGACACCCAGGGAAGCTGTTGATATAGGCATATTGGTGAAGTCCTGGTGCCTAGAGCACTCTGAAAAAGGATAGAGAGAAGACATAGAGTAGCCAAGGGAAAATAATGAGAACAAGCTTCTGGATGAAAGGACATATCTGTAGAAAACATAAATTTCTCTGACTTTTAAGATCATATCTATGAGGAAAAAAGGACTATTCTCTCATTGAAAAACCACTTCTGATCACTTTTCTAGGCACTATTTTTAGGCAATGGGGTCATAGTAATGAAAAAGACAAATAAACTTCTTACCCTCATGAAACTTAAATTAGATGGGAGTGGGAATAATAAAAAAAGTGGTAGACAAATATACAGAAAGATTATAGTTTTAATAAGTGCTCTGTAGTAAAGAAGTGCCTGAGAAAAAGAGAATAATAAATATGTAAGATGGACAGAGAAAGTAATGATTATGTCTATTTCAGAGATGTGGAAATTTAGAGATTATCATTATGCAAATTGGCATATTTTAATGATAGATATAGAAGACCTAAGTTTTCTGCATTCATACTCAGTTTTGCGTTTTTTTTTTTTTTTTTCACATTCTCTGTCAGGGAAGTTAGTATTTTAAAATATTAATCATATGTCTTTTTCAAGCTCATATTTCTTTCTACAATTGGTACTTCCACTATTTAGCGAACAAATCTTCCTGTGCTTGTTGCCTTAGGAGAAGGGTGATGAAGTAGAAAGCAAAGAACGTTTACGAGTCTCAAATAGTTTGGAGACTCAGCAGATAAAACAAATCTTTGGGAGTAATGGCAAAGTCTCTAACGGAGACTAGAAAACTTGCCAATTGTGAAAAGGTGGAGAGATGGAAAGGCTGAGACTTGAGCAGGAAAGGGGAAAGCAAAAACTAACAAACTAATAAAAAGGACACAACTTTCAGATCTTATCAGATAAATTGGATCTAAGAGCATAAGAGCATGCACCCCCATTCTATGAAGAATCAGAATATGAGCTTAAAAAAAATCAGAACAGGAAATACTGTATAGTATGCCCAGATCGAAGTTTTGAGGATGATTTTATAAAATTCTGTTGAATCATGGGAGATAAAACAGCTGTAGAGTAATGCACTTGCCCAGGAGGAGTGAGAGGCCTTACAGAGTAATATGGGGTTGCATCATAGAATTTCCTTTGGTTCTAGAGCAGCCAAGCCTAGTTGAGATAAGAAGAAAGGACACAATAAACACACAAAAGACAAAACACAGGAAACCAGACATGACAAGGTACCTCTCAGTCAACGCCAATGTGTTTGAGAGATGTCAGGCTTCATATGAAAACCTCTCCCACTTGACACAGCATTAAAATTCTCAGAATTTTTTATGCAATAACAAGGAAAGTTTCTGCTACCTTAACAGAATGGGATTTATCAGAGAAATTGAGTCATAATGGGGAAAAAAAAAGAACAAAATACAGTTTTTGCATACCTCACATCACATGCTGCAACTTGAAGCTATGGCACACACAACTTCAAAATTTTTAAATGTTTGGATAACATATTCTTTCTTTTTGGGCATTCATCCAAATTAAAGTGATTCATTAGGTTTTAAACTTTTATAGTTTTTGTTTTATTTTAGGAAAACGTAAACTATTAATTCTTCTATTCAGAGCATGCCACGAGGAAAATATTTGCATTTTTGTGTTAATCATACCTGGATTTGAATACAGTCTCTGCCTTGCAAAATTTACTCAAACTAACTAACCTCATTTTGCTTATCTATGTGAGGAGGAAAATAACAGTTACCCTGGAGGGATGTTTTCTACTATAGAAATAATATAAAGAAAGGAATTATATATGTTTAACAGACAGCCATTTGATTTTTCTTTTTAAAGTTGATAGTTGAGTCTTTAGGGACTAAATAAACTTGATCATCATATATGACCTGATTTTTTTCAAAATAATCTGTTTCTTTGCCACTCACTATATTGTAGTAAGCAGTCCTTTGGGAATAAAACATCACTCTGGGAAATGGTAGTGTTTTCAGACCCAGGGAACATGCAGTTCCTTTTGCTACCTCAAGTCATGTGTTATGATTGTGGGAAGAATTCTGTAATCACGTAGTAAGCATCCATTATATGAAAGATCAAGCTTGTGGTTTTCAAAGAGAAAAAAAAATACATTAGAACAAAAGAAAATAATTTTTATAACTAGAAAAAGGATGGCTGATGTTGCTTCTGTTTATTTCCATTCTGTTTATGCTTCCCTGAATCTTTGATAATGTTCAATATCTTTGAATATTCAAGTGGTTTAATTCTGTAAAACAATAGAAATGATAAGTAGACCCATAACTCACTCTTCAAATTAACACTTAAAAACATGTGGAAATTGTATAAATATATAGAGTATCTCTTTTTTTCTTACTTGAAATGTTGTGCTATCGTACATTTGGCTCCGATGGTACATTTTCATTTGTACACAGATCACAATGTTTAAGGCAGCAATAGCTGAAGACTCTAGCTAAGAGCGGGTGGGAAGTCAAATTAAATACAAAACTGAATGATTAGGGTGGATAGAAACAATTTTAAGTTAAATAACAATATTAATTCAGAGAGTATACACAAAATAAAATAAAGAAGCTATATCCCCAGTAAAATCTACTAATTTCAAGACAAATGATATAATATTTGATATTAAAATTGTGTTGAATGTACAACATAGGTCATATTATACAAAAAATAAATGACTTTTAGAAATGATTTAGTCCTTTGGGGGAAAAAATAGGAAAATATAAAGAGAGATAAATAGCAAAAACTTTTTTTAAACTTTAAAATGGTAAGGAGCTTAACATAGAGGAGGGACGTATAGAGAAATCACATTTAATCATTTTTTAATTTCGAGATTTGAAGAATGTGGTGGCATTTTAAGTTAAAGTATAACAAGAATGTGAAAATGGAGATAAACAAGTCAACGTGTGCGGAAAGTCAGGGGATAAATTAGTAGTATAGAAGGACGACAGGAACTAACATACAAGAAAGAACTTGGTCTCATAAAAGCAGACGAATCAAGCAATTCTTTATGCAACTTACTGGATATTATCAGTCCCACTGCTAACATCAGTTATATCACCATGAAAAAGATCTTACATATTTTCAAATGTCTCTGGATAAACCAGCGTTCTTAATAATAGCAAGAAAACAAGCTGATGATGCACAAAATATTTATGCCTTGGCAATAAATAAAGAATTTGGTTCTTCCTCCATCTAAGCCTAAATCCTTCCTTTCAAACAGAACCAAACTACATGCAGACACAAAGGTACTCATGTTTGGTAAGTGAAATTTGAAAAAGAAACAGGGTATTTTGAGTAACATAAATTCATTGACAAATATTATATTTTTTTTCCTCAAAGATAGTGCTGGTAATGCCTTTGAACCCTGTAAAATATACTCAAAATATCTACCATAATCATTCCTCTTGTCAGAGCATTGTTGTAATCCCCACTCCTGTTTGGCTTGAAAAGAGAGAAAGGAGAACTCAGGAAATGCTTGATAGATGACCAGAGATCATTGACAAGGCAAAGAGTAGACCTGTGCCTTGGTCTTATGAAACTTGAATCCATCATCCCCAAAGATATTAGGTTATACATGGTAGTTGGATATTTTTCACTGATTTCAGCAAAAAAGGCATACATGATCCCTTGGCTGTGTGGGAGGAATGGGGCTTTTCAGAGGCTAGGAATCCTAAACGTTTGTTTATTATTTCGTTAGTTAAAAATATGTTGTGCTGCTAAAAATAATTTTGAAAACACTGACTTTGTTGAGTTAAAATTAACAGTACAAATTTTCCATTACATTAAAGATTACATATATCTTTATGGACCAATCTGAGTACCCAACCGCTAGTCAACATTTGCATTCTAAAGCAAAGTGTAAAGACCAACATTTGGTGTACCATCTGACCATAAGTTGAGGACCATCCAGTCTTAGCATCTCTTCCTTCACTGAAATCCAATCTTTCCGCTTTACTTTCTGAGAATCCATCCCTAGTTTGTAATCTAATACAGTTAACAATACCCTGGGCATATTTTCTGTCTCTCGCTTCTCAGGGACATCATGCAGTACAGTGGAACGCCAGCTTCACTGATTACAAGCTGTGTAGTTAGACAGGATATTTAACCTCTGGGAGCCTCAGTTCATTTATTAGTCATGACTATCTCACAAGAGCAGTTCGAGGATTAAATGTAAATGTCATGTGGAGTCCCTTGATCCTCCCTTACTGGTAGTCATAATTATTATCATCACCTTTGTTGTTGCTGTTGCTGTTTTTAATTATTTGGATGGGGTCCGAACTTGCTCTAGCCATTTTATTTCATTAAGAGTCTGCAGGTCAGGGCCCTGTTCTCTCTGTTGGACTTCCCTGATGCTTTCTGCCTCACTGGTTCTGATGCTTTGGCTTCCGTCCTCTGGCATGGTGTCTACTTCGCCCTCATTATGTAGAGCTATAGGCACCAAATGAGCCCTGTACTGCCATCTATCACCTTCTCATCACGCTGAGCGTCCTCAAGTGCTGGATCATACGAGGAGTGACGTTGGGGTTCAGGCTCCAATCATTCATTTAGATGAATAAGGCCCTGACCCAGGGATTAACTGTGATACACCCCTTGTAAAATGAAGACTTTTATTCTGGTTGTTCATAGAGCCATATATCTGTTACGAAATCATTTATTCTAAATTGATGCTTTTAAACACAATGATCAATTAAACAAGATGAAAAGGATCTCTTCCCAGTTTTGTACCTAAAAATTTTAAATTCTACAAGTCATTCAATTACATGCCTTTCTTTTCTTCTAACTAGGAAGATTAATCACCACCACCCTCCTATTGTATGCGATTGGTACTAAAAACATCACTTTGAAAACAGTGAGAGAAAAAGGGAGTCCTTAAAAAATTTTAAAAAAAGCCCTTTTTCAAGCATGTTCCAATGAATTTGTTTTTATTGGGCTAAAATCCTAAGGAAACTGACTCTGAACACCTGATTACAATTTTGAATCATTACGGCCCTTTGAAATATTAGATTCCAGAAAGGTAGTATGTCCTAATGTAGCTTTTAAAACCACATTAAAATATTGCTTGGGTTGCCAATATCTCTCTTGCTTTTTAGAGCTTGGGGAAAAAATAAAATAAAAGTAGCATTATCAAGAGTTCTCTTCCTGTTTTTCAGTTGTTCTCTATTTACTGCGTAAGAAACCTCACCAAAGCAAACAATTTCTTTCATCCATATTCAGACCACCCTCCAACTTTTTCATCAAATGGGAGTCTCACACAGCCTCTCTTTTTTGCTAAAGTGGTTCCACGTGGCAGCACAAAACACAGAGTTTAATTTAAAAGGAGGCAATAGAATATTGGCATCAACCAATTGTTGATGTCAAGAGAGAAAATGCAATAAAGATTTGCTTATAACTGAAGGAACCTCAAGGTGATTTGTGAATCCCATCTACTGTGAAAAACCATATAAATCCAGATGCTGTTATCAACAACAGTAAACAAGTTTCAAAGATTAGGTCAAGTCAACACTTGAGCCCTCAAGGCTTGAAAGACTTCGAGAATGAACTGAAAATAAAAGCCGAAAACTGGGTGAAAAAGCAGCACATGATCATTTATGTTGACCTTAAAACGAGGTTAAAAATGCTACATGTATCACCAAACATGATTTCGGTCACTAGTCAAGATAATTCAGAATCCATTTGGGAATACTTTACAAAAAAATGATTACTGATATTCTAAAAAATGAGCAAATATAGCATTGTGTTAATTCAAATAATATAAACAAAATATGATTGATAACTGCCTGGTACATCACTTCTGTGATGCCTCCTGGAGTCTGCCCTGTGCAAAAGCCCCTTCCGTGGTCTTCCTATACATAGGTGGACAGATCTATAAAAGAATTATGACCACAAGAGATTGGACCTGGTGTTGGCTTTTGTCCCAAGACTGTCATCTTTAACCTGGCCAACAACATATGATTCAGCCTATTGAACTAGTTCTATATAACATGACCACTGTACAGTAGATGGTGATGGTTGTGAGGGAGGGAGTATCTCCATTCTTAAAAAATTCCCAGATAATTTTAATGAACATTGAAATCAAGAACCACTGAAATATTGCTAATTTATCAAAAAGCATTTGAGAGCTAAAATATGGTGCTTTCATTTTAGACTCTTATTTTGACTCTTTAGTCGTGGTGTATTTGTTGGCAGTTTGGAGTAAATCAAAGAAAACTAATATTGTCCTCCAGGAACTTCCATTCTAGTAGAGAACATAAGTTGCAAACACAAAATTGTATTTTAAAATGTTCACTAGAAATGAATGTAATTTTTTGTGGGAAAGTTAAAGAAGGAGGGAATAAATTACTTTTTCCATATTAAATGAAGGAAAGATTCATAAAGAAATAACATTTGAGACAAATTTTGAAGGATAAATAGGTTTTTACCAGATAGAGAAGACAGAAAACAAGCATATCACCAAGTTTATGTAAACACATATTTTTATATAGGTGTGAAACATGTCTCTATATTTGATTCAGAAGTTCTGAATGACTAGAAGAGAAAGGAAGGGTAAAACAAAAATTAGCAAGTATTAGGTATCATGATTGTTTAACTGAAATTAACTTTTCCAATCCTTAATTTTCTCATCTATGAAATAGGGATTAGAATCCTTGCAGCAAGAATTTCCTACAACTCCCTTAGCTCCAAGCATAGACCCACTACTATAGCAATTACCCAATAAACAGCAGTCTCATTACATTTTCCCCATCAAAAAAAGATATGGGAATACAGAAAAAAATAAGAAGTGAGATTACACTTAATTATTAAAGAGAGTTTGGAGGAGCTGTGAAAGAAATGATTGAATAGAATGTTTTGCTATATAGTCAAGTGCCACAAATGACATTGTGGTCAATAATGGGTTGCACATACGATGTGGTCCCATAAGATCAATACCATATAACTTAGGTGTGTATTAGGCTATACCATCTAGGTTTGTTGTTACGACACTCTATGATGTTGGCACATGGATGAAATTGCCTAATGATGCATTTCTCAGAATGTGTGCCCTTCATTAAGCAGTGCATGACTGTATTTTATGCTACAAATCTACAGTTATTACTTTGCTACAAGGATGGTGAAAAGCATTAATGTTCGAGTCAGAAAAAAATGCTGAGATGTCATAATTAGCCATCTCTTAATGAATAGATGCTTTCTTTAATGTTTTCTAAAGAGTTCAATTTTCTAAGTGAATCCAATTTTCTATTGACTTTTGACTTTGATTATAAAATCAGAAATGTGCTCTGATTAAGTCAAAAGCCCCTTACATATAAATATGAATATATTTTAAAAGGCAGCAAGTCTTCCAAAATCATCCATTTTGAAAGAGATAATAACCTTCTGCTGTATTTATATTTATCTGAACATTGTCACTGGTCCTTTAGGAGAGGTTAATTCAATTAAATTCAATGTTTTTTTTATTGATTTCCTACTATGGGTCAGGCACTTTATTAGCCACTATGCTTTAACACCTGGGTAAAGATATGATTAAGAAATAGATGTAAACTGAAGAAATTTGTATATATTAGGGAAAAAATTGAGAATTCCATGAATTACATTAATGTCAGAAAGATATAAATGCTACAAATGTTCTATGTCCTATAAATATTATGTGATGTCACATAATTGAATCTAAGAAGAAACTGGACTAATTACACAAATCATGAGATTATGCAAAATTAATTAATTTTAATCAATTTACAATTGTTTAAAACTAAAGAGACTGAAGTACATTTTCCCATTTGCTGTGGTAAGACAAATAAAACATGGGGAACTTTCCATAATATTTTAAAAGTAAAGTTAAATTTTACACGATTTAATAATATTTTATATTTCATTAAAATATAGTTTTTTTAGTTCAACATGTAAAAAAGAGAGAGAGACAGGAAACATAGAAAGATACATAAAAATGCTGTGGAAACAGAAGGAAAGCATGTTTTCCTTTGCTGTCTTGCATAGTAACAAAATGCATTGGAGAGGAAATGACATTTGAACTGGATTTTAAATGATTAAGGAGAAAAGAAGGGAGAAAATATCGTTAGCAGAGAAAAAAAGTGCATTGAAATACAGGTGTGGACTTGTGTAGCATCATCAGAGAACAGTGAGAAGTTCATTACTATTAGAACAGAGTGGAGCAGTGGCCAGGTATAAAGATGGAAGTATAGGTTAGTCTAAATATTAAGGAGTCTTAAATACCTGGTCAAGGAGGTTTAGATGTTATCCTCTATGTAACAGAGATTATACCAGAGGTCTGTGGATACAGGAGCAGCGTGGTTCGATTTCTGTTTGAGAAATATAATGTTGACAACAGTGAGGATGAATTCAGGTCGGGCAAGAACAGATAATACGTGTATAGCAACATTCCAGGTGAGAAATTAGGAGGGATTAATCTAAAGGGTGGCAGCGGTAAAGGGAATAAATTATCTGCTGGGCATTGAGTGAAAGGGACCTCCTGAAAAACAATTCTCTAGTAGTGCTCAAAAAACAAGCTTATTAGTAATGATTGATATGTTTCATGGCTTCTTAGAATCCTATTTTAGGAAGGAATGTAAAAGATATGTCGCTCAACTATCTACCCAATACAGAATCTCCTCTAAAATAGCAAGACAACCACTATTTCTTATTCCTCATCCACTTGAACCTCTCTATTGCTTGGGAAAATATACGATAATTTATTCTTCTCATTTATCTTCCACAATGAACAACACATTGTTTTCTATGTGTTTATTGTCTCCTTAATTTTTATGCATTATATTCCATCCATGTACAATGTCCCTATATCTCTTGGCTCTCTTCAAATTCCACTTCAGTGTGCTATTTACAGTGGGCACTGAAATAGAGATCACCTGGGGTTATTCTTCAGTAAAATTTAAGATATCAAAGAAAGACATAGCAGAATAAACATTCTGGTACTATTAACCAATAGAAGCAATAAACAATCATATAAGAAATAATTCAAATGTGAAGTTGTTTTTAGGAAACCAGTAGTCTTCTAATGAGTTTTAATCTATGAACTCTTCGATTGGATCAACATGAAATTCCACTCACAGCAATAAGAAATTAGTTCAGGACAGGAAATTTTCTGAGCTCAATTGGTTTCATGAAGATGGACAGAGTGGATCTCAACTCTGAGATCATAGTCAGATCTTCTCTGACAGTAAAATATCAATTTATTAATTGCATTATAGATAAGATGTTAAAATCATCCACAGTTACATAATCCTTTAACCATGATTCATTAAGATAATTTTATAATTAACTGGATTTTTAATGTGGCAAGCCTGTAATAAACCACATAAACAGCAGAAATGACAATATTCTGTAACTTATTCTGCAAGTACATTCATATAGGCAAACCAAAAATTAAATTCTTAATCTTTAGTAACTTGTGGTTTTTTCCACACTCTTGTTTCTGCAGTGATTCTCAATCATTGTATCCTGATACTGTCACTTAAAGATAGTTATTTGTATTAGGCATGGGGAAGAACTTCAAGTGAAATGACGTTTTGTTCACTTTATTTATTTTTCTTTGACAGCAGTTACTACCGAGATGATTTGAACAGCTTAAACCAAAAAAAGTAGGAAGCAAGATACATTATTTTGTTCTTGTTGTTGTTGGTCCTCTGAATGAGGAGAAGATGGAATGGTTTCAAGGCTTGTTAAAATCATATTTGTAATTTTGGAAGATCACACTATTGACAAACCTGGATTAGAAGGAGTCTGAGTAAAAGTATAGGAATAATTTGAGGTTATTTAAATAAAGGAAATATAAAAGGATAAAGGACTGAACAATGTAGCATTAATGGGAATTAAGAAAATAGGAAAGTCTTTAAATTATTTGGGAGATATTATCAATATAACTTGTTTATACGAGCGACTTGAGTGAAAGGCTAACTTCCATATCATTAATAGGGTTTACAGGAAGTGGTGCAAGTTCGGTGAAAACGTAATTAGTATGTCACTTGCCTTAAAAAACTTCACAAAGAATTATAAAAGTAAGACAGGAGATAATACTGAGCTTCATAACTCAAAGTATGATCTGTGGACCAGCAGCATTGACATTCCCATCGGTGTTGGAAAATATGAAAGACAATGAATATAGGATGACAAGGTTTGAAATTCATCTCATAGGAAGTTCACAGGAAGAGAGAGAATGAATGTGACACACTGTTCAAAGATATGAATGAGTACAACATCTCTAGTTTACCCAGGAAGGTCAATGAATAGAGAGCAGAATAGCACAAATAAATTCATATGTAGACATATTTTGGTGACATTTCTAAGCAATACATGCAAAAAGAATAACTTAAAAAGACTTCCACCCAGATAAAAACATTTGAAGTGATAAGAAACTTCTTAATGGACATATATCCTTAATAGAACTGTGTTAAAAGAACTTCTACTAAATCTTCTATAAGAGGAAGGAAATCCAGAAATATGGTCTCATTTTTTTTAAATTAATGGAAATAAATACAATTTTTAATACACACACACATGAACACCAACATTCTTTGTTGCCAAGAAAAAATTACTGAGAAAAAATAAACAAAAAAAAAATTGCCAATAGCTTTCTTCAAGCAAAGGGGTTTTCTAGGACATTTTTCCATCATTACATTTGTTATTATTTCAACATTCTCTGATGAACATGCATTAATTAGGTAATAAAAATGATGATTATTCAAAACCAAATATCAATTATTCACATTTAATTGAACAGCTTTTCTAACTAATCCAGAGTTTCAATTAATTTTGATGATGGTTGACATTAATTATTACTTACTAAAATGTTGGTTTTTTTTTTTAAATCATTCTGCCCAGGAAAGCATAATGAAGATTTCTACTGAAAAAAAAGTCTATTACATTTATACGAATACTTCAGACTTAACTTTTCTCTTTTTCCTTTGCAAGTCATAACAAGAAAATTTTCACAATCAAGATACATCAGAAATGTCAGGACTGCTAGTGTGACTCCATTTTTAATGCTTCAATTTAACAATAATATTCTCAACTCCTCTTGCGTATTCTGTGTGTGGGGTGGGGAAAGGGTAATTAAGAGTTACGCAGGGTGGCCCCATGGCATATTGGTTAAGTTTGACACAATCCGCTTCAGCAGCCTGGGTTCATGGATTTGAATCCCAGGCATGGACCTACACCACTTGTCAGCCATGCTGTGGTGGTGACCCACATACAAAATAGAGGAAGATTGGCACAGATGTTACCTCAGGGCTAATCTTCCTCAGCAAAAAAAAAAAAAAAAAAAAAAGAGTTACTGAATGTGTCACATGCCAGTTTTCTCCATAGGTGCTTTATTTACTAATGACTAATTTTTCACAAGATTATAGATAACTCAAATACTGAAAATAATCATTTGAAAAAAAAGTTTTTCATTTAGGTGTAGTGAAGATGGTACAGAAATTTCCTGTATATTCTTCCTCTAGCTTCTCCTGATGTTTCCATCTTAGCTAAGCATTTATCAGTAATAAGAAACTAACACTGGTACAAAACTATTAATAAAAGTACACAGTTTATTCGAATTTCATGTTTTTGAATGTCCTTTTTTTTATGTTTCAAGATCTGTTTCAGGATCCATTTCAAAATACTACACTGTCATTTACTTATTTTGTTTACCCTTCTCCAATCTGTGATCATTTCTCAGTACTCCCTTTTTTACTGAAAATTCTTTTTTTTATCATTAAGGTATAATTGACATATAACATTACATTAGTTTCAGGTGTACAACATGATTGGATATTTATATATATTGCAAAATGATCACCACAGTAAGTCTAGTTAACATCCATCACCACACAGAGTTAAAAATGTTTTTCTTGTGATGAGAACTTCTAAGATTTACTCTCTCAGGAACTTTCAAATATGCAACACAGTATTATTAAATATAGACAGCGTGCTGTACATTACATTGTGATGACTGACATTTTATGACTGGAAGTTTGTACCTTTTGACCTCCTTCACCCATTTCACTCACTCCCCCACCCCTTCAGCCTCTGGAAACCAACATTCTATTCTCCGTATCTATGATCCTGGTTTATTTTTAGAATTCATATATAAGTGAGATTATACTGTATTTGTCTTTCTCTGTCTGACTTATTTCACTTAGCATGATGCCCTAATGCCCTCAAGGTCCATCCATGTTGTTGCAATGCAAGATTTCCTTCTTCTTATGGCAAAATAGTATTCCATTTTATATATACCACAATTTCTTTATCATTTACCCATCAAAGGACTCTTTGGTTGTTTCCATATGTTGGCTATTTTAAGTAATGCTGCAATGAACATGGGGATGCATATATGCTTTCAAGGTAGTGTTTCTGTTTTCTTCAGATAAATACCCAGAAGTTGAACTTCTGTATCACATGGTAGTTTTATTTTTAATTTCCTGAGGAACCTCCATAACGTTTTCCTTAGTGGTTACACCAATTTCTATTCCCACCAATAATGCACAAGTGTTCCCTTTTCTGTATATTCTTTCCAACACTCATTATTTCTTGTCTTTTCGATGATAGCCATTCTAATAGGTGTTAGGTGATATCTCATTGTGGTTTTAATTTGCATTTCCCTGATGATTAGTTATGTTGAGCACATTTTCATGGAGCTGTTAGCCATCTGTATATCTTCTTCGGAAAAATGTCTATTCAGATCCTCTGCCCATTTTAATCAGATAGCTTGTATTTTTGCTATTGAGTTGTATGTGTTCTTTATCTTTTGGATATTAACTCCTTATCAGATATATGATTTGCAGATATTTTTTCTCATTCAGTAGGTTGCCTTTTCATTTTGTTGATGGTTTCTTTTGCTGTGCAGAAGCTTTTTAATTTGATGTAGTCCCACTTGTTTATTTTTGCTTTTGTTGCTTGTGCTTTTGGTGTCAAATCCAAAAAGTCATCCCCAAGACCATGTCAAGGAGCTAACCTCTGAAGTTTTCTCCTAGTTTTATGGTTTCAGGTCTTACATTCAAGTGTTTAAAAAATTTTGAGTTAATTTTTCAGTACAGTGCAAGATAATTGTCCAGTTTCCTTATTTTGTATGTGACTTTCCAATTTTTCCAATACCACTTATTTAAGAGACTGTCTTTTTCCCTATTGTATATTCTTGGCTCCTTTGTCATAAATTAGTTAAACATATATGTATGGGTTCACTGCTGGGCTCTCTATTCGCTTCCATTGATCTACACGTCTGTTTTTATGCCAATACTTTGCTGTTTTGATTATTATAACTTTGTAATATAGTTTGAAATCAGGGAGCATGATGCCTCCAGCTTTGTTTTTCTTTCTCAAGATTGCTTTGGCTATTGGGGGTCTTTTATGGTTCCATACCATAAATTTTTAGGATTTTATTTTAGGATTTTTCATTCTATTTCTGCGAAAAAAGCCATTGAAATTTTGATAGAGATTTCATTGAATCTGTACATTGTTTTGGGTAGTATGGACATTTAACAATATCAGTTCTTCCAATCCATGATCACAGAACATCTTTCCATTTATTTATGTCTTCTTCAATTTCTTTCATCAGTGTCTTATAGTTTTCAATGTACAGATCTTTCACCTCTTTGGTTAAATTTATTCCTAGGTATTTTATTCTTAATGATGCAATTGTAAATGGAATTGTTTTCTTAATTTCCCTTTCAGATAGTTCATTGTTAGTGTGTAGAAATGCAACAGATTTTTGTATATTGATTTTGTATCCTGCAACCTGAATAAATTCATTTATTAGTTCTAATAGTTTTTTGATGGAATCTTTAGAGTTTTCTATATACAATATCATGTCATCTGCAAGTAGTGACAGTTTCACTTCTTTTTTGATTTGGATGCTTTTACTTCTTTTTCTTGCCTGATTTCCTTGGCTAGGACTTCCAATACTACATTGAATAAAAATGGTAAGAGTGGGCATCCTTCTCTTGTTCCTGATCTTAGAGAAAAATCTTTCAGCTTTTCACCATTGAATATGATGTTAGTTCTGGGCTTGTCATACATGTTCTTTATTATGTTGAGTTATTTCCCCACTATACCCAATTTTTAAAGAGTTTTTGTCATAAATGAATGTTGAATTTTTTCAAATTCTTTTTCTGCAAATTGAGATGATCATATGATTTTTATCCTTGATTCTATCAATGTTGTGCATCACATTGATTGATTTGCAAATGTAGAACCATCCTTGCATCCCTGGAATAAATAACTCTTGATCATAGATTATGATCCATTAATTTCTTTAAAAATGAAAAACATGCTTATGAATATCTGTCCTATGCTATTCACATGGTTTTTAAGTTGTCATTTAAAAATAAATATTTATTTTAGGGGCCAGCCCGGTGGCACAGCCGTTAAATTTGCACGTTGCACTTTGGTGGCCCAGAGTTTGCCGGCTCAGATTCCAGGTGCGGACCTACACACCATGAAGCAAGCCATGCTGTGGCAGACATCCCATATATAAAATAACAGAAGATGGGCAAGGACGTTAGCTCAGGGCCAGTCTTCCTCAGCAAAAAGAGGAGGATTGGAGGCAGATGCTAGCTCAGGGCTGATCTTCCTCAAAAAATAACTAACTAACTAAATAAATAAAAATAAATATTTATTTTAAAAGTGTATTTTTTCTTACATGCACATACACACACAAATCAATACCTATATTGTATCAGATATCATGGTCTCTCTAAAAGCCATTAACCATTTTTAGCATATATGTACATTCTTGCATCTGCCCCCACACTCTATTCACCAATAAGATATAACTAAAATAACAAGATTAAATATATTGTGTGAGACAAAACAGATGAATGAAATCTTAATACACTCCTAAGTATTAGAAAAGAAAATAATGAGAGCTAACAGTGTCTAATATTTTCTATGTGGCACTGAGTTAAATAATTGACATGCCTTACATAATAAAGTCCACGATGGAATCCTACAAGGAATATACTATTATAATCATTATTTTGTGAGTAAGGAAACAATCTCAGTGAGGGTTAGCAGTTTTCTCAGAGGGACATGTAAGCAGTAGAGCCAGAACTGAATGCACCACTGGGTAAGCTTAAATGTCATGTTTGTATGTCTGGCTCGTTCACTATTATAGTCAATGTGCCTAGCCGTAGCAGCCATGCAGCCACACATATTTTATGGATGAGTGAATTTCTGAATATAGTGTAGCTCCCTCAATCACTATGTCATAATGATTCGTTGACAAATCATTTTTATTAATTTATAGCTTTTCATGGAAGTCATTATGGTCCCCATATTAAAAGGAATAAGTATGTTAAGCTGTTACCTGCTGTGAGACAGTACTCCGACAGCCTCCCTTCGTTGTGAAATTGCAAGTATCATGTTTATAAATGAGTTTTCCTTTTAAGTTGAAGCCTTTGCCTTTAGAAGATCTCTTGTTTAAAAATAATGCAAAATTGAGGTTGAGATACAGGATGAAAAGAATTCTCAACAGTAGTTAGAATTTTGGAAAATAGAAAGCAGACTGCCAAGAATTTTGATCCTGTTAACAAATATATATTGAGCTCCAGAATTTTAAGTGTGGGGGAATCTAGAGAAAGCGAAAGTAGAGCATGAGATGCACTCCTGGTGAGGAATTGCAAATAAGGAATTAGATGCAGGAAAGTATATGCCTGGGATGGTGGGGGCATAAATGAGAGGGGTGGAATATTAGCTAAAGCAAAGGGTATAATAATATAACTACATTTTCTACTTCATAAATTTGACCAATGCTTGGCTTATTACGGAAATAAAGTTGATTAATGCCAAGAAGTTCTCTGAGAATTTCTGTTCACTGCTTTAATACCATAACCCATACTAAGAATCACTAGGAAAAATGAAGTTAAGGGTAGACTATCATCGTCAATCATAACTGAACACTGGCGTTATTCACTCTATGTTGATTTGTTAATCTTCGTTTTACCCTTAGTTGCTTCAGTTCTCTCTCCCACTTACTCTCATGATGAGATAATCATGTAACAATGTAAGAAGAAAGCAATTCTGAGATGAAGAAATGGGGTTCCATCTTACCATCGCTACTTATCCAAGTTTCAAAAAATCGTTTACTATATCTGAATCTTGGATATATTCTAAATAGAATACTCTACTGCATGTGCTTATTTGAAAGAAAAACCAATTTTTACATACAGATATGACACATTAAACTTATGCAGTGCTGCATTCAGTTCTGTCTCTGCTACTTACATGTCCCTTGGAGAAAATTTCTAACCTTCACTGAAACTGTTTCCTCGTGAGAAAATGCTTTATACATCATAAAACATCACACACACACACACACACAAACTCTTAGTATTATCATTGACCATTACATTTGCATGAGTTTGAATTTTACACTTGAAATGCTTAATTTAGACTAAATATATATATTAATTTGCAAATTGCACATCAGATTCTAATCTTTTTTTTAATTATTTTTCTGGATGTACATCATATTTCAAATTCTGGATACATTACATCATGCTCACCACCCGAACACTAATTATAGTGCATCCCCTCACATGTGACCCTAATCACCCCTTTTGCCCTCCCCCCTCCCCCCTTCCCCAATGGTAACCACCAGTCCAATCTCCAATGCTATGTGGTTTTATTTTTTTTTAATCTTTTACTTCTTTCTATTATATACCTGTATTCTGTCATTCTTAAACAGGCAAAATTTGCCCCATGTGTGTTGGAAACTACTTGTTCAACCCAACTCATAGAGAAATTAACTCAGTACCACTGAAACGTATGCTGAGTAGATTTGATCAAAATCAGACGCCCTGACTCCCTAAACACTCACCATGCATTCAACACTGTATTTAAAACAAAAAACAAACCTAAACTATCATACTAGTAAACACGTATACTCTTCAAAATAGTAAAAACTGACACTTTATTTCCTAAAAATGACCAGGTGATACAAGTTTACCTAATTACAAAGAAAGTCTAAGAATGACTAACCTGGGTGATTATCAATATAAAGAGAAAGGCCTCCAGTAGGAAGCAGGAGAATCCGGGGAGCAAAAGATGCAAACAGAGAAAAGGTGCTGGATGCTGGCATTTGTTGAGTGATGTGTCTGCCTTCCTGATGCTAGCTCTATTAAATAGTGCCCTGGGTGCCTCCACTCATTAAAACAAAAAATGACTCAAGCATCTCCATGCCCTCTGCCCCTCTTTCCAACAGCCACTGTGCTCCAGCTAATGTAGTGTGCTTTGATATAATTTTGTTGTAAAATAGTTAGTGAAATAGCATAGACACATTTTAATGGGATGTTTGAAACACATGGGGATATTTAAGCTGCCCTCACCCCTTTGGCTTGACCAACACACTTAGAAATTAGTGGTGTCGTAAAACGTTCTTTAAAAAGAGGTAGGAACTGCATACATTTTCAGACCATCATGAGAAAACCCAAGAAGCACAAAAGATCCACGAAGTAAATTTTTTTTTTTTAATACTTATTTGCTTTGCAGTGGACATTTTAAAAAGCCAGGAGTAATTTCCTACATTTCATCATGTTATTTACCTCTGTGTACTTTCATTTAAGAGGTATGTTAGTAAACAATTTCATGATCACAAATTAAATGGAGAGGTGGTCGTTTTTCTTAATTTCCTTTTACGTCTGACACTCTGATTTTCTTTCATCATCAAACAGTTCTTTTTATTGTTTTTGTTACCCTTTTATGTTTTTTTCTTGTTAATATCGAGTGTTTTTCTCTTCTATCTATCTTTTCCAACTTTTATTTTCCAGCCAAAACTTTATAGGGTAATACAATTCTTATAGCAGAAATCTTTTTCTCTACTTAGATGTATAGATGATGTGCTCAGCAAAATTTACCAGCAAAAGGTAAGAAGGTAAATTTTTAAATATTCTTTCTCTCACATAAGTGTCAGAAATGGAGTCTTCCTGACACAGGCCTAAATATTTTAATACATGCTAACTAAAGTGACACATCACAATTTTACTCCATATAGAAATGTTCCTCTTTTTTTCTTAGGAAATATATTTACATGAATTTATTATTTTTAAACTTTTCATAATAAGAATCAAAATTCATTTAAGATAAAAATAATTGCTTTATGTTTTTGTTTGTTTTGTATATTGAATTTGATCATTGACAATATCCCCAGGTTTCACTGGATTAGCTATGTAAATTATTCTGGCTTTTTTCCAGACATGTTGCCTTGAATACTTCCCCTGGTTATATAAACTAGTCCTAAAACAAAATTCCTATGACCTCTGACCCAGGGCACTCCAACTTTCAGTCATATTCTGAGCTTTCCAAATGCACTCCAAGCTCAGATCTCTTTGCTTTTGCATAAGCGCCTCTTCTGGTTAGAGAATCTTTACTCTTGCTCTAAGATTCTACATAAATTTAACCTCTCATAAGATTTCCCCGCCCCTCCCAGCATCACCCCTGCCAAATCCATATGTTTTGACATTGGGGTCCTATGAACCTTGTTTTCTTCTTGAGATTTTCCCCACATCTGTGGTGGTTGCCCATCTGTCTTCATCAAAGTAAGCCTAGAGTACACCTGAAGATCAATCAAGAAAATGTTTCAGAGCCCTGACAGGATAAAGTGGATAGGAAAGCTCTTCCTCACCAAGGGTAGGGTACGGTAAACAACCTGAACCTGGGTCGACAATACAAATCAGAACCAACGTGGTTAGGAAACTCTGTGTATGGTTACTATGGCCACTACTTCACAAGCAAAGTGACACTGAGGGATTTTAAAAGATCAGTGATGTCCACATAATTGACAGTCAATGTGTTGTATAATTTAGTCATCTCCACCACTGGCTGTGACTTTCTTGAAATAATGGTTGCATAATCTATCTGAGTATCTCTAGAAAACAGTGCTTGGGATATAGAAGATGCTCAATAATTATTTGTTGAATTAATTAATTTTAAAAAGAGAAATAGCCCCATTCACTGAATCACAAATTAAATGACCAACTAAAGAGAAGATTCTTCCCCAAATCCCAATTTTTAAATATCTGCATGTATTTGAATTAGCTCTACTTCATTGAACATGTCTTCTCATTTGATGGGAAATTCCCAACAGAGTTCTCAATAGTGTAGCACAGTGTTTAGGATTATGTGATGCTTTCATTATGGGGAAAAAAACCAGGAGGGTTAAGTGATTCTTATAATATGCAAAATTAATTTGTTTTGCAACCATATAAGCATGCATTTTTCACTTATTTTTCCCCGTTCTAATGTGTTTAATGAATATTTAAACTTTATTCAGTCAATTTAACTACTTCTGACAGTTTTCACTGCAGAAATGTTTGTTTTCCCTTCAAAGGAAGATTTTAAGAACTTTCACCTGAAATCTTTTATGGGTCCTATAAATGCATAACCATGAATGAAATATGTTCTACAATTTCCTTCAAAGCAGGTAACATATAAATTCACTAAAATATTGTCTTACAAGGATGTGTGAAAACTCTCCTAACGGGAGCTGTTATGTTATTGGGCTGAGGAGTTTGGGATCAATAGACAAGATGCAGTGAATTAAACTTTAAGAAAAATGTCCCTAGCTGTTGGACGCTGAAACATCAACATCTGCGAGAAGTAAAAACAAGAAGTTACCCTAAGAATGAAAGTGATTGGATAAATGATTTTTTTAAAGGCATGTTTTATTGCCATCGGTAAGAATGAAATTCATAAAAAGAAAGCTGCTGTCAAATACACAGGTAAATGCTATCCAGTGGTAAGATTTTTTTTAATGCCAGTTAATTCCTCTCTTATCTATGTGTAGCATAAAATAAAGTTTGTAAAATGGAAGAGATAAAGAAAGAAGGCAGATCCCTCTGCTTGACCAAAAAAGAATATATGAAGTTCTATGAGAAAAATAACGCAATCTGATCTTTTTATACATAAGATGTTCTTGCAGTAGGTTTTTTAAAATATATTTTCATCTAAAAAGTACATCTTTGTCCACCTTTACACTTTTGCTTCAAAAATCAGTCTCTTTCTTCGACTTGTTAATACAGAATGCTATTTTAGAATATATACAATTTAAGTACTCCAAAATTTAGAAAAAGAAAAGGTGGCTGTATTTCCCAAAGCCCTGAAATTGGGTATTTTATAAGAAATAGGATATTTGTCTGTTAATCTGGCATAAGGTTACTTGATATTTGTAGAGGGCAAACTCTGTGTCAGAACCTCAAATAAACTTTGTAAATTAAATATTTCTACTAAACTATGAGTTATGTGTGATTATGATTCGTATTTTACAGGTGAGGAATTTGCTGTAGCAAGTTTTAAGTATTGCTTATGGTCCCACAAGACGCAGAGAGGAGGAGCTCTGATTTGAACACACCATATAGAATTCGCCAACTTGCTCTCAGCATCTTTCTTTATTTGGAACCTATTTCAAAGTATCCAGCAGGAAAAAATGGAGCTTCATTATCAGATTTTCAAGTCCTCAGAAAAAATTACATAATCACTTTCCTTTGCCTATCTAATCATAGAATTTGTCTATAATCAGTTATTCTGAATAGAGTCATTCTTAGAAATTATTTTCGAAATCAGCACCACAGTATTTTTCATTGGCAAGAGTATAGACAATCTGAAGCCTTGCTATGCACTTATGATCTATGAGACCTTGTGAGCCACTTAAAAGAACTAAGTTACAGTTTTATCACCTGTACAGGTACCTAACAATGCTGATAGTGCGTACCTACCCTATAGTGCTAATGTGATGCTTTTAGGATTGTAACCTATGTCAGGTCCTTAGTGTGGCCCTTGGCACACAGTAAATGCACAATAATTTATTTCAGTTCCTTTATATTCCTGAATCTCAATTTTCTTTCTGCTTATAATTGGCTAGTATCCATTCTATATTTTGTATGTAGATTCTATTTTGTATATCAATTCTATATTTTGTGTGTCCATCTATCTAGCTATACATATATATAAAACACATATGGGAGTTAATTCTGGGCCCTCTGTTCTCTTCCATTAGTTTGCTTGTCTATTTTTACACCAGTACCATACTGTTTTAATTACTATAATTTTGTAGCATAGCTTGAAATCAGGAAGTGTGATACCTCTAGTTTTGTTCTTCTTTCTCAGGATCACTTCGGCTATTTGGAGTCTTTTGTGGTTCCATACAAATTGTAGGATTGTTTTTTCTATTTCTGTGAAATAGAAATTTTGATAGGAATTTAGATGACTAAATTCTATAGATGGCTTTGGAAGTATGGACATTTTCTTTTCACTTTCCCCTGTACTCTATTTCTGCAGCAGGGATAGCTTAAAGAGAAGCAGAGGATCTTGGGCTGGCTTTGACACAATTTTTTCTCTCCTTCCCCCTTGGTCTGTACAGGTCCCTCCGAGGCTGGTTAAGGTGGGGATAGGAAAATGTCTTCATGCATTGGAATCTAGAGGTGTTGCTGTCCCATTTCCTTGGGATTACCTACCATATTATCTCTGCAAAATGTCCCCTTTCCTTGTTCCACTAATACAGGGGCAGCTCCAAAGGCTGATGGATAAGCAGATGTCAAGTTTGGAAGGAAAAAATAAAACCAGTAGGCTTTCTTTTTGAGGTGCCCCCAAAATTTATGAGTCATTCTCTTTGGGCTCACTTTTCACCCGCTAAGGAAAGTGAAGCAACACTCTTCTCTCTTACAGGGAGGAGAGAAAAGAAAATAAGTACCCTTTGTTCAGTCGCTGCTAGTCCTCTAGGGCCCATGGCCAATATACTTTAATACAATTGAGGGAAACTTCCATCAAAATGTTAGTTTTGTCATTATTTTATTACCATATATAGAGGATTCAATCAGTGTCAATTGAGATGCGGCTGCCTTCTGGCAAATTTCGCAGATTGGAAATGGTAGCAGCCCCTAAATACCAGGTCTTATTTGAGGTGTCATTCTTTTTCATATGGTATATTGAAACCACTTAATTTGAACATCCATTTCTCCTCTAGTCTCCAGGTTTCTGAAATTCTGGAGCTGAATCGAGCATAGGTCACTCTATTGACATAGCATCCACTCTCTTTTGAGTAGATCTTTTCATATGTCCTTCCTTCTGGTATGAAATTGCTTACGTGTGTGAAACCTGCCTTTTAGACTAGGTTTCTCCCTTATCCACTGAAGAATGCACCAGTTAGAGAATATTTTTCAGGAGATTTCTGAAATGAAGTTATCTTTAATACTTTTGCAATGGGTTCATTAGGATTCAATAAAGACCAATTTTCCCTTGTGCTTTCAAAGACTGTTTAATTGAGGTCCCCAGAGTCCATAGCTATGGCCAGGGGTCAACATGTATCTAACTATACAACCCAAGACCAACTTGACCATGCAGTAAGAGGATGGATGTCTTTTGAGCCTATGGACAAAGCTACATGAATCCAAGGATAGCTCCTCAAATTGCCCCTCTTGACCACAAATAATGAATGGAATTTCGCTCAGCTGTTCTAGCATATCTACTTACCTGAAATCCAGAGCCTCACAAACTGGTGCTCTGGGACACACAAACCATTTACTCTTCTTGCTTTCATAATGGGCTGAAAAACACAATAAAAGCAGCAAATAATTGCTGCATGTCCTGATGTTAAAAGCTCTAAATATAGAAAGTCTTTCTTTTTTCCACAGTATCCTAAATCTTTCCTCAGAATTGCCTGCTTACTAAACAACATCTCCATGCCCACATATACATTTTAATACCTAAACTTAAACGATTCAAAATCAAATTGTAGCAAGTCACAAACTAATGCTTTTGACAAAGTTCATATGTTTCTATTAAGCACGGTGCCTTATAAAAATAGCGATTCACCCATATAAAAATAACCCCTCACCTGTGGACACGGTTTCATTTGTTAGGGTCACCTGTCAAGTGTATAACAAGACAAGAGCACAACTCTAAAAATGGTCAGTGTGGCAGAAGATGGGCCTTGCAAACCACCAAAGTGAAAAATCAACATTGTCTGCTTTTACTAAACTATCACTAAAACTTAAATTCACTCATTTAAGACTCCACCAGAAGTTTCCATTCTTACTTTGCCACCAAATCCCTTTCCATGGAGGT
Organism: Equus przewalskii; assembly: GCF_037783145.1. Classification (NCBI taxonomy): domain Eukaryota; kingdom Metazoa; phylum Chordata; class Mammalia; order Perissodactyla; family Equidae; genus Equus; species Equus przewalskii. Next base: position 59,853,970 of record NC_091838.1, read on the forward strand.
TTTTCGAAGTCTTGAGCCCGACACATCAGATGCTAACATTTTCCATGAATTAAACTTACTCCCTTCTGTCCTAGAGCTAAAGACCTTGCACAGAGCAAGTGGAAACTCAGGTTTTCTGCAGGGAGAGATATAACAGGAAAGAAGCAAGTAAGTTTCTGCTTCTGCAGCAGAAGAGTGAAGGGAGCGGTGAGGACATGCTCTCAACCTAAAAGCACCTACTAAAGGAAGTTGCCATTAGTATCACTTGTAACACATGTCACATTGTGTGGCTCATGGTAGGCACCCAATAAATAGAAGATTTTATTATTAATATTACTGTTAGCCTTTTGTGATTTCCTCCTTGGCCTAGGTCAGACCCGTGTATGTTGTGTTTTCCACATTTTTTCCCCTGTAATCCTCTCTGATCCTCCCAAATCTTTCTACACTGAGGTAAGGGGAAGAATTCCTACTAAATCAACTTCATGCAGAAAAGCAGTGTAAGTCAATCTAAAGAAGAAGCTAGAACAATTTACCCCTTTGCTCTTTAATGTAAAAGTTCACCCCAAATACGGTGAGCAATATATCCTTTCTTTTATGCTCAGGCCAGCATATTCTAACACAGGTAATGCAACCCAATGTTGTTAATAAGCTAATAAGATGGTAGAAGCAACGCGTACACTAATAATCATAATAAATGAAGTGTAATGCAATGTAAAATTGAAGCAAGCAGGTGTGGCACTTAATAGAGAGAAACAAGGTGATGGTGTTTAGGGAAAGCTGCTTTGAGGGAAGAACTTAGAACAGCTGGTTTCCATGTAATTCTACTTCATTTCCTGCATTTCTGTGAACCAAATGTAATTTTTAAGTAACGTAGTTAAAAGAGAAATATTGAATTTTTTGTTTCTTTCATGTATCTTTTTCTTTTAGTCACAAAAAGAAAAGAACAGCATATGTCTGACAAAGTAAAATCACTAACTCTAAAAATTAACTTACTTTTTCCAATAAAATTAGGTGTACACATAAATAAGGTATTTTGTAGTATGAAAGAGAGAAATGTACGTGGTAGCAAACAACAAGTTACTAAAGGCGGCTAAGATTGCTATAAAGAAATGCCCAGTGACACTGAGAAGAACGTTAGAGTGGATTTGCTGGGATCCATCCTTGATTTTGATGCAGAAAGTCTGTAAAGGTGAGGTGCACTTCAGGGATAATGAACATCGCCTGTCTTTTCATTTTTTCTTTTTATAGTGAAATCTGGATAGTTTGCATTCACTTAACAAATATAACTCTTTTGTTCATGGATAAGCAGTATTTGAATTTGATCATATTTTACTTCTTCCATTTTTGTGGGAACACAGATTGTTTATCAAAGAAATTTAAGGAGAATTTACAAAAATGTGCATTGCATATACTACTTCAGAACCTAAGAAATGTTTTGGGGAAAATATGTTATTTTAAACTTAAGTATAAATTCCTTAAGTACAAGTATAAATTTTGAGTTGAGTGGAACTTTTATACCTCATTGGAGAAATGCTTAAATCCCAAGTAAACTGTCACCCAAGCAAAGTGTCCATTTAGATATTTCCAACTGATTGCAGAGAGAATCATGTCCCATTGCACTCTCTCTCTGGGCAAAGAAGATTTGCAAGGTTTTAGTAAAATGCAAGTATAGTTAACTACCTGATATGTAACACCAAGTAAATGTATTCATTATTTTCCTTGCGTGAAAACGCCACTAACTGAACCAACAAAGCCCAACAACTTGTCTCAAAATAAGTGTCTTTTTTGGCTCAATAAATGGGAATACATTCACTATCTTTCTCATTCTGTACAATTACAGCAGATGGGAACGTTTTTCCTTAGACTGAGAACTTGGCATTTTACATGTTTAATTTGGCTCAAGATGTATTTATAGAACTGCATTCCAAGTAGTGATTTTCTAAAAGATTCCCTATTGAATATGAATGTAATTGTGTTAAATATTCCACCCCAAAATTATAACCCTAACCCTAAAAGTTATTCCTTGGGCATAAAATAAAAACATAGGCCTTTGTTGTTCTATTTTCTAGACCACTGAGCAGAAGTCTATAAATTGCTGCTTCAAGGTAATAATTGACTTAAAATTTGAACATGAATACAATTAGCTTTAACTGACTCCCAAAATGACATATTAAGCTTATTAATTGTGGTTTTGCCCATTGTGTATTAATTAATGTCAAGGCTGTTTCCCTTTGACTGGCAGGCAAAAGTTCTACAGTGGATAGTGGAAGAGGACAGGAGAAAATCTGGAATATCTCAGTCAAGATCTCTCTGGGTTTGCTCCTCTGCGATTGTTCTGCTTGACGAAAGGGACTGGGCCACATACACAACTAACACAAATTATTAAATCAATGCTTATTTTTAGAAGAGGGAGAGAGGAAGCCAGGACATCTTGAGGAACCCCCACTCTCAGGTGACCAGGTAATCTGTAACAAATGAACATCTTGCTGTGGCAAAGTTTGGAGTTAATACTTAAGCTACAAGAAATCACAAAGTTTATTCAATATAACTTGCCATCCAGAAGAGGAAGGCATCATGAGAACTAGGCCAGTAACTTACTGAGTTTGGCTAATAGTTGTTGCTCTTTCTGAGGAAAAATTAGCAACTATAAGAGAAAGAAAAGAGGACAAAAGTAATTTCAAGAAAGAATAAATTAAACTTGTAGAATTTGAGATAGATCAAGGTGTTCAGCATGAAGTTAAAAATGCACAAAATATATGTGAGCTTAGTATTACTCCACCTCAGATAAAAGATTGAAAGGAATAAAAGAATGCTTTTATTAACACTGGTTAATTGTATATTTTATGAAGATCTTAGAAAGATGAATATAACCCACATAGAAAATAAATGCATGAAGAAAAGCAGGAATCATAAGTAAGGTGAGGGAATTGGTGAGGATAGAAACACGAAGAGTAAAAAGATCAGAATCCCTTTGCCTCTGAGCTACACAATTCATGGCATGCTTTTTTAATACTAGATGGCTTTGAAAAATCATTAGTGGACACTTTCTTTTTCATAGAAGCCCAACACTGTAAGATAGCTCCTACATCAACTTGATCACTTGCAGCTAAGCACAATTTGAAAACTTTTGATTAGAAGATGAGCATAGCTCTTTATACAGACCGAACTATTGCTGTACTCTTAGTAACAAGATTAAGAAAAATAAATATTAAATGTGGAAGAGTACATGGAAACTCTATGAGAATGGGAAAAAATAAAACAAAATGCCGCCACCAATGAAAACTTGATAATACCAATTTCTGGCAAGGAGCCAAAGCACATCTCTGTCATCTCTGGTTGGAATGGAAAACCATTTTGGAAGATAGTTTGATAGTACCTTATAAAGCTGAACATAGTCTCACCATACAATCAAGCAATTGTTCTCCTAGGTATTTACCCAACTGATTTGAAAACATATATCCATGCATAAATCTGCAGACTAATGTTTATTTCAGCTTTATTCATAATCATGAAAAACTGGAAACAATCATGATGTCCTTCAACAAGTCAATGGGTACAAAACTATATTACATCCATACAATGGAATATTATTCAATGATAAAATGGAATATCTATCAAGTCACACAAAGACATGGCTAAATATTAAACACATATTTTGAAGTGAAAGAAATCAGTCTGAAAATGCTTTATACTGTGTGATCACATTTATAGGAGATTCAAGAAAAGGCAAACTATACGGACAGTAAACTAATTTCTGATTTTAGATTAGGTACTAGTTTATTAGATATCACACCAAAAGCAAAGGCAACAAATGAAAAATAAATTGGACAGCATCAAAATTAAAAACTCTAATGCTTCAAAGAACACCCTCTAGAAAGTGAAAAGAAAACCCACAGAATGGGAGAAAATATTTGCAAATTATATAGCTAATAATTGTTGGAAAGGCAGTCTCCTGTGCATAGTCTTCAAACCCCTACTCAGCCACATAAGAATGGGCCTTGGACTTGAAACACTTCCTTACCAAGAAATAGACTACACAGCATGTGCTGAACTTATCATCTTGTGTGGGAATATCTTTCCTTGCTTCAGCCTCTTGAATGTTCTTTCATTTAAGCTGGAAGCATTCATATCATACGGCATCTGGTCAATCCTGCTGTTACATCTGTCCTCTGAGAGGAAGGGATGGGGGAGAAGGGTGTGCATAGTCAAATTGCCCTACATCAGCAGCAGGGAGAGACCTGTTGGTGCAGGGACCAACACACACTACTGAAGATGATCTTGCTGAGTCTCTTCATTATGTAGGTAAAGCATTGTTCCACCAGTGCTTGATGGTGCTGGATTTTCCTTGGGACTCTGACACCAAGATGCAATGGGCAGAAGTGTTTAGAATCTTCCCTTGGGATTGGTAAGTAGCACATGGTACTCAGCTCAACAATAAGGAATTTGTACATAGAATATATTAAGAACTCTTACAACTCAATAATATAAGGAGAAATAACTATGTTAAAAGAAAAGTAGACAAAGAATCTGAATAGACATTTCCCTAAAGAAAATATACAAATGGCCATTAAGCACAAAAAAGGTGCTCAAAATCATTAGCCATCAGAGAAATGTAAATCAAAACAACAAGGAAATACTTTTTACACATACTGTGATGCCTATAATCAAAAAATTTAGAAAAAAGAAAAATAACAAGTGTTGGAAATGATATGAAGAAATTAGAGCACTTAGGCCCTCCTGTTGGGAATTTAAAATGGTGCAACCACTTTGGAAACAACCTAGCAGTTTCTCAAAAACATAAATATAGAGTTACCATATTACAAAGCAAGTCCACTCCTAGTGAAATGAAAACATATGCCACACACACACACACATACACACACAAAATGTACATACAAGAATGTTCCTAGCAGCATTATGCATAGTAGGCAAAATGTGGAAACAATCCAAGTGTTCATTGACAGATTAATAGTTAAATAAAATGTGATATAGCCAAACAATGGAATATTACTCAAAAATAAAAAGGACAGAGGTGAAAAATTAAATCAAAGTTTCCAGTTTGACATGTAAGAAGCTTGGATGTTGCCGCTTCTTAGATCCATAAGCGAAGTGAGGCCACAGGGAAGACTTCTGCCCTCCAAACTGGAGAGACCTGCAAGGAACACAGAGAATCACAATTTACCAGAGCAGAAACCCATGAGCAGAAACATCTATGGGAACCAATGTCAGGGTAGAGAAACCTGAACTGTAATTGACTAAATGCCGGAGGCTCAGTGTAGACAAGTATGAAAGATAAAAACTCCAGTGGAATCCAGTCATCGAGAATTCCTTACACTTTTGTAAATTATACCTCCTGGAGCTATACAAGCTTCTCATTGTGAATATCAGAGACAACTCCCCTCACGCTTCTAGCAAGGGGAGAGGTAAAGAAACCATTAGGAAATATGCCAGAGCTCTCTGCTCCTAACAAGGTCTGCTCTCAGAAGAAATTATTTAAAAGGAGTCTGGGGTTTTATCATAGCCTAACTGACCTGGGGGAAAGGAAACACCCAATTCCAAACACTCTAGCCCTCCTGTCCCACCTAAGTGGGGGTAAAAATAAAAACTGAGAGGCACCTGTGAAGTTTACAATCCAAAGGTACAGCCTTACTAAAAGACCAAGACCTAATCATAGGACATTAGAATGCTTCCTCTTATACCACACCTCACCACCATGCTACTGAAGGCCTATTTACAGCAGTTCTTTTACCCGGTACCTCAGGTCCCATTACCAAGAAAAAATTACAAGGCCTACCAAAAGGCAAAAAGTAAGGTTTAAAGAGACAGAGTAGCATCAAAATAGACTCAGATATTTAAGGATGTTGTAATTACCAGGCCAGGAATTTAAAACAACTATGATTTATATGCTAAGAGCACTAATGGATAGACAGCATTCTAAAACCTAGAGGCAATGTAAGCCCAAAGACAGAAATTTTAGGAAGAGCCAAGAAGAAATGCTGGTGATCAAAAACATTGTAACAGAAATGGAGAATGTCTTTGATGACTTTTTAGTAGACTGGAAATGGCTGAGGAAAGAGTCTCTGAGCTTGAGGATATATCAACAGAAACCTCAAAAACTAAAAAAGAAAGAGAAATAAGACTAAAGAAACAAACAAACAAAAAGCCCACAAGAATCCAAGAACTGCAGGACAATGACAAATTTTTCAAAATACATGTATCAGAGTACACATATTCAGAATATCAGAAAGCAAGAAAGGGGGCTGGACCAGTGCTACAGCAGTGAAGTTCACACATTCTGCTTTGGTGGCCAGGGGTTCGCCAGTTGGGATCCCGGATGCGGACATGGCACTGCTTGGCATGTCATGCTGTGGTAGGCATCCCACATATAAAGTAGAGGCAGATAGACATGGATGTTAGCTCAGGGCCAGTCTTCCTCAGCAAAAAGAGGAGGCTTAGCAGCAGTTAGCTCAGGGCTAATCTTCCTCAAAAAAAAAAAAAAAAAGAAAGAGAGAAAGGAAAAGAAGAAATATTTCAAAGAATAATGACTTGGAAATTCCTACGAACTAATGTCAGATATCAATCCACAGATTCAGGACACTTAGAAAACACCAAACAGCATATAAAAAAAATTATACCCAGACATATTACTTTATTTTCAAACTACAGAAAATAAAAGATAAGATAAAGAAAAAATCCTGAAAGAAGTCAGAGGAAAAAAACACCTTACCTATAGAGCAGCAAATATAAGAATTATATCTGACCTCTCAAAAGACATGGAAGTAAGGGGAGAGTGGAGTAAAATATTTACAGTGTTGAGAGAAAGAAACTACCAATGCAGAATTCTGTACCCTGTGAAGTTATTATTCAAAAATGAAGGAGAAAATAAAGACCTTTTCACACAAACAAATCTTGAGATATTTTTGCCAGTAGATCTGTCTTGCAAAAAATGTTACAAAGGAATTCTTCAGAGAGAAGAAAAATTATATAGGTTAGAAACTCAAATCTACATAAAGAAAAGAAAACCATTGCTAAAGAAATAAATGACAGTAAAATAAATACTTTCTTATACATAATTAATCTAACAGATATCATTTTGTTCAAAATTATAATAGCAAAAATGTATCCAACTATTTATACAACTATATATTTATTCATTCTCATGTATAAGTGAAATAAGTAACAGCAATGATAATGAGGAAATGAATGAAAGGGAGGAATTAGGATTATTTTATATTATAAGTTATTTGTACTACTCATGAAGCTGTACAGCATTATTTGAAAGTAAACTTAGATTAGTCTTAAATATGTATTGCAAACTCTAAGGCAACGCCCAAAAAGTGTAATAAAAAAAAGGGCAACAGATATGCTAAGAAAAGAGAGAAAATGGAACAGTATAAAAATCTCAATTAAAACCACAAAAGGTGAGTGGAGTAACATCAGCATCATGGAAGAGTAAGTTCTTTCCTTGGTCACTTGCCCCAAAGATACAACAATAAGGACATTGATAAACCAACAGAGGACATTCACCCAACACGATAGATGTCTGAGACATGCACACAGCCATACGTCTGAAGGTGAGGGTTCTAGACACCCCCAGGAGTCAGTAGAAGGAGATAGGTGGGGCCTCACATGGCAACCAGTGATTCCATGATAACATGAGAGCTTTTCATGTGCCTGTTGGTCATCTGTATATCTTCTTTGGAAAAATGTCTTTTCATATCCACTGCCCAGTTTTTCATTGAGTTGTTTGTTTTTTTTGTTGTTGAGTTGTATGAGTCCTTTATATATTTTGTAGGTTAACCCCTAGACAGATATAAGATTTACAATTATTCTCTCCCATTTGATGGGTTGTATTTTTGTTTTGTTCCTGATTTTCTTTGACTTGCAGAAGCTCTTTAGTCCCATTTGTTTATTTTTCCTTTTGTTACCCTTACACGAGTAGACATGGTATGCAAAAAGATGCTGCTAAGACCAATAACAGAGTGTACTGCCTATATTTTCTTCTAGAAGTTTTATGGTTTCAAGTCTTATCTCCAAATCTTCAATACATTTTGAGTTACTATTTGTGTATGGTGAAAGATAACATTCTACTTTCATGTTTTTGCATGTGGCTATCGAGTTTTCCCAACATCATGTATTGAAGAGACTTTCCTTTCTCCCTTGTATGTTCTGGGCTCCGTTGTCAAAGATTAGCTGTCCGTAGATGTTTAGGTTTATTTCTGGGCTTTCAATTCTGTTCCATTGAGCTCTCTTTCTGTTAGTTCATTATTAGAGAAATGCAATGGATTTTTGTAAGTTGATTTTGTACTCTGCAACTGCTGTAGTTGGTGATTATTTCTAATAATTTTCTGATGGATTCTTTAGGGTTTTCTATATATAAGTTCGTGTTGTCTGCAAACAGCAAGAATTTTCCAGAATGGAAAACAGTTGTTATCATGGAATCAATGAGGGAAATGCAAATGAAAACTACAATGAGATATCACCTTACACCTGTTAGAATGGCTATACTTACCAAGAAAAAAAAATAAATGCTGGAAAGGAAGAGGAGAAAAAGGAATCCTCATACACTACTGGTGGGAATGCAAACTGGTACAGCTACTATGGAAAACAATATGGAGATTTCTCAAAAAATTAAAAATAGAAATACCATATGTCACCTATTCCACTGCTGGATATTTATCTAAAGAACTTAAAATCAACAATTCAAAGAGACTTATGCACCCCTATGTTCATTACAGCATTATTCACAATAGTCAAGACATGGAAGCAACCCAAGTGTCCAACAATTGATGAATGAATAAAGAAGATGTGGTATATGTATACAATAAAATACTGCTCATGCAACACTGTGGATGGACCTTGAGGTTATGATGTTAAGTGAAATAAGTCAGACTGATAAAGACAAACACCACATGATTTCACTCACATGTGGAAGATAAACAGACACATGGACAAAGAGAACAGATTAAAGGTTACAAGACGGGAAGAGTGTTGAGGGGTGGGCATAAGGGCAAAGGGGCACATATATATGGTGACTGACAAATAATAATAATGTACAACTGAAATTTCACAATGTTATAAAGGATTATGACCTCAATAAAATAATTTAAAAGAAAAGGACAGTACCTAAAAAAGCCACAAAAGGCATAAAACAGTGGAAAACAAAAATAGCAACAAAGAGAAAAGGCAATAAATTAAGTACAGTATCAGTATGGTAGACATTAATCCAACTATATTAGTAGTTACTTTGACTGTCATTGGTCTAAACGTAACAATTAAAAGACAGATTATTAGAGTGGATTATAAAGCAAGACCCAACTTTGTTGTCTATGAGAACCCTACTTTAAGTATAAAGACACATAAATGTATAGATTAAAAGTAAATGGATGGAGAAAAATATACAATGCTAATAGTAATTAAAAGAAAACAGGAGTAGCTGTATTAATCTCAGGTCAAGCAGATTTTAAAGCAAAGAAAATTGTCAGAGATAAACAGGAACATTACATAAAAATAAAGGAGTGAATTCTCAAATAAGATATAATATTAGTTAGGTGTTTGTGCCTAAGAACAGAATATCAAACTATGTAAGGCGAAAACTGATAGAACTACAATGAGAAATAGATGAATATACTACTGAAGTTCTATTAGAAACCAACAAACCAATTAACTCAATGTGATTGACATCTATGGACCACTTCATCCAACAAAAGCAAAATACGCATTTTTCTCAAGCTGACATGGAACATTCAGTGTGGAAAACCACACTCTGGGCCATAAAACACACCTTACCAAATTTAAAATAATTGAAATCACACAACGTCTGCTCTTAGATCACTATGAAAATAAACTATAAATCAACAACAGAAAGATAGCTGGAAAATGTCAAAATAATTGGAGTAAACAACACACCTCTAACTAACACGTGAGTCAAAGAAGAAATCTCGAGACATTAAAAAATATTGTAAACTAAGGGAAAATAAAAATACAACTTGCCAAAATTTGTGGGATGAGGCAAAAGCTTTACTTCAAAATTTATAGCATTGAATGTATATGTTAGAAAAGAAGAAAGATCTAAAATCAAAATTTATGTGAGGAAAATTACAAAACTTTGATGAATGAAATGAAAGAACTAAATAAATAGAGAGATATCTCATGTTCATGGATAGGAAGATAGTATTGTCAAGACATCTTTTCTTCCTAAATTGATCTACAGATTCAATGAAATCCCAGAAAGTAATTTTGTGAGTACCAACAAATTGACTCTGAAGTTTATTTGGAGAGGTAAAATATCCAGAATAGCTAATACAATAGTGAAGGAGAAGAACAAAGTTGGAGGATTGACACTATCAACTTCAAAGTTTACTATAAAGCCACAGCAATCAAGACAGTGTGGTGTTGGTGAAAGGATAGACAAGTAGATCAGTGGAACAGAATAGAGAGCCCACAAATAGGCCTTTCTAAATATAGTTAATATCACACTTTCTCTGAATCACATTACCTGATGATATGAAGATTCACAGGAAACTTGCCATGAAAACTTCTCAATAGCGTAATAAGCATTAGCCACAAACAACTGTCTTAATAATAAGGGTAGCCCCTCTCAAACCAACCGAAAATAAGCACTGCACCAATAAAATGGTAAGAAGAAAACAATAAAAAACAAGGGAATTTTTTCAGCCTAGTGATTTGACAAAAAGGAAAAAGATGCCTTAGAAGAAAACAGCGTCAACACAACATTGTATATTAATGGCATGATCAACTCAACTAGAGAACATAAGTTGTGTTTGACAACGTATTGCATATTGCAGACATAATCAAAAGCAGAGGTATTAAAGTTCACATAGTATACGATGTATAAATAATTTCCCAGGAAATAACACCAGATTTACCTGAGCAAAATTTTCTTGGACTTTGACATGCCAAATCTTCTAAGATGCACTATTTTTCTTAGAGTGCATAGTGAGTTGAATCTCTGTCTGAGACCCTGTGTCATGGCAAACCCCAAGCCCAGTGACCATAAGGGCAGTGGTTTCTGGGTAAGCAAAAGTTCCACGACGTCTTCCTTGACTTCTGTATATGTAGCAGGTCAGAGACTTGGGGTACGATAATCTGCAGGAAGGGGCATTTATTACCATATCAGTCAAAAGCATTTTTTTCTTTGAAGAAGATTAGCCCTGAGCTAACATCCGCCACCAATCCTCCTCTTTTTGCTGAGGAAGATTGGCCTAAGCTAACATCTGTGCCAATCTTCTTCTACTTTATATGTGTGAGGCCTGCCATAGCATGGCTTGATAAGTGTTACATAGATCCACACTTGGGATCTGAACCAGAGAATCCCAGGCCACTGAAGGGGAGCATAGAACTTGACCACTACACCACCAGTCCAGCCCCCAAATGCTTTTTGAAGAACACAATTCTTCATTTGATTTAATAAACCAGAGCGTTCGCACAAAGTTAATCTTGGTAGCAATTTTCAGGAAAGTGGAAGCTAGGATGTTCTCATCAGGCACTCCTGATCAAACAATGACTATATGAGGATGATTAGTAAGGCAGAATTACACTTACTTATCAAGGTCTATAGTTGGACAATTGTGTTGGCATTTTTTTGCTATTACAGTTTCTTTTACGTGACTTACTAGGTTGAGTCTGTCCATGACAAGAGGGCAATTCCTTTGCACCTACTGCCATTGAAGAGCCCTTTGCCCTCGACCAGTTAAAAAAAACACGACCCTCCTTTCAGTTAGGAGAATGTTTTCGTAGATTATCTGAAGTAGTCTATAATTGCACCAAGTTTTCTTTTCTTCCTTTTAATTCTTGTAAGCCATATCAATTATTTCTATGGGATAATACCTAAATTCTGAGAGCAGAAATTAATTTTAGAGGTGTATCTGAGAGTCAAAAAGCTTGACATTTAAATTGTAACTGAAATCCTAAGGAGAGATTTTTAAAAATATTTTCTCTACTTTTTTAATTTTCTAAAAATATGCATGCATTGCTTTATTTAAAAACAAAATAAGCTCACCCAGGTCATCTAGGAAGTAGGATTCAGGGCAGTTTTTGTTATACTTTTCTACCTTATGAAAGATATCTTATAAATTTTATTTTAAAAAGAAGTGAAAAGAAAAAAAGCTACTGAAAATGTGTCCTCATAAAGTATTCTCTTGGAGAATACTTTGCTTATAAAGATGTTAAGTTTATACTATTAAAGTGTTAATATTAATTCAAGTCATAAAAGTGTGCATTATAGAGCTATGGATTATGATTACATTTTTCCATAGCAGACACTACAATATGGAATGTTTTTTTAAAATGAAGAGACTCAAGTATGTTGGCAGATGAACTTGTTTCACTGAAATTAATTATAAAATGCTAAACATATGGGTTGCAGGCAGCATAAAACTTAACACATCAGAATTAATTACTGGTATTTAGCAGGATAATTCTCTGGCAGTTGTAATGGGGAGCCCTGAATCCTCAAAGAGTTAAATACTTTTGGTTACCTTGGAAATCTTACTTATGTGAGTGTCTCTTGGTAGTCAAGAAAACGCCCCATGTGAATTGGGCTCTAGTTTTATTGTATCTGTTCTTCTTTTTGTGTATTAGTCTTTACATTTCAATTTTTTTGGTATGAAAAACAAGAGAATTATACCTTATATGATCATGCTCAAGGGCCGAAATACCTCTCTGAGGGATCTATATGGTCCCTTTTTATAAAAAATAAATTTTAGCTCTTATTTAGTGAGACTTTTAGCTCTAGAATATTATTGTTAGGATCCATGAGATGGTACAAGAATAGGGCAGTTCTTCTGCAGAAAGCAATTATCAGGTGAGCAAGATTCCAATTGGTTATCTTCAGGATGCCAGATGAAGAGACTTTGACCTGATCCATAGCAAAGAGGCGTTAAGTCATTTGAACATGGTTAGCAAATAAGTGGAAAATGAGAGTCCAACAAATGAAACACTGCTAAAACCAAAATCCTAGGGAAAGGAAAATTGTGATATATATATATTTTTTCCAATTCTCCCTCCAAAAGCCCAACATTCCCCCATTCTTTCTCTCCATTCAAGCTGGCCTCCTCACCCAGAACACCTTCTCTCTTCTCTCCTTCTCTAATTTCCTTTCAAATTTCACTGTTTTATTTTTCTTGAAACTTTCTCTGACTCTCCAAAATGGATTTATTACTTCTCTATATTCCCAAAGTGTATTATTTTAAAAGTTTGAGGGTAGTTAACATACTCTGCTTTTTATTAATTTTATATATATATATAAAACTTTAGAACTCATCACATGATTCATTGAGTTACGTTGCTCTATGAACTTCCATTTTCCAAAACTGCACATATTTTAAGACCAAAAACAACATCTAATACAAATACTTAAATAGACTTCTTTTAAATATGCTTTGCTATACTTTAGACATAGGAAATAACTAAATCTTAAGCTACAAAAAATAAAGAGGCCTATAATTAAGTTGTTTAAGAACCAAAACAAAAATCACAATTAACTTTAGTTTGTGATTTATTGCTATTTCAAATGACATCTATATAAAATTGAACGATGGGTCATAATATCTAAATCCTCTTATAGTTGGAATTAAGGCCCTACAAAATGATGCTGGAAGAAAGCCTGAGTATTTGAGGAGCTGTATATTTGTGATCAGCATTAAATAGCATGATTTCTTTTCTCTTTAGAATTGTGATACTTCCATGGAAGTTACTCTTCTATCACATCAATATGAAACTGTCCAAAAGAAATATCACAAAATTAAAGTTTTATTTGTTATATTAAATATACTACTCCTGAAATCTGTATATATAGATATGTAAAAATAATTATCTTTCTTTAAGTTTAATATGACAAAATCTCTTGTCTTAAATTTTTTTTGTCATTTAATTCAGAGTGGCTTAATCTACCAAAGCTTGGAGTACACAGAGTTATTTTTCAATGTGCCTTTCATTGTACATGAAATGTTGTAAAATGAAACTTGTAAATAAAACATTTTGTATTATCACAAATCATGAAATAAGACAAATATATGGAAGTTTCACTCTTTTAAGACTTCACGTCTCTTTGAAAGCAAAATTATTGCCTCATTGATTCCATGATAACAACTGTTTTCCATTCTGGAAAAAAACTACTGAATACACTAATTGGCATGAGATAAATAAAGGAAAAGTCCTTTTTCCATTCTGCTTTCCTCTCAAGAAGAAAAATGAGGAAAAGTTTAAAGAAAACGCTGTGTCAAATGTATCATATTTATTTGTTTATATGATTTTTACACTAATTTTCAGACTACCATTTTTCTTTAACTTTGGCTTCAGAATAACTAAACTCCTTCCTGTTTCAAATGTCAAAGATTTTGGTGCTCATGGATGAACAGTATCATAATTCAAAGCTAATACTTTTTTGAGTGGTTACAGTTCAGTGGCTTTCTATTTTTGCAAAAGGACATACTGTATCTAAAACATTAGAAAAAAAATCCTGACAAGTTCTCTCAAACTCCAGTTCAAAAGCAGTAGTCCTTCTCAAACTTGCTCAGATGACCTGGTTTACATTCTGTCAGGCTGCCAGAGGTTGGTACATGCACAAAAGTTCTAAGAGCTTAGGGTGGCGTGTTTGCTGGTTGGAGCAGGATAAAAGGAAGAAGTTTACCAGAGTTGAAAGCAGTTGCACTAGGTTTCAGGGTAGTGCTGTTATCGCCAAAGGGGGAGTCCTCTGCTCTCTGCAAGACATGCCAATAGTCAGGAGGCAACGTGGTAGGAGAGAAAAGGTTTCTTTATTACAGCTTGCTAGAAGAGGGAAGATGGCCGACTCACGTCCAAAAGAACCAATTTACAGAACAAAGGCCACAGGCCGGTTGCATACTGGGCTGGTTTGGTGTCTGGGTGGGGGAGACGGCTGGTCTTAGTCTCTGATGGTGCTTTTGTTTTACTGGACATGTATCAGAGACCAGAACAATGCCTTATACCCTGATCTTTCAGTTTTCATTGATGATGGCTATCAGCGTAGACTCTCTGCTCAGGGGTCATCACACTCCTAGAGAACTCAAAAGAACAAAGTTATCATCTTATCACAGCTGGGAGGGGCCATAAAATCTACAGAGCCCTCTGGGCTAGTTAATCAGAGGTCACTTAAAGTTACAATATGGTTTCTTTTCTACAATATGGCTTCCCTTATGTCAACCTGTGTTGAGCTGGTATCAGTGCTTGTGTGCAAATACTCAATCAACATATAGTTGTGCAAGTTAAGTAAGCTCATATCCTGCCCCTTCCCTCATTAATAAAAATGCTCAGTCACAAAATAGTAATCACTAGATAATTATCAGTACCCCTCATCTGTTGTTATTACAGTTACAAGTATACATGTGTCATATTCTCCTGAATTCTGAATGGTTAAGGCTATAATCGCACTTTTGAGCTGCATGATTTTAGTTGAATGTATCATCTACCTCCTAGGACTTGATGAAATAAATGAATTGGGTACTAATTAAATATGCTAGGCGAGTAAAGTTTCAAATGTGTTTATTTTATGTGTCCTTGAGATGTGAGCAAAGATAAGGTGCTGCTAATTTGTAAATCATTGAGATTTTTCTGAGTAAATTAATGATTGGATAATTGTATTAGAATTTACATGAGAATCAAGGTGTTCATGAACCAGTGCTACAAGAGTTGCAATGATACGTTATTTCAAATGGAAAACAATACTTTATCCAAGTCTTCTAAATCTTATAGTTTTAGGATGCTGGAGAATTAACCATGAGAAATTCTAGGTGTTGGCATTTAGAATGCATGTTATTAATCTAATAATCAATTATAACAAAAACATGGGAGATTATTAAATATTACAAATATTTATTTTTTATTCATGATTTTTATATTGTTACCCTGTAGCTCATCTTTTCAGATTATTTATTCGAAATAAATTTTTGGAACAGAGAAGTTGAACTGGAAAGAATCTCTCTCTTATCCTCATTACAAGAAAAAAGCAGGACAAAGGGCCAATTAAGTACTTTCTTAAATCCATCAAAGCACTGAGGTAAAAGGACAAACCACCAGAAAGAGGCAGAAATATGTTCTAGACCAACCACTATGACTGGAAGAGGGCCAGGGGCATTGTGAAGGTCTCAGGATTGAGAACTAGGCTCATAGTTCCTGCACAAAATAGGTTTAAATAGAGCAGGAGAGAATACCCTCCCCTCCCAGTCCCAGATCCCATCACCAGGTTTACAGTGTCAGGTAAAAACAAGAGTAGCATGCAGCAGTGAGAATTGCAAGAGAGGGATTTTATTGGTGGGAAAGTAGAAAGGGAAGCCAAGCAGGTAGCAGAAATTAGAAAAGCCCTCTAAGCAAACTCACTCATCTCTTTAGTGTGAGGGTTTGTGTTCATCTAGTTAGATGTCCAGCTGGGTTTAAGCATTGTGGTTGCTATGGTTACCTTCAAGGCACCACAGGGCTCAGGGCTTCTGGAAGAACTAGCTGATTGTAGGATTGGGGCAGGGACCATACAAGATGAGCCTGGAATGCCCTTTAGGACCAGAAAGTGAGGAAACACTTAAAGAAAAATGGATGAGGCATGAGGGACAGAGGCAAAAACAGAAGAGCAACCAATGTTGGAGTGATTTGAGCAGCAAGATAAATTATGATAGTGTTGGATTATAACAAAATTAGAATAAATGAATGAGTAATAAAAGAAATGGGAGGAAGAATAATTAAATAAATGTGAATGAGTAATTAAATAGGAGAGAAGAAAGGATTCTTCCTTATAGAAGAATTTTAGCTAATAAAGTGAGAAGATAGGAGGGAAATCGAAAATTACTTGAAATTGCAGAGTGAGGCCAGCCTGGTAGTGCAGCAGTTAAGTTACAATGTTCCACTTTGGCAGCCTGGGGTTCACTAGTTTGGATCTGGGGCACAGACCTAGTACCACTTATCAAGCCATGGTGTGGCAGGCATCCCACATATAAACCAGAGGAAGATTGGCACAGATGTTAGATGAGGGCCAATCTTCCTCAGCACAAAAAGGAGGATTGGTGGCAGATGTTAGCTCAGGGCTAATCTTCCTCAAAAAAAACACCCAAAAAAACAAATAAAACCAGCATAGCAATAACTGCTGCAGGCACAGTGTGTTGAAGAATGCTAAAATTAATGGAGAGACTGCAAGAAGAAGCATGATATTTGCATATCCTCAGTGTATGTTTCACAAAATATATATTAATCACTGTAGTAATTTTTATGTGTGTCCACAAATTCTTTGATACCCCTCCCTCTAGGAGGTACAGTTTAATTCCCTCCCTTTGAGTATGGACTGTATTTAGTGATTTACCTCTAAAGTGTAGATTATGGGAAGGGAAATATTGTAACTTAGAGTGGGGAAATTTTCAGACAGTATGTTAACCAGAGATCAAGTTACACTCACCAGTGATAACTCTTACTGATATCATGTAATACTCTAATATCATACAATTAGAAAGGCATATACTCTATAGTACTCTCCCTACCAAACCTGTATCTCTAGTCCAATCATAAGAAAACATCAGAAAACACAAAATTGAGTAACATTCTATAAAAGGTCTGAGCAGTGCTTTTCACAGATTGAAGGGGATTAGGAGACATGACTAACAAATGCAAATAATAAATTTGTGCTATTTGGATAGGATTCTGAAACAGAAGAGGCCAATTAGTGGAAAAATTGGGGAAATCCAAATAAAATATCTAATTTAGTTAATGGAATTGTATTAATATTAATTTACTAGTTTTGATTTATCAGCCATGGTTATATCAAATGTCAACCTTAAGCTTGGTTTATGAAGGGTCTATGGGAAATAGCTATAATTACAATTCTTCTATAAATCTAAAATTATTTCTAAATCAATTCTATTCAAGCTCTTTAATAAAATGAATTAACAGTTCCTTTGATAATATGGCTGCCTTGAAAATCTTTAACAATGATTACTCAGATAAATAGAAATAGAAATCTTGATTCAAAGTAGTGGATTCTTGTGCTCAATGAGCTAGAGCCTTAGGAGGAATGACAGCCTGGAAAGAGCAGGAAAATACTATCAGGGATTGAAATAGTAAGCTCAAGGTAATCAATGCATCACTTTTGTACTAATCACTAGAAATTATGATGCGTTACCTATCTGAAAATGATCAATATTTTGAATTATTTATTTTTTCTATGCAAAAGTATTCTCTTAAACTATTAACTTTCAAATATTTTTAAACCAATGAGATACTTTTTAAAACTAAACAGTATGGAAAAAGAAAAATAAATCCTTTTATGTGTAAATATTCACAATATAATTTCTGTTAATTAAAAAAAATAAATTGTGGCAGAGTGACGTCAGCATCATGGTGGAGTGAGCTTGCCCGGGACTCTCTCCCTTCAAACATACAACAAAAAGGAGCAACAATATTCCAACAAAAAATATCCTAATAGCACAGGAATCCTTGGGGACCCACAGCAGCCAAATGACAGAGGGCGGAGAGGCTGGAGCCCCACTCAGAGGAGCTGGAATGGGGTAAGAGAGAACTTTACTCCCTCCCCTAAAGACTGGGATCCCTGTTGTGGGAGGCTCCGCGATGGAAAGAGTGGGGGAGCGACCATGCATCTGCAGGATCACCCAGGACTCCCTAGCCCCTTGAAGCCCAGACTGAAGCCCTTTACTGGGGCAAAAGCTTTCATGTGGAGTGACCTCATCAACTCAAGACCCCAGGAGAGCAGATAGCGAGAGCTGATTGGGAAATCCGTGTCTGCACACAAGAGAAAGCACACCCCCGCCCTCACCAGTGGCATCCGGGCCATCTTTGTGAAGGCTGAGGGCTCAGAATGTGCGGTTCTCAACCCCCATCTAGTGGCAACAGGCTGTAACTGCAACCAAATAATATCACTATAAGGAAAAACTGTTCTAGCATCAAACAATTCATAAAAACTCCAGACCAGAAGGAAAACAATAAAAACACAGAAGTATGTCCTTAGGACTTGGAAATAAGTAAACTAAATGACAAGGAATTCAGAATAGCTATTGTCAGAAAACTCAATGAGGTAAAGGAAAATACAGAGAAACAAGTCAATGAGTTCTGGAGTTACTTCACAAAAGAGATTGAAACTATAAAGAAGAATCAATCAGAAATACTAGAGATGAAAAATACAATGGAAGAAATAAAACATAATATGGATTCCCTGAAGGCCCATGTGGATGCCAGAGAGGAGCAAACCAGCATAATCGAAGATAGACAGGTTGAATGGCTCCAGACAGAGGAAGAGAGAACTAAGGTGAAAAAGAAGTGAAGAAAATCTCTGAGAAATAGCTGACTCAATGAGGAAATGCAATATAACAATAATTGGTGTCCTCGAGGGCGAAGAAAAGGAGAATGGAGCAGAAAGCATGCTCAAAGAAATAATAGCAGAGACCTTCGCAAATCTAGGGAATGAGAGAGAAATGTGTGTTTAGAAAGCTTTCAGGTCTCCTAGATATGTCAATGTAGAAAGACCTACTACAAGTCATATAGTAGTAAAATTGGCAAAAGTGAATGACAAAGAAAGAACACTCAGGGCAGCAAGGCAGAAGAAAATAACCTACAAAGGAACCCCTATCAGTCTTTCAGTGGATTTGTCTGCAGAAACCTTATAAGCTATGAGAGATTGGAATGACATATTCAAAACTTTGAAAGATAATAATCTTCAGCCAAGAATACTCTATCCATCAAAAATATCCTTCAGATATGAGGGAAAAGTTAAATCTTTCCCAGACAAACAAAAGCTAAAGGACTCTGCAGCCACGAGACCCCGCCCCCCACAAGAAATCCTCAAGAAGACCCTCGTATCTGAAAAAAGAAAAAATGGAGAAAGGGGTCACAAAACACAGAGTGAGGAGACAAACAGAATCAGAATAGGATAGCAAATATACAACTATAGCATTCGGATAAAGGGAAGGAAAACACCAAAAACAAAGACAATCTTATCACTTTAACCACAAACTGACAACACAAGTTGGAATGAGAGATGACAACAATAACTTAGGAGGGAAGGAGGAAAGAGACTGAATCAGTTTAGGCTAAGGAAATAAGAGGCCACCAGAAAATGGACTACGTTATACACAAGATTCTCAATACAAACTTCAGGGTAGCCACTAAACTTAAAAATGGTACAGAGATACAAAAAATAAATTAGGAAATAAGAAACAGCAGAAGTCAATGGGTAGGCCAAAACACACAGCATGAGAAACAAAGAAAATGCAGGAAAACCGGAAAACAAGTGACAGAATGACAGCATTAAGCCCACATGCTTCAATAATCACCCTCAATGTAAACGGATTGAACTCTCCAATAAAAAGACACAGAGTGGCAAGATCGATTAAAGAACAAGATCCAACAACGTGTTACCTCCAGGAAACACACCTCAGCTCCAATGACAAATGCAGGTTCAGAGTGAAGAGGTGGAAGACCATAATCCAAGCTAATGGCAAACAAAAGAAAGCAGGTGTCACAATATTTATATCAGACAAAGTAGATTACAAGGTAAGGCAGGTAAAGAGAGACATAGAGGGGCAGTATATAATGATCAAAGGGACACTACATCAAGAAGAAATAACACTTATAAATATCTATGCACCCAACACAGGAGCACCAAAGTTCATAAAGCAACTATTAGCAAACCTAAAAGAAGATATCAAAAATAACACAATAATAGTAGGGGAGCTCAACACCCCACTCACATCATTGGACAGATCATCCAGACAGAAAATCAACAAGGAAATGGTGGAATTAAATGAAAAGCTAAAACAGTTGGACTTAATAGACATATATAGAACACTCCATCCAAAAACAGCAGAATACACTTTCTTCTCGAGTGCACATGGAACATTCTCAAGGATAGACCATATGTTGGGAAACAAGTCAAGACTCTATAAATTAAAAAAAAAAAAATTGAAATAATAACAAGCAACTTCTCTGATCATAATGCTATAAAGCTAGAAATTAATTACAAGAAAAAAGCTGAGAAAGGGACAAAGATGTGGAGACTAAACAATATGCTATTGAACAAGAAATGGGTCATTGAGGAAAGTAAAGAAGAAATCAAAAAATATCTAGAGACAAATGAAAATGATAACATGCCATACCAACTCATATGGGATACAGCAAAAGCTGTATTAAGAGGGAAATTCATCACAATACAGCACACTTTAACAAACAAGAAAAATCCCAAATAAGCAACCTCAAATTACACCTGACTGAATTAAAGAAGAACAAACAAAGCCCAAAGTCAGCAGAAGGAGAGAAGTAATAAAAATCAGAGCAGAAATAAATGCTATTGAAACAAAAAAGGCAGTAGAAAGGATCAATGAAACAAAGAGCTAAATTCTATTGAAAAAAAAAAGGCAGTAGAAAGGATCAATGAAACAAAGAGCTGGTTCTTTGAGAAGATAAATAAAATTGACAAACCTCTAGCCAGTCTTACAAAGAAAAAAAGAAAGAAAGCTCAAAAGACAAAATCAGAAATGAAAGAGGAGAAATAACAACAGACTCTGCAGAAATACAATGGATTCTAAGAGAATATAATGAAAAACTATATGCCAACAAAATGGATAACCTAGAGGAAGTGGATAAATTCTTAGACTCTTACAATCTCCCAAAGCTAAGACAAGAAGAAGCAGACAGTCTGAACAGACCAATCACAAGGAAGGAGACTGAAACAGCAATCAAAAGCATCCCAAAGAATAAAACCCCAGGACCATACAACTTTCCTGGAGAATTCTTCCAAACTTTCAAAGAGGATTTAGTACCTATACTTTTCAAGCTATTCCAAAAATTTAGGGAGGATGGAACACTTCCTAACACATTTTATGAGGCCAATATCATGCTGTTACCAAAACCTGACAAAGACAGCACGAAAAAGGAGAACTACAGGCCAATATTGCTGATGAGCATAGATATAAAAATTCTCAACAAGATTTTGGCAACTCCAAGTCAGCAATATATCAAAAGGATCATACATCATGATCAAGTGGGATTCATACCAGGGACACAGGGATGGTTCAACATCTGCAAATCAATCAACGTGATACACCACATCAACAAATTCAGGAATAAAAACCACATGATCATCTCAATAGATGCTTTCTCTAAAGTATTTGACAAGAGCCAACAGCCATTTATGATAAAAACTCTGAACAAAATGGGGATAGAAGGAAATTACCCCAAAATAGTAAAGGCCATATATGACAAACCCACAGCCAATATCATACTCAATGGGCAAAAACTGAGTGCCATGTCCCTGAAAACAGGAATGACACAAGGATGACCTCTATCACAACTCTTATTCAACATAGTACTGGAGGTTTTGGCCAGAGCAATTAGACAAGAGAAAGGAATAAAAGGAATCCAAATAGGGAGGAAAGAAGTGAAACTCTTGCTGTTTGCAGACAACATGATCTTATATATAGAAAACCCCAAAGAATCCACTGGAAAACTTTTAGAAATAATCAACAACTACAGCAAAGTTGCAGGGTATCAAATCAACTTAGATAAATCAGTGGCATTTCTATACTCTAATAATGAACTAACAGAGAAAGAACTCAAGAACATAATACCATTCACAATCGCAACAAAAAGAATAAAATACCTTGGGATGAATTTAACTAAGGAAGTGCAAGACCTATACAACGAAAACTGCAAGACTTTCCTGAGGGAAAATTGATGACGACATACAGAGATGGAAAGACATTCCATGCACCTGGATTGGAAGAATAAACAAGTTAAAATGTCCATAGTACCTAAAGCAATCTACAGATTCAATGCCATCCCAATCAGAATCCCAATGACATTCTTTACAGAATTACAACAAAGAATCCTAAAATTCATATGGGGCAACAAAAGACCTTGAATTGCTAAAGCAATCCTGAGAAAAAAGAACAAAGCTGGAGGCATCCACACTCCCTGACTTCAAAACATACTACAAAGCTACAGTAATCAAAACAATGTGGTACTGGTACAAAAACAGGTGCACAGATCAATGGAACAGAATTGAAAGCCCAGAAATAAAACCACACATCTATGGACAGCTAATCTTCGACAAAGAAGCTGAGGGCATACAATGGAGAAAAGAAAGTCTTTTCAACAAATGGTGCTGGTAAAACTGGAAAGCCACACGTAAAAGAATGAAAATTGACCATTCTTTTTCACCATTCACAAAAATAAACTCTAAATGGAATAAAGACCTAAAGATAAGACCTTAAACTATAAGACTTCTAGAAGAAAATGTAGGCAGTATACTCTTTGACATCAGTATTAAAAGGATCTTTTTGGACACCATGTCTTCGCAGACAAGAGAAACAATAGAAAGAATAAACAAATGGGACTTCATCAGACTAAAGAGCTTCTTCAAGGCAAGGGAAAACAGGATTGAAATGACAAAAAAAACCCCACTAATTGGGAAAAAATATTTGCAAGTCATATATCCAACAAAAGGTTAATCTCCATAATATATAAAGAACTCACACAACTCAACAACAAAAAATTCAAACAACCCAATCAAAACATGGGCAGGAGACATGTACAGACATTTCTCCAAAGAAGATATAAGATGGCCAATAGGCACATGAGAAGATGTTCATTGTCACTGATCATCAGGGAAATGCAAATCAAAACTACACTAAGATATCACCTTATACCCATTAGAACGGCAAAAGTAACCAAAACAAATAGCAACAAGTGTTGGAGAGGTTGTGGAGAAAAAGGAACCCTCATACACTGCTGGTGGGAATGCAAACTGGTGCAGCCACAATGGAAAACAGTATGGAGATTTTTCAAAAAATTAAAAATAGAAATACTATATGACCCGGCCATCCCACCGCTGGGTATCTACCCAAAGAACTTGAAATCAGCAATTCCAAAAGTCCCATGCACCCCTATGTTCATTGCAGCATTATCTACAACAGGCAAGATGTGGAAACAACCTAAGTGCCCATCAACCGATGACTGGATAAAGAAGATATTGTATATATATATACAACGGAATACTACTCAGTCATAAAAAAGAATAAAATCGTCCCATTCACAACAACATGGATGGATCTTGAGGGAATTATGTTAAGTGAAATAAGCCAGATAGAGAAGGACAATCTCTGTATGACTCCACTCATATGAGGAATTTAAACATGGGGACAAAGAGAACAGATTAGTGGCTACTAGGGGAAAGGGGGGATGGGGGGTGGGCACAAAGGGTGAAGGGGTGCACTACAACATGACTGACAAACAATAATGTACAACTGAAATTTCACAAGATTGTAAACTATCATAAACTCAATAAAAATTAACTTTAAATAAATAAATAAACAAAGAAATAAATTGTGATAGGCAGAATTCTACAATGGGCCATGAGATTCCCCATGCCCTGGTAGTATGCATACACCTTTTCCTAGTTATTCAATCAAACACTAATCTGGGAGCTGTGTGAAGTGATTTTTCTAGATGTAATTGATGTCCCAAGTTAGTTGCCTTTAAATTAGGGAGTTTAATCTCACTAGGTTTTACCTAATTGGTAATCCCTTAAAAGATTACCAATTATCTTTAAAAGGGGCTGGGCTACTCCTGGGGGAGATTGTACCAATTGCACCATTTGGAGATTCAAAGCATGAAAGAGATTTGACCCGAGGGAGATTATCTATTGCTAGCTTTGAAGATAGAGGAGGCAAAGAATGCTGCCAGCCAACAATGAAACAGGAACATTAAGTCCAACAACTGCAGGGAACTGAGTTCTGCAAATAACAAGAATGACTTTGGAAGTGGCTTTTCCCTAGAGACTCTATGTGAGAACTCAGCCTGGCCAGTACACTGATTTTAGCATTGTGATACCCTCAGCAGAGAGACCAGTCATTCTGCACTGGGCTTCTGACCTACAGTGAAAAAACAGGTGTTGTATTAAACTACAAAGTTTACGGTAATTTGTTACACAGCAATGGGAAACAAATACAATAAATCAATAAGAAAGAATCTATTTGTATGGGAGCAAACATTTGATACAGGAGCTTCTTCCTGAAATTTGCAATCTTTTATCAACTTCAATATCATTTTATATTATGTTTTGGCTACATCAATTTGAAAATAATTCTGATTCACATTCATAAGAAGTTGCAAGTGCTTAGTATTTTTTCATTATTGTTCTTTTACAGTTCACTTTGCCATTTTATGATCCTCGAGCATTAAGTTTATCTGAAAGCTTGGGGAAAAAAGCAGCAGCACAATATTTTTTCACACTTATATTACTAAAAAAACTGCTAACAATGCCCATATTGTTTAAACAGATACACCTATTTTATGGCTATCTATTGAAATGTATCATTCAAAACTTATAATAAGCAGTAAAACTGTATAAAACTGTGTATTGTAATATTATGTTCTATTATGCTTAAGCTTATCTTCCAAAGCATACTATTATGTCATTATGAACTTAAATGTTATATCTAAATCTTGCATCATCACTCAAGACTAAAATATAAGTCAAATGATCTGGAGAGTTTGCAGGCATTTTGAAGAAATGTAGATTATGACAATATGTGTTATCACATTACACTACAGTACACTTCTACATGGAAAGATTTGTATGTCTGAATTTAAAAAAAAAAAAATCAATACAAAACTACCAGCTTATAGTCAGCTACTCACATATGAAAATGAAAGGCTTGAATATATGCCCAGTGTTGGCAGAAGAATGTTTAAAATTCTAATATAAGCATACAAGTGCGTTGAACTAACTCCATAATTGAAAAAACATATTTAGTCATTCTCGTCCTAAAACTTGGTATCTATCGTAAAATTAAGTGTACTTGTTTTTAGTTACAGTTTTTAACAAGTAAAATATTTAAATGAAATTTGAACCAAGTACTGTGATTCCTCTGAATCTTCTCCATGTAAATGTATTTTTCAAAATCATTGACTTAAGCCATGCAAAGTACACACCCAAAAGCGTTAGTTCAGGAGCTCTGGAATGAGTTATTGACTAGGCATGGATCACTGACCTAGAGCTGAAAAACCTCATGGGCCCAACAAAATCCTTGTAGGTAGAAGGTGAGGATCTAAACGATAAAACAGTTAGCTGCTCTCTTACTGACGACTTCTAGGAACAACACCTCTATAATCGTCATATCTTTGAAATTCACAAAGCTCTGCATATAGTTGAGTCTAATCCTCCTATTTAAATGTTTACCATTTCTTATCACTCAGTCATAAATGTTTTTGAAACATTTTCGAGTTTCTTCTAATAAAAACTTTATTTTTACGGTTTTACCTGAAGATAGGGCACATTTAAATTTAGAAAAGGATTACTATCATTCTACATTTTCATAAAATGAATTCCCCATGACTTTGATTATCCTTAACATTGATTTCTGCATTGTTACGATTGTCTTCACATGATTTTTATAGGACTCGCACGTAGAATTTCAAACATAGTTTTCAAAACTTTGTACTAGTTTAGTATCATGAACCCATGAGTAAAGCAGACCAGTGTGAAATGCTGTCACGTCTAAGTGGATAATAAATGTTATCGGTGCCCCATCATAAAGGACTGGGTCATAAGGGAATGGTCATTACTATATGCCAGAAATACCCCCAAGAGAACCCACTGATTATTTGGGGGCAACAGATTCTTACATGAATTTTCAAATTTCTAGATGAAGAGCAAATAGAGACATGGAAGGAATAAGAGTGCTTGGTGACACTTGACTCTACCCTGCCCCTTGCAAAAAGGAGGACATTCCAAGGTAAACTTTCTGTAGGGAAATAGATCCAGAATTTGACCACTTTTCACATTCCCCTTGCTACTACTGTTCCCAAACCAGGTTTGTTTTTGCCCACCCCCCAGAAAGCCAAACACTGAGATGATGAGATTGCAGCAGAGAGAGGGTTTAATCACAAGGCAGCCACATGAGGAAGCGAGAGCATGAGTCTCAAATTCACTTCCCTGAGAACAGGGATATTTGTGGGATGGGGGCAAGGTGGTCTGAAATGTGGAGGTACACGATTGGAGGTGAGGAGAGGTGGGGTAACTGAAGATCTTCACAAGTGTAGTCAGACTCCATGCCTCTTCATAGGACCCACGTTCACAAAATGGCGGCATTAGCATGCTCTGCGGGTGGAGTTTTTAGCTTGTTGATGTCTAAAGGTTGCCCATCAGACATCTGCACAGGCCCAGTTGATGAGTTGGTGGTCTCAACTGGCCTGAAGTGGATAAGGAGTTCTAATTCTTGCAAAATAGCTCACACACTCATTACCATGGTGACCCAGGCTCCAGGAAGATGTTATCTATAAGAGCCTAGTGGGAGTCAGACAGCGTATTGCCTAAACAGCACGGTTAATGATGGATGGGTGGGTTAAACAGCTAAAAGCTATAATCAGTAATTGCAAAAAGGAAACGAACCTTTAGTTCCTAGCTACTTAATCATCAATGGCTAACTCTTTGCAGGTTTCACCCCTCTTGTTTAAGCCATTGCTATCTCCTACTTGGAGCTTGATAATTGTCTCCTAAATTGTCTCCCCGCTTTTAACTTTATGTAACATAGAATATCTTCAACAAAGACGGCACAGTGAGGGCCGGCCCGGTGGCACAGCAGTTAAGTTCACACGTTCCGCTTTTCGCTGGCCCAGGGTTTGCTGGTTTGGATCCCAGGTGCGGACATGGCACTGCTTGGCAAAAGCCATGCTGTGGTAGGCGTCCCATGTATAAAGTAGAGGAAGATGGGCATGGATGTTAGCTCAGGGCCAGTCTTCCTCAGCAGAAAGAGTAGCATTGGCAGTAGTTAGCTCAGGGCTAATCTTCCTAAAAAAAAAAAAAAAAAGAAGGCACAGTGAACTTCCCAAAAATAAATTCTATCATGTTATTACGCCACTCAGAACTCAACATTCTCTGCCTATTTTGTGTAGCATAGAAACTGAAATCTTTACACTCGCTGAAAACCCTATATGACCTGCTCCACTCCCCTCTGACTCTCACATCTCTCCTCTAGTTACATTAGCTTTATTACTGGTTCTCCAAAATACCATAAATTCTTCTGCCTTAGGATATTTGTACCATCTCTTCTTGAACCACCCTTCCTCCATATTTCGGCATTTTTAACTCTCATTTCTTTTAGGTCTTGGTTCAACCCTAATATTCTCAATGAGCCGTATCTGAATTTCTCTAATTAAAATTACAAAATGTTCATCACATACTCATCTCTGTCATCCCAAATTCCTTTTCCTTTCTCTATATTTCCCTTTCTTTTCTTCTTTCCTTTATTTTTTTTTTAAAAGGAACTTCTTGGGGCCTGCTGTGGCATAGTGATTAATTTCAGTTTGCTCTGCCTCAGCAGCCTGGTTCAGATTCCTGGGCAGACTCACACCACTCCTCAGCCATGCTGAGATGGTGACCCACGTATAAAGTAGAGGAAGGATGACATGGATGTTAGCTCTGGGCTAATCTTCCTCAAGCAGAAAAAAGAGGAAGATAGGCAACAGGTGTCAACTTGTGGTGAATCTTCCTCAGCAAAAACAAAAAACAAAAACAAAATAATTGGAACTTCTTTCATTCTAACATATTATGTGGTTAATTATTATGTTTCTTGTTCATTGTTTACCTCTGTTTAATACAATTTAATTTCTACAAGGGTAGGGATGAGGTTCAAGTACTGACTAGAATAGTGCCTGGCACACAGTTGGTTCTCAATAATAATTTGTGAATTGTCCTCTTTCCCTGCCACCTCTGAGTCCCTCAGAGCTGGAGGCTCGGGTACATTCAAGATTCAGATCCACCGGTAACCTACCACCATGGCCATGGAAGACATCACTGCTGGAGGTCCAGTGGATGTTAATACCGCTTTGTAAGAGGTTCTGAAGACTGCCCTCATCCATGGTGGCCTAGCACGTAGAATTCACCAAGCTGCCCAAACCTTAGACAACTGCCAAACCCATCTCTCTGTGCTTGCATCCAACTGTGATGATCGTATGTATGTTAAGTTGGTGGAGGCCCTTTGTGCTGAACACCAAATCAACCTTAATTAAGGTTAATGATGAGAAACTACAGGGAGTGGTAGGCCTCTGTAAAATTGACAGAGAGGGAAAACCCCAGAAAGTGATTAGTTGCAGTTGTGTGGTGGTTAAGGACTATGGCAAAGAGTCTCAGGCCAAAGACATCATCAAGGAGTACTTCAAACGCCAGAAATGAACAAATGACTTGACTTTAAAAATAATAATAATAATAATTAATAATTTGTGAATTGAGTGGATAAATCTTGGGAAGAATTCATGGAAAGAAGCCCAGCTGTTCTCTAGGACAAGAGGGCAATCACTGTTTGGGACAAGCAGCTCTACAAAATACTTGAAGTTTTATGGAGTCACTAGGAAAGAAATAGGTGAAATTTCCAAGCTTCAGGATAAGAGCTGCATGTTGAGGCTGACAGATTGAATGAAAATGGACTGAACACATTGGGTAACCAAAAAAATGTGGGAATAGCTGAGGCAATCACACAAAAATCCATGAGGTAGGCAATGTGCTGAGTCAGATGGGAATTTGAGAGAAACTCCCTTACCTTCTAGAGAGAGCCTGCTTTGTGGGTAAGCAACCTTCATTTTGGACTCCATGTTTGGAAAAGTCCCACTGTTGTTTTAAGTCTCTGCTGCTACCATGCGGAAATGCTTAATAATTTTATCTTTGGACTTTGTAAGTGAAGTCCAATGGGATAATGGAGTGTCTGTATGAGCAGGGGAGTTTCATGTAATAATCATGTCTACCACTGTCCTTTGTCGCTCCATTCACATATAGTAGTGGTGACACCCCATAAACATAGAATTCAATAGATCCATGATGCTTGGGCTTTCAGTGAAACTCAGAGAAAGTGCAAGGTAAGTATTTTACATCTGCAAAGAGTAAGTGGGAGGGTTGACAGCCCTGAGAGACCATGGTTTCTGTTGGAACCAAATCTTCCAACAAGGCAGAAAGAAGGCGTTGACATTTTAAGAAACACAAAAGACCAAGAAACCATATCATATTTTTTTTTACTCTTGTTAGCCAACCACTTATGCTAAAAATGATGACATAGAAGGAAAAGGAAAGACAGGTCAACCCATAGTTCCTTTTCCTTTCAGTCATTCCTTACTCATCAGCAAGCAAACAGAAGAGAGTGTTTGTATAAAGTGTGCATGTCAAGAAGCAAATTAAAAATACTTGAATTTGTTTCCATCAGCATTTCTGCTCTATTGGTAAGGCTGAATTCATAGGCATGTACAAACAAAGAAATACAAATTGTATAATTTGGGTGATTCTGCATATTGCTTAAATGCTCTTATACTTGCATTTAAAACTAACATTATACAGTATAAAGGTGAGAGATAAAATTCATGCTAATTAATTATGATTTTTCTTTTTTTTTTGAGGAAGATTAGCCCTGAGCTAACATCTGCTGTCAATCCTCCTCTTTTTGCTGAGGAACACTGGCCCTGAACTAACATCTGCACCCATCTTCCTTTACTTTATATGTGGGATGCCTGTGACAGCATGGCTTGATAAGTGGTGTTAGGTCCACACCTAGGATCCAAACCAGCAAACCTGGGCCTGCGAAGAGAGGTGTGCGAACTTATGCCACCAGGCCAGCCCCTACAATTGCACTTTTTTCCTTAGAACTATATTAAATACCAAATTAAAAAACACCATGGAAGTTAAGAGAGACCATGGAAGAGAGGGGAAAAGTTTTATATCTTGGTAAGATTAATGGCACTTTTATCTTGCTTTTTTGAACACGGAGCTTCATATTTTCATTTGGCACCAGGATCTACAAACTATATTGTTGTCCCTGGTCGTAGAGGAAAGGAATTCTGTGGAGACACGATAAAGGTCACCAGAAAAAGCATGTTAAGTAACAGATTTGTTACAAGAAGGCAATTCCACTAGGTGATCCAGAGACAATATCCTTAACATTTGTATAAATGTGCTCCTCTCTTTTCCTGAAACTGAAAGTTGTCACCAGCCATCATTTTCTTCATTATTCTCAAGGTCTGGAGTCTCTCACAACATTTACTTCAGGCATGTCAGCTAGAATACTTTTGATTACAAGTAAAAAAAAAAAAAAAACTAGATTGAGAAAAAAATCAATAAATATTTTTAAAATAATTTTTCACATATCTGGACAATCCAGATTCAAACATCATTTTCAAAAGTCAAACCTATTCATTACGAATTGATTTTTCTCAATCTCTTTGTTGTACTTTCTGTTTTGGCATCATTCTTGGGCTGCATGTGGAAAAATTTCAGCAGTTCTTATCCCACATACTTTTAGGTTCAAATGGAGAGAAAAGTGAAGCACGTTTTTCAGTACCTCTTGAAGAAGTTCTAAGATCCATTATAATTAAACTTTCTCAGTTTGTATGCTCACTTCTGAGCCAATCGTAGTAAGCAGGACAGTGAAATACACAGAATAGCTTGGAGTGGCGTCATTATTTTCCATCCTGGGAGAGCAATGGAATCCCACCTAGAGTATTTGGGCTGTGAACAAGGGTCACATAGTCTTGAAGAAAAACTATAAGCTATGCCTCTTATTTCTCAAGTCTACTCCTGCCCTTCTGTGTTCTGCTCTGTATTGCAAGGGCTGGAACCATGAAAATGAATTCTAAGGTTCAGTTGCCAACTAGCTTCCAGTTAAGTTTGGTTAATGGATGACATCAATAAGGGATTAGCAGACAGGAGATGGGATCCAAACACTACTTTTCTTCTCTTTACCTCTTAAAGACTCTGGCAAAAACAGGTTGCTAAGTCTCCAGAGGCCATCAGTGATTCTTTCCAAGATAGCAAATGGCGCTGATAATGGCTGGTGGGGGATATCGGTGCCCCAAATAGCAGCAGTTCAAGCATGGATTCAACAGTAGCAAAAGTCTCCAATAGTATAAGCAACAAGGGCAATTATGTGCTATGATAACATCATTTCATTGCTTTCATTTAGTTTTAAGGCCAATAATGACTTCCTGGAGTTCTAATATTTGAGTTACCTTACCTTTCTATTTGTGCTCCCTCAGACTTCAAACACTCCTGTAACAAGCTCATCTTTCTGAAATGCATAGCATGCTCTCCCTCTTCGCATCTGATTGGTGCGGAGGATGGTCCTCGTTATCAGCGTAATGAATGTCAAGAGACCACAACAAAAGTTCTCCACTTCGTTTTGAAGAAGCATTTGTATTGGGATCATTTCTTTTTACTTTTCAGATTTTACAAATAAAAGCATGTGAGGGTTGAATTTCAAAGAACCATTGGTGTCTGTAATTATCATCTGCGTAATTCAGGACATGATAGAACAGATCTAATACTATCTTATTGCATGACATATATAATTGCAGGTTCTTAAGTACTATATTAGTGATAGTGCCAGCATATAATTTTATATTTCAAACAACTAGTTTTTTCTGTTGATGGAATATCAGACAGACTATGTTTGAGCATATTTTCAGTTATATACTTTCTTCTTTGTGAGACCTGCAAATAAAAGTAAACTGGAGAGTCCGTTTGAACCGGGTACAGATAATGAAGGTAACGAGAGAGATTTACCAAGCCCTTATGGGCGAGTCCTTGTTATCATGTAGCTATGGCGAATATTTAATTCTGACAGTATTGTCTCATATGATTTTAAATCTCATGGTATCCAAAACCTTTTATGCTTAGTTTAGATATTTCGACAGATTTATGAGACTTATGAGATTTGTTATCCTGTTTTTTGTAATTATAAGAAAGAAAAAATAAGGTTGTGGCTAAGAAGATATAAATTTTAAAATATTTTATAGAACATTTTGGACATATGGGTCATCTATTACTTCTAATAAATATGATTATCATTAGTAATGATACTAATGAGTTAGCAAGCAACAACAAAGTTGTCATATAAGGCTGGCAGATTTGACGGTAAAGAAACGCTGATTCCTTGTTGGGTTCAGTTGTTACTTGCGTAGACAGGAAAAGCAAGATGAACTAAAGTAATAACCCCCTGCAGCATCCCTTGTCCCATTGGATGACAGAGAAACAAAAGGGTCAGATGTTACGGCAATGAAACATACGCAGTTGGGCCTGTATTGCGGAGGAATTAATTCTGTGCTGCAGCCAAGCAGTTTCATAGCCTGCAGCTGGGCCATAAGGCAGGCAAGGCAGAAAGTCTCAGACCTCATCAGAGCTCTGGAGGTGATAAGAAACTGTCCTGACAGCTGTCCGGGAAGAGAGGAAAGTGAGGAAGAAGAGGTCTTTCAGCAGCACCTCACTAACCTTCTGTGTTCTCATGTTCTGGGAGAATTGTTGAGTGCTCTGCCGAGGCTCACGTCAGCTTTCATAAGCTGGGGCTGGATGGTCTATGTGGAGACATGAAACAATACAGTGACATGGCAAAGCCATTCCCCTATAAAAATGACAAATAGTTACCAAACGAAATACTGTGTTCTGTGATTAGAAGTAATTAGCTATGGAAAGATATGACAATACATCTATGTGTAACTCAGATTTGTTTGATATAAGAGATATTCCATCCTAGTTTTTCCTTATTTTCATTTACTTAGTTATGAGATGACTAGCATCAGTTATAACTCACTGAGAGAAACTTTTCCCCTTCTTTCAAGGGGGCACTATTAGGTCCTTGAAAGAGCTTTTTGGCTATGGGATGTTCAGAAACCATTGCTCAGTTCCTATTATGCCCCTGACTCTGGCCTCAGAAGTGCTGTGCTGACCTGTGCAGATCGGGTTTCTAAATCTCAAAGACAACCATGGGACGAGATAAAACCTACTTATTTATAGGTTTCAAAGAGATTGAACATTAAGTGGAGATGAATATATTCTCTTCATTTGATTACAATGAAGTGTGATAAGTGACCTGTCTAAAAATCTGTTAGAACAAATGAAAAAATTCAGTAAAGTTGCAGGCTACAAAGCCGTCACACAAAAATCAATTGTCTTTTTATACACTAACAGTGAACTATCTGAAAAGGAGATTAAGAAAACAATTCCATTTACAATAACCTCAAAAAGAATAAAATACTTAGGAATAAACTTAACCGAGCAGCTGAAATATTTGCACACTAAAAATTATAGCACATTGTTGAAAGAAATTGAAGAAGACACAAATAAATAGAAACACATATTATGTTCATGAATTGGAAGACAATTTTGTTAAAATGTCCATACTAGACAACACAATCTGCAGATTCAATGCCATTTCCATCAAAATTCCAATGGTACTTTTTTTACAGAAATAGATAAAACTATCCTAAAGTTCACACAAAACAATAAAAAACCTAGAATAGCCAAAGAAATCGTGAGAAAGTAGAACAAACCTGGAGGCATTACATTTCTTAGTTTCAAAATATATTACAAAGACATACTAATTTGAACAGTATGTTACTGGCATAAAGACAGACATATACCCCAGTGGAACAGAATAGAGCCAGAAATAAACCCATACATATACAGGATACTGATCTTTGACAAGGGCTCCAAGAATACACAATGAGAAAAGGATAGTCTCTTTAACAAATAATATTGGGAAAACTGGATATCCATATTATTTTTTTTTAATTTGCGTGTTCAACATTGAGTGGTTGAACCTTATTTGTTAACACAGCCCACTGTTTGGTCTTGCAGTAAAGACAGTAAATATTTTGATATGAGATTTCTTCGAACTGAGTTTCAATTTCCCAAGAGATATCCAAAAAGTGGGCGTGAATCAATTAGGACTCAAGAAAAATTCAAACCAAAAACACTTCTTAAATTTTTCTCTATCATTTCTCCCCATCTATTTAACTTCCCTAGATAACACTAATATTTGATTATGGCTTATACTTGGTATCACTGTTGAATGTATAATTATTTATTTATAATTATAGATAACTAACAAACATTAAATGAGCATTCACTATATTCTAAGCACTGTACTCTACATGAAATGTTTAATGGTGGAAAAAGTCTTCTACCTTCTTTTTGGAACTCATAATTTATAAGGAAGGAAGACAATAAAAAGTCAAGTAATAAAAAAATTACAAATTGTGACACAATAAAATGGAAAGTAATGATTTCCTATGGTAGCGTATATCAGATTGAGGATTTATGAATTCAAAATTTCAATATTTATAAGTTAGAGAAACAGTAACCAACAAGGAGATACAGAAGAGGCTGACAGAAATGTCGGCATAGATACCAAAATAAAATACTGTACCGTAAAGGAGTTGATGCACAATTCTTTCAAATGATGCAGAAATTGCTTTTAACATGAAAGGAAAATATTCACCATTAAATTGAGCAACATGAATAATCATTTACTTTAAAATAAATTTCCTCAATTTGGATTGCAAAATCCAGACTGGAGCGTACTGAAGAAAGAATGGATGACAAGAAATTAAAGAAAGCATTTGTATACAGCTTTGTCAAGAATCTTCTCTTTTATAAAAGGAGGCAGAGATATAAGGCAATATCTGCAGAAAGAGTCAAGACTCAATAAAATTATTTTTTCAAAATATATTACATTTTCACGTTTGAATATGAATTAGAATTGCCCAATGGAGGTGGAAATGCAGTGCAATATTATGTAAAAGAGAAAGACTTGGAAAAAGCAAGAAGGATGGGAGGTAAGAGCATACTTGGAATGGGTGGCTTTAGATAAGAGGAAGGAGATTTGTAATAAG
Organism: Equus przewalskii; assembly: GCF_037783145.1. Lineage (NCBI taxonomy): Eukaryota > Metazoa > Chordata > Mammalia > Perissodactyla > Equidae > Equus > Equus przewalskii. The sequence continues at coordinate 59,889,622 of NC_091838.1, forward strand.
AAAATGAAAAAAATGGCACAGATAGTTTTATAGATGTAGAATTGGTAAAATAAAAGGATTACTTTTAATGAATTCCATTTTCTCAATAAATTATGAAGCACATAGTTAAATTTATCCAGGTTAGGATACTTTTCAGATGAATACATTAGAATAAAATATAAGAAATAGAGCTGAGGCTTTTTGAGAGGCATTGTTTATAGTGATAGATTATTAAATCTAAACTTGACAAGGAAGAAAGGGTTCTGAGTGATGGTGGAAAATTGGAGGAGACAACTAATTAGACGTCTTCATTAAGTCAAAATATTGTTGAATAGGAGAATTTGTGCAAGTGAGCTATGACTTAGAGTAACTGTGATGACAATGTGTAATCCGTAAATTCTGATATCAGATTGGCCATTTCTTGCGGCCAATTTCTTATGATGAGAGGGATTAATTAGTGACTGTATGTGTGGGTGATTGATATGGAAAAGAGAAAGTGGTCATTGGATATGATGGGTTCTAGGAAACGACAGAGGTAATTTATCTTATTAAACAGCCTAAAGACCAACTGAAGTGTTGCTAATTTTCTGTGGTAAGTCAAATGTGGTAAAACCTATACACTAAAAACCTATATACTATATGCAAAACCTGTATAATAAAACCTGCAGATATGTACAGTAGGATCATACACAATGTATAATGTTTAAAATTAGTTTGCCAGCTGTAACCCAAATGTGTGAAAATCGGACAATTTGTAGACATTATTAATGAAAGTTCGAAGCTTGAAAGGACAGAGTTTCTATAGATTTATATAAAATGTTCAATAATTTAGTAGCATTTATCAATGAAGTAGATAATAGTTCATATTTGTTTAAAAAATCTATCTTTGAGAACATTATATATTTTATAGAACATTTGATTTAGCTTTTCTCAAAAGAAAGTTCAAGAATGAAGAATTTATGAATCTGTAATAAATTTCTTTACTAAAAAATAATTTTATTGAAATATGTGTAATTTAAATATATTGCTTCCAACTGGGGGTAATTTTGCCCCCAAGATGGCATTTGGCAATGTCTGGAGACATTTTTGGTTGTCACAACATGAGGGTTTGCTACTCGTGCTTGGTTGTGGCCAGGAATGCTGCTAAATTTTCTACGAGCAAAACAGCTCCCATGATAAAGAATTATCAGGTCAACTATGTCAATAGTGCCAAGGTTGAGAAACCCTGCTTTACAGGAACAACTTGTAGGATGAAGCTACTGCTGAGAGATTACAAGTAAATTTGAAAATACAACATCAATTGCCCTATTCTGGATAAAAGTTTAAAAATGAATATCTTAGGCTTTTTGAAATTGCTTTAAAACCCTTCTTCATTTCTTTCATTATGCCTTGGTGATAAAACTTTCTTTACATGGGTGTTTTTAACAATAAAACAGTTTAGATATATATTCTTTCCCACAAATAGCATTGCTATTAATCCAACCTTGATTAAATAAATCAAGAAATAAGTAATTCCACCTAGGACACTAAAATTTCAAGTATAAATACATTCCATGTTTATTAAAATCCTACATAGAAGAGTTCAAGAAGGGGAATCACTATTTTGCTCATAGGTATTTGGTCAGAATTGAGGAATGGCAAAATAGTTACGTGTATGATAGAGATTCTCTATTCTGTTAACTTTTAGCCACATTGACTATATTGATTTAATTTAATTTAAATCAAATTGTAAAAATTCAGTTTCTCAGTTATACTAGTCATATTTTAAGTGTTCAATAGTCACATGTGGCTAGTGGTTGCTGTGTTGGACAGCCCAGATAAAGAATATTTCTATCACTGCATAAAGTCGCATTGGACAGCACAGCTGTCCCACACATATATTTCAATGAACAGCATGCATTATTCTTAATTATTTGCTTGTTTTCCTCTACTATGTTTGTTCCAGTAATGTTTAATTGAAAATAATTTTTTCCTTTTGAAATGAATAATAAAACTTGGATTTGTAAATTATCATTTTTTTCATTATTCCAATAATTTCTTTTTTTGTATTTTAAAGAAGTATCAGTTTGCAGCAAATTGGAAATTAAAAAGAAAGAAGGAAGGAAGGAAGGGAGACAAGGAGCGAGGGAGGGAAGGATGGAGGATGAGAAGAAGGAAGCGAGAAAGAAAATCCAAATCTAGTCTTTCACACAGATTGTGAGAAAATAGAAACACTAACCTAGAAGGTTCTGGGCCCAGAACAGACAACCATATATAGAGATCCGTAAACAAGTCTGTGCCATGAGAGAATGATTATGAGCTCCTGAAGGACTGAAAGTTATATCTTTTCTAATCCTTAGCACTCACACATAGTTGAAAATAATAGACACTTGATTGTATTAAATTGCATTCCCAGTATTTCTTCCTACACTTTTAGGTCTCCTATGGGATCAACAAATTGCCACTGGTAAGCATCACCATAATTGCTTTTTCATTAATCAATAAACTACATATTTTGTATTACACACAGAAAACCTCAATCAAATGATGGTCAAACCATATTCTCCAGACCATAAAACTTAGATGCATAGGTCCTGCTTATAACGAAACTATTAATATACCAGCATCAAGCCAACATTTTATATATGTTTACTATATATATCTCCATGGAGTGAAGATCTTCATTGATGTTTCATGCAAGTTTATTGCTCTATCTGGAGGAAAACCAAAATTCTTGTTTGGGATCTGAGAGTTATTCAGACACAGGGAAAGGTGAGGCTTTCTCGTACTACCCAAATGAAGAAAAGTCAATGTTTGCTGCTAAACATATGCAGAACACTTTAAGCTGTAGACTAGTATACATTTGTTATAGCCAATATTTATAAATTTCAGAGAAAGTAAAACAAATTATAGAACAATTACAATAAACATATATGTATTATAAATTATAAATGTAGACTTTTGGTTTGTGTTTTACTCTTTGCCAAATCCCAACAACTTCTATCTTATGCTACAAGAGAAGCCACAAATATGAAGATGTGCAAATATGAAAAGATGTTCTCTATTTTTCTGAAGTTTCCTAAATAATGTGTGCATTTTGTTCAAGTATGCCAATTTATATTCCTGTTTAATTTATATTAACATATTATAGAAACATGTTGATTATCTCACCATACAGACCCCAAAACATTCTAAACACATTTGAAGAGAAGCAAACAAAGCATAATGGGTAAATATTTAGACTACTTAATGTGGACAATTAAGACAATAAAATTAGAATGTGTATTTTACCTTTTTAGTATGATAAACACATATTGAGAGTCCACTATTGCAAATTATTGAGAGAAACTTAAGAATACCTAAGAAGCATCCCCATATTTCTTGAAATAAGTAGGATGAGATGATACACAAACTATCACAACAGTAGAATGTACTTAGCGCATCAGTTATGAATAATATACACATCAAATGTTTGACCAGTTTCAAAGGGACTGTGGTTATTTGATGGAGTGTGATCAGAGGAAGACAGAATGACCAGAGTTTATCCTTGATTTTAGCTTATGAATAGAATTTTTATTAATGGACAAAGAGTCTATAGACGTCTATATTCCTTTCAAGATATTTGGCAGGTAGAGAGAAGTTAAGTCAGCTGCCTACCCTTCTTTTTCAATACTAACACATCCCATATCCCCTTTGATTCCATTCCCAAGAAGGAGATACATAATTGTACACTAATAAGATTCCAGTACATGAAAATATGGGAAGTACATGAAGATATGGGCAAGATTTCTTTGATATGTTACTGATCTTTCCTGGGGGGACACTGATGCATCCTTGATGGCCATATTAAAAAATAGATATGTATGTAATTGAATATATACATACATGTAATTTATATAAATATATGTTATGCATATATATTTACATATAAAGAAGACTATAATTTCATATTAAAGAATAATCAAACTTCTTTCTTAGTTGTCTCTACACTCCAGCCCCCAGAGGAAGACAGCTGATGAGATTTATTAGATTGCAGGATACTGCATCATCTAAAAGTGGAAATTTATTGTGAGGTGTGTTACTGAGATGATATGAAATTCGAGTTGATCTGTTTTTGCTAGGATTTCTCTTCTAATTCAACTTCATGATGCAACCATCTTAATATCACGCAAATATCTTCAAAATTTGATAAACATGTCTAATGCCTGCTTGTCTATCGCCTGTCTATATCTCTATCTACCTCTTTATCTATTGTTTTAGTTATTATTTGCTACAGTAACAGATAACCTTAATACCTCAAAGACTTACAAGAAGACTTACTCAATTTGGTTGAAGATTCTCTTTATTATTGTTTTCTGTACAAATAAATTATTTTCCTGGCAACATTTATTTAACAGCCCATCTTCTCCATACTGATCGGAATGCCCAATCTGTGATAGAACAATTTTTCCATATACGCATGGGTCTTCTTCTGGCCTCTCTATTCTGTCTCATTTGCCAGTATCAGTTTCTTAATGACTACATTTTATTGAACAAATATGATATAAATTGTGAGATGATAAATATACAATAATACAGTGGTTTTTAATCACTTAGAATTTTTACTTTTTGCTTGTTTCAAGGATTCCTTTTGACTTCTTTAGGCACATATTTTTATTACATGTCACTTCTTTTCCATAAGTAAAAAGGAAAATTTAAACAAAAATGACACATGAACCAAGTATTTCTAAACCTTCTCAAAATATGGAGTTTAAAATTTGCTGAAACACAGATTGACTAACAGATATGATTTCCATCTTTTACTGTAGCGTGTGCCATCAAGTATGGTGCTGATGTAGAATTTCTTGAAAGAATTTGTAAAATAACAAAAGCCATTGTTTACAACATGCAACATTGAACAGTTTGCAATTATAAACTATCAGCTTAATTTGACTCCCACTTAGGGAATTTATAACATACGTTTTCAACTCCGCCTTCATCCCTTCACACCCCACCTGAACCCATTTGTTCTTAGAGTTAAAAGGATGCTTTATTATTCTTTTGTCTCTGGGACTTTCTTTTAAACCACTGACCCAATATATGATTATGATGTTGGAATATTTGAAATTTTCTCAAGTAAAGACATAACTACTGCATTATGATTTCTTCCCAGTTAGTAGTGATTATAAGTTGGCATCTATTGTAAGATGCATCATGATTTTAGGCATGTTAAACATGAAAATAAATGTGTATCTTAACATTGATGAAACAAGGAGTAAAATTTTATAGTTAGTCTACGTATCTGATAGAACAATAAAAGTTTTCTTTTAAAAAAAGATTTGGTTTTTTAGTCTTCAACATCAATTCTAAGTTTTATGATAAACCCAGAAGAGGTACTGATTGAAACGTATTGAATCTATAGGAATTCATAACCATTATGATATAGAGTCTTCTGATTCATGAACATAGTCTATCTCTACATTCATTAGCTTTTATTTAATGTATTTTAATGATGTTTTATAATTATCTGCCAATGAATGTTGCATATCTTACTTAAATGTATCCATAGGTACTTGATATATGTGCTGTTGATATATTGAATGTTATCCTTTTGCAATTCTTTTCTACCTGTTACTAGTATGTAAGTGTTGTTAGTGTGCGTTGATAATTCCAACACGGAATTGATTTTTCCACATTGATCTGATCACCAGGCAATTTGAATAGCTCTCTTGTTAACCTCAATAACTCTGTAGGTTCTTTGGTGATGTCTACGTAAAGGGTCAAATAATTTGCAAATATGACACTTTTAGTTCTTCCTTTCCAATTCTTGTCCGTTTACTCTTTTTTATTTCCCAGTATGTTAGTTGAAGCATCTCATACCAGGTTAAATGGAAGGGGTGTTAATTAACATTCATGCTTTCTTCCTGACTTAAAAGTAATGATTTCTAATTACTTATTGTGTTTCTTATGAGATTGTGAGACATGACTTTGTTTTTTCTCTTTTTTTTCTGCTTTATCTCCCCAACCCCTGCCTGTACACAGTGGTATATCTTAGTTGCAGGTCCTTCTAGTTGTGGGATGTGGGATGCCGCCTCAACGTGGCCTGACGAGCGGTGCCATGTTCACGCCCAGGATCTGAACCCTGGGCCACCGCAGCGGAGCATACGAACTTAACCACTGGGCCACGGAGCGGGCCCCTGAGACATGACTTTTATCAGAGGAAGTTTTAACTATTCTCCTAATTTGTTTTTTGTTTGTTTGTTTTTACCATGGATATTTAATAAAATTTATTTAAAATATTTTCTACATTTATTGAGATGATGATACGATTTTCTTCTTTTAATATCTAATTATTAAAAATTGTGTTACCTGAGTCTCAAATATTACATCGACAATACAGTTTTGAGATAAGTCAAACTTGGTTATGGTGTTTTATCATTTTATTTATTGGAGCATTTGGTTTCTTAACAAGAGTTCTTGCATGGATTAAGTATTAAAGTTGTATATCCTTAATAAAAGCAATTTGAGAGTGGTCTTTTATTTGTCTCTTCTTAGAAAATATTTATATAAGATTGGAGTTACATAAATCTAAATATTTGGTGCAACTAATCTGTAAATCCATTTGGGCTGGGTGCTTTCTTTACGGAAAGATTTTAAAATAGTGATTTATTTCTTTAATGGTTGTAGAATTTTTCAGATTGCTTATTTCTTCCTAACTTAATTTTTAATGATTGTGTGTTATACGGATTTACCCATTTCTTCTAAAATTTCTTGCTTTTTAACAAAACAGACCACAAAATTCTCTCATGTGACTAGCTCTGTAGCATTTATTCTTACATATGGTTATTTCTATTACTGTTTGTTGCCTTCTCTAGTTTTTTCTATTAAGTTTATTTTGTAGGAGGTTTGTCTTTGTAATAACTCTTTAAACTCTAAAAGGTTTTGTTTATACTTTGTATATTTATTTTCTATTCTTTATTATAATATTGTTATATCTTTTCACTTTCTTTGCATGTATTATGCTCATATCATTTTATAACTTCTAGTGATTAATTATTGTCTCAGTTGTTTAGCGTTACTTCTTGTATAATGTAACTATGTAAGTAATAAATTTCCCTTTAGGTATCCCTTTAGCCATATCTTACAGATTTTTTTGCATATCATTTTCATTTTTGAGTTATAAATATTTGTTCAATTTCTGTAAAAATGTATTTGCATCCCAGAAATGTATTTTTAAATTTCCAAACATGTAGGATTTTTCTAGTCATCTTTATTAAATGCTAATTTAATTTCATTATGGGCAGGAAATGTGAGCATTTTGATATCAATCTTTTGAACTTTTCTGAGATCTGATTTATGGCCTAGATCAATTTTAATAAAAGTGGATGTGTATTAAAATAATTTATTGCCTCCATTTTGGATGAAATTTCCAGTGGCCTGTATCTGTATCATCTTTTGCCTGAGGGCCTTTTAGGAAGCAAGAGAAAGATACTCTGCCCTGTTCAGAGCAGGCTGGAAATGCTGAGAGTTAAACCCACCAGCCAATGAGTCATGACCATTGGTTTATAAATTCTCCAGCTCTTCAACCTCTTGGGTGGGATCTAAATATCACCTCAATAAAGCTTGTCAATTTTTATTTTTAAATCTTGTTTACCTTATAATAGTTGGTCTGATTGAACTATCAATTGCAGTCATGTGCTGCATAATGATGTTTTGGTCAATGACAACCAATCGTATATACAACAGTGCTCCCATAAGATTAGTACCAGATAGCCTCAGTGTGTACTAAGCTGTACCATCCAGGTTTGTGTAAGTACACTCTATGAGGTTCCCACAATGATGAAATTGGCTAAAGACACATTTCTCAGAAGATATCCCTCTGATTAAGTGATGCATGACTATATTGAGAATCAGACATTTCAAACTGGATTCAGTGTTGGATGTGTTAATTTCTTCTCACAGTTCTGTCAATATTTACTTCTGGAAAATTTTTATTCCACATCTCTTAAAATATTAACCTTGTTCTTATTTCTATTAACTTCTTCTGAAACTCCATTGAGACATATGCTACACCTTCACAATCTATCCGCCCCAAGCCTATCTAAATCAGCCTTTTGTATTGTTTATTTTTTTCACTAGCTGTACTGCATCTACGTATTTCTTTTGAGCCCACCTTCTAATCAATCATTTCTTTTTTCAAATTTTTCTAATATGCTTTTATAATGTACTGAGTTTTAATTTCAGTTTTTTTCCCGCACAATCTTTTCACCCATTATTCTTACTTAATTATATTTGGGATTGTATTTATTTCTTTACATATATTAAATACAGATATCACATTTAGTGTCAAAGATTATAGTACCAGAAGCCTTGGTGTGTATGATTCTGTTGGCTATTGTGTTTTCCTGTCTCTTACACTTGAAACTTTGATCCTATTTTATTAACTGAAATTCTCACTTTCTTTAGGATCTCTCTCTTTGTCTATGTTGAAGCTTTAGTTTGAAGGAGTTTCTCCAGGTGTATTGTCTATGCTTCGATCAGTTGCCTAGCATCATCAGTACAGTACTTATGACTAAATTAGCTATGTTATCTTCTTGAGTTGTTTTGGATGACACGGATAACATAAATCCACGTGAGAGTGACAGGCAACTTACTTCAGTTCTCAAAGATCGCCTACCATGACCCCCACCATGATCCAGATTCCATAATTTTCTTATTAACCCCATCTGCGCAATTGATTTATTTCTCATTTAGGCTTTCTCTGAAGGTAAGTCCCTTGAGACATTACTTTTATGCTTGGATTCCTAATTTTACTCTTCCTCTTGAGTGAGTCTGAAGATTTGTTTTGCATCTCTCATATTCTATACAACAGTAAAAATGGAAGCCTTAAGTTACTAGGATTTGGCTCATAACCTCAAGGTAAAAACTGAATTGGGACACATTACCTCCACAACCCCTGTTTCACTGAGTTTTTGCCCTCTACAAATTCCTTCATTTTATGTGCATTCAAATGTGTGTAAGTGTGTACATATGATTCAGCTTTTTAATTGACTTATTCAAGTGAGTTGTTCAGCCTATATAGTTCCCAGTAATACCAAGAATCATGTCTAAGTATATCAATACATGTTTTAAATATCAACATAGATCACTTTTGCATATATATATATATACACTTACATAAAAACACTGGATGCAATCAATATTTTTGGTTTTGGATTCATAAAACTTATCTCATCTTAAAAATTTTAATTTGCATCACATTCTGAATATGAGATATATAGTATATTTTTAATTATTTATTGAACACTCCCTTTCTTGTATGAACAGATTTCTCATAGACTTTCTCATTTTTCTATTGGTTTCTATCGATTTCTCTTTTCATATTCAGTTTTGTGTGCAATTCACATATTAAGAAGCTATTTAATAAAGGATTAATATTGCTAAAATACAAAATGCATACTGTTTAAAATGTAAAGAGATCGCATTGATATATCCCTATTTCATCTGGCACATACAACGGCTTCTGTAGAGAAACTACTTGGTGAGGTATTGAGGCTTACCTTTCTCACATGATCAGCCCTCTAAGGCCAAGTGTAAAGCACACCATCACTTTGAAAGCTATGCAAGGCTGCCCCCTCCTGTCTGGCAGATTGTAATATATCCTGAATCTGCAGATATATTTTTCAAATGTAATTGGTCAGACAATTGACTTAGTAGCAACTCAGAAGAGCAAAGTGCATCAGTCTAAAATGAACAACTGACAGGTAATGGTTGACTGCTGGTAAAGAAAATAGTCTTACTCCATGTTCCAGCTGGGATTTTCCCCAACTTCCTCTTATACTCTTTTCTTCCCACCTGATCTCTCATCTTCTTCTCTAGCTCTTTCCCAGTACATTTTATTATTTATGTAAATTAAGGGAGTACAAGTGAAAGCACTTGATGGGCATATATAAGGAGAGAAACACAGTGACATATGTCATCTATGTATAATGATGTTCTTTAAAAATTTTAAATTTGCTTTTGTATATGATGTGACTTAGAGATCTGTATATCTATCCTTGTAGCAGAACTTCTTTGTTTTAATTATTGAAGGTTTATATTAGATTTTTATATGTATATTACACATTTGAAAATTCTTCATATATTCGAAACGGAATTTATTTTCCTCAAAAGCAACTTGACCTTGGGAAATATGTTTCCATATATTGTCTTGAAATATACTTTGCGTTTCATTAGCTTATGCAGGATAATTAAATATCCTTTTAAGTTTTGAATCTTTACATTATTAAGCAAGAATAAAAATCGTTAAGCATATGAAATTTATTGAAATTATTATAAATCTATATAGTGGTTTATCAGTTAGAGATCAATGAGAGAAGTAGAACCACTATGATTGATATAAAATAAAGAACTTTTTATAGGCATTAGACGTTACACACTTACAGTAGCTGGTTTACCAGTCTTTGTACGTACTATTTTGGCTCTATCTCTGAGATAGAGCTAGAGTTGAGCTTGAAGCTAAGAGGTACATAAGTCCTGAAGGGAGATGCGTATGAAATGAAAGCGACCAGGAGCAAACTGGGAACTCATGAAAGCAAACTGCAACTCCATCTCTCTCAACACCTTCAGTCTTGATGGCGCAGGAGACTTACAGGCTAAGGTGGCGTTCTTCGTCACAGATCCGCAGAGGCACTTGGCCCGGGAGTTGGAGGAACTGAAAGAGGAGATCTGGAGACTTGGAGATGCTGGATGTATGTTGCTGCTCTAAGCAAAAGTGAGGTAGCCATCAGCGTAGCATCAACCTGTGTGTGCTGCAACAGCAGCTGGCCTTACTCTGACATTTAGAGAAAAATAATAATAAAAGGTAATCGTTCATGCCAGCCTATCAAATCCCATACCAATTTCTCTTGTGATCGACTCTAACTCAGAAATACACACGGCAAGAAACTCTGGGAAATGCTGTTATACCTTAGCGAAATTGCCACAGTTCAAAGCTACGGTGGTTCAACCCTTATCAACCAGGCAGCCATACATATCTTTACAACCATACTTACCTTCTAAGGACGGACAATAGCAAAATTATTCCTCTTCCTAAAATGATGTGCTTGTCCCATGTACACCCGAGAGCACTCTAACGCCATCCTTGAAAGAGAAAAAGAAGTTCTTTTTTGTTGGTGAAGAAGATCTGCCCCGAGCTAACATCCATTGCCAATCTTTCTTTTTTTTTTTTTGCTTGAGGAAGATTAGCCCTGAGTTAACATCTCTGCTGATCTTTCCTCTACTTTGTATGTGGGATGCCCCCACAGCATGATGATGAGTGGAGCAGATCCACACCCAGGATCCGATCCCATGAACCCCGGCTGCCGAAGTGGAGCATATGCAACTTTAATCACCAGGCCCCCCATAGCTCTTTTTTTGAAGGATGTCCATTCCCCTTCTAGCTAAATCATATTCCCCCTTTGATCTCTTATAACTTAAATACTGAGATATAAAGTTAGCTATTACTAATAGTTTTTATATTAGATGGTAGGAGGATCAGAGAGGTAAAGAAGATAATAAATGAATGCTTTAGTATTTAATTATTAAGTTAATATTTGATTTTGCATGAAAACATCAAACAAAAAAATCCTTATAACTATTATAGTTCTCATTTCTGCAGCTGGTCACATGGTTGTTGCAACTTCCATGTTCTACTTCCCATTTCATCTTCCCTGTGCCCTCAGCAAACATTCCAGAAATTTTTAGTTCCTTCATGATGGGGTGACCCAAAGTCTATTCTTAAAATAGAAAATAAGCCATTAAGTAAGTCACAGAAAGAAGAAAAACAAAAATAGCTAGCAATTGATTAAAGATATTGATATGTATGCTAAGCCTCATAAAAAATGTATATAACCTCCAATTAATTGTTTTTTTGTGAGTAAGATTAGCCCTGAGTTAACATCTGTGGCAATCTTCCTCTATTTTGTATGTGAGATGCCTCCACAGCATGGCTGATGAGTGGACTGGGTCCACATCCAGGATCTGAACCTGAGAACCCCAGGCCACCAAAGCGGAGCATATGCAACTTTAACCACTCGGCCACAGGGCTGGCCTCGTGTGATGATGTTTTCTCAATCAAAACTTAGGATGGGTTCTGACAACGTTTTCTCTGAATTACGAGTGTATTGATGCAAAAATTCTAGAAGAAAAGTTGAACAGTTAATTATATTTAGTAATTAATGCTTCCAAATTAGACATACATAACTAAGTCTTTTTTAAGATACTGGTAGCTGTCAATTATTAGAGGTAGATGAGGGTTAGCCACTTCCACTAACTTCATTACCAGTCTAAAAGGAAGAAAAACTTCAGACCCAATTCTACCATATTACAGACATTCATAAGTACATGGGTAGGCTGTCTGATATCCATTTCTGTAATATAGAATGAAATCTCAGCTCTTATTCTTTATGGTGTTCTAAGACTACCATCCTTGATATAGTCACATGATTTATATTATAAAATAATCTAAATGTAGGATTAGGCTAGACAATTAGGAAGACTCAAGTGATGAAAAATGCCTGAGTAACTGAGCTCAGAACCTTTTAGGGCTCAAGTCCAGGGTTCTATCCCTTAGTATAAGAGTTAAGACTCACTTGATCATATGCTCTGACCATGTAAGAGCGTAGAGTTTCTAGGGACTATTTTAAACAAACCACATAGCTTGAAAACTACTAGTTTTACCAATGATATGCAGTTTCTAACATCTATTATGCTAATTAGTAAATCTACTGTTGAGTCAAGATTCAGATTGTGAAAATGCTTGTGGTAGCTATCTCTGGAGTGCGGCCTGTCTGATTAAATGCTAGCTGACCATCCGAGGAGAATGACTTCCAGATTAGGTCACTATACCTGAATGCCTTTAGGGTATAAACAAATGCACACACATTTATTTTACATGATCAATTCTGAAATATTGAAATGTAAATTAGAGATATAAAATTATGCCTTTAATAATTTTTTAGAAATAGTAAATTGAGATAATCAGAGCTGCCTTAGGAAACACAGATTGGATTTCCATTGATATATCTCTATTATAGTATTGGATTTCCATTGGATACATATATATACACATATCAGACACCATTCGATATACAGAATTTACAAATGGAGAATTGATTGATCTTAACTTTGTCTCCTCAGTTAAATGCTAGAATAGTATAAACCTGGAATATTGTAAATATGGCAGCCAGTTGCTTGTTCTGATCTTCCCTCACGTCAGAAGATGTCAAAAACACAATAAAAATGGTTAGTACCAAATGTAGATGCTATTGTATGAAAATGCTGGGATAAGGGATTGTTTACAGGAATTGACTCACCAACTGTGTTTTTCAAAAGCAGCTGCTTTGTGTAAAAATAATGGTGGTTGACATTTCTGAAGACTTACTTATGTCAGACGTGGTTCTACAAGCTTTTACATGTACTAATTTATTCACTCTTCAAAATAGTTCCACAAATTAGACACTATTATCACTGTTTTTGTGCAGAAAAAACACCGAGGCAGAGAACTATTAAGTAACTTGTTGAAGGTCAAACAGCTAGAAAATCGACAAAACAGAATTAAAGCTTAGGCATGTGGCTCCTGTGGCAATATTCTCAACTAGTACAACATACTGACTCTGTCATAGTGTGTGGGCAGGGCTGGCTTCACGAGCGTGTGACCTGTGCAGTTGCACAGAGTCCCAGCTGCACTCGATTTAATGCTCACATTGCCTAGCTCATGCTTGGTTCGTAAACTCCATCGCTGTTGCCATGGACACATTGTTCTTTACTGCGCAGGGACATAGGAGACTGGCAAAGGAAGTTGACTGACATCAGTAGAATAGTAGTCATGTCCTTCTGCTTCATATGATCCTCCTCTGAACCTGAATCTTTTCCAGTTACTAATGTTGCATAATAAACTGCCCTAAAACTCAGTGGTACACAAAACATACTTTATTAAGTTCACTAATTCTTTGGCTTGTCCCATCTCCCTGTTGTCTGGGGCTTAGCTTGCTACACTCAATGCATGGATGACTTTATAGCCAGAAGCTAATATAATCTAGAGGTGTCTTTACTCATTTATCTCGTGACAGATGCTGGAGGGTGGCTGGAACTTCAGCTGAGGTTGTTGAACGGGGCACTTATACATGGCCACTCCCTGTGGCCTGGGCAGGCTTCCTCACAGAATCTTGGCTTGAGAGTATTCAGACTTCTTACTTCAAAGACTTCTTACAGACTTCTTACATAAGCAGGTGCCTCAAGACAACCTGCTGGCCATTTCTTACCTAGCCTCAGAAGTCACCTAGCACCACTTCTAGTATATTCCATTGGTTAGTGCAGTAACAAACTGGCCCAAGTTGAAGGGGAGAAGATAAAGTTTTTAGTTCTTACAAGGAGAAGCCTGAAAGAATTACACCACAATGAGTATCTTAAATAATTTCTCATAAACTCAGAAAGAGCAGCACTGTCTATCCATGATACCTTTTGAAAATCTCTTGTATATTTACTATGGATCTATTTACTATAAATGGATCTGTACAAAGATTGTGGTGTAAAACACTGACTTCGCATTGGCTTATAGCTGACATTCAAAACTTAGCACGGTGCTTGACACATAACAGGTGCTGAATAAATATTTGCTGTTGTTGAATTATCATCTCCATTGTCATTATTGTATTGCACATTCATAAAGGAATAATATGAGAAGAGTTATACCTTGCATACACGTTACAAAGTTAATTAGAGGATCAGAAAATATAAGGTGGATTAGCAGAGATTTTTCCAGTAATAATAGATTTTAATAAAATCACAGGAAATAGAGAGTAATAGAGGAAATTGGTCCCTGAAAATATTACAGTGGAAATTGGAGTCAGGTGATGAAAAAATTATAGATTTATTAGACAATTATTTGACTTCTTTACAAAAGGCAAAGTGAATTGACTTTTATTGGATGCAATTTAAGTTAATTCTATTTCCAAATGCAGGCAGATACAAACTGTTTATAAAATCTAAGAGTATCATCATATGAGATGTTTAGCATGGGAGCTAGAAAATTTGGATTTTCCATCTGTTGCTTTGAATACAGTAAATTAAATTAAGACTTTCACAAAACTGAATTTAAAACTCAGTTCCATCAGGAAATGTCATTCCTATGCATAATTTTAAAACATTTTAAAATTTGTTTATTGGCAAACCCAGTAAACCCATCAGCCATGTTTACGACAGTGAAGGGAAGACATGAGATCGGTTTCAATTACACAGGCAATCAATTGACCCCATGGTTATATTCATGCTAAGAGCTACTACTGGGACATAGTATTGTAGTAATATTTCTGGGCATTTTAATAGTATATAAAATAAGTTATAAATTGTCACTATATTATCCAAACTCTCAATTTTACTTTTCATGAGACTTTTTTCTTATTCCAAAGAATGAAAAGCAGCTGAATTTTCTGTTTTCAAATATGTGTAAAATTCGAAGATAAGATGAAGGGATTCTTCAGGCATAATTATTTTGTCAGAAGTTAGGTGCAGAAACTCATTAGTTTTTAGTAATCAAATTAGAGAACCCAGAAAACATTTATTCATGTGTTAAATACTTACCGATGGTTTGTCATATATAATGCACACAGATCTAGGTATGGCAGACACTAACACAGATAAGACCCAGCCCAGACCTTACAATTTTCTGGGGAAGCAAAGAAATAAAGCAATGACTAGAGTATAGTGAGAGGTGGATGATACAATTTGGTAAAAACTCTAGAATACACTGAAAGGGAATTATAACGAGACAGTGGAGTTCAAAGAAAGCTTCCCAGAGGAGGGCGACTTTGAGCTGAGACACGAAGAATGTCCCAAAGGACTTTCTTGTTAAATGGTTCTATGTTTTTTGAGTGAGAATTTCTTTTGATAATTCATAAATGACAGTAAAGCATCGCCCTAGGGAAATACTATAGATAATGCATATAGTCACTGAAGTAAAAACTTTGAACAACAAATGTATGATGCAAAATTTGATGTACAGTATCTGCTTCCTCTATTAAAATCAAACCTCTTTAACAAAGGCTTTCAACTGAATTGTACATTTGATCCCTGAATCTTTTCTTCTCTTGGTTCTATATGTCAAAAATCTCATAGAGTAGTAGATTAAAAGGATTGCATGTTAAGTTCTTGAACACACAGATTTTGTTCTGATTTTAAGAGTGATGTACATTCGTTATACAAAATATGGAACATGCTAATACAACAGAAACAGCAAAGATTAGACATATATTTGTCTAAGCAAAAATTAGACATGTATTTGATTAGACATATAGGTTGTGTAATCAGAAAAAAATTCTAAAATCCCTGTACTTCTAATATTTAATAGTCTGATTTTATCTCACCAACTAGTGGAGAAAAAATTCAAATATATCTGGACTATCTTGAGGCCACATCAGCCTGTGAGTATAAATAATGTCTCGTTCAACTTAATGTCCAAATTCTTCTGCCACGTTAGTCTTTCCGTGGTGACCCAAGATATCAGGGCATCCTCAGAGTGTCTCCAAGTTATCCTGGCCCTGGGTGTTCAGAGTGTCACACACGTTGACCTGCTCCAGCTTCCTTACATGAACACACCATGCACACTTTAATGCCTCCATTTCTGTGGGAGGTGTCTCTGTAGACACAGCCTTTCTGCCATGGTGACAGCCTCTGCTTTCCTTCTAGTGTACACACTCTAGCATGAGTTGTCTGTGTGTTCTATAGAGAAATGAGGTTACTATACCTTTTCTCAGTCAGTGTTGAATCTTGTCATCTTGACCTCGATACAGTGCAGTATGTATGTGTCTTCAGTAATAAGAGCCCTTTGCTTCTGTCTGTATATTTTATTTCCAAGACATAGAAAGAAGAATCACATTTTCCTCTCTCTCCTTTCATCTGATCCCAAAGTTCTTCTGTATAAACCTTCTTTACCCGCTGCCAGCCCCCAAGCAAATCTCTTTTGCAAATGCAATTAAAAATTATGTGCATGCATATATGGAGAAAAGGGAAGAATATCCCTCTTCTAATCCAATCCCTGTTAGGCTCAACTTAACTGTTAACTCAACTTAACATCCTGCTAAGCATGTAAAGAAACATTTCTAAAACAATGCAATTACGTGATAATAGATGTATGCGTGTAGGAAAGAATTGAAAACCAAACAAAAATCTTCTTAATATTTTAAATTTTGAAACTGTCAGAAGCACTTTTATTAAACATCAAAAAGAGGAGATGACAAGGTAGGCTGCTCTTCAAAAACCAGAAATTACACTGAGGTTTTCATGGCATATGTGAAAAGCAAGCATAGCTCTAGGACTGAGAACTCAGGGAGTTCATTGTAAGTTCAGGTGCAAGTCAAGAGACTAACAATAAGTACAATTTCTGAATTATTACTAGTTGTCACATACCCATGTTTCTTGAATTCTCCCAATTATCTAAGGCATGCTTCACCAATTCATCCACATTTGAAGGCTTACAATGAAGTTCAGTAAAAACAATCCCAGAAGTAAAAATAATTCCACAGGAAAAACAGTTGTTATATTTTTTACTTTAAATGATCAAAAAGCACAACAGTTATAATGGAGATCAGAGTATAATAAAAACTTTGACTTTGCTTGAGATTGAATTAATTAATCTAAGATTTTTAATTTAAACAATTAAGTCATAAAATCAGCTTGGTTAAGGGTAAAGAATATGGCATTTTACAGTAGCATGTCCAGATGATTAAAGTCATTTGTTAGATAGGTTTTCTTTCTTTAGCTTTGTCATATCTTTAGGACAGGATGCTCTGAATCAGTGAGTATGACGCTGATCCTCCATGGTTGGGGCAATAAGGAAATGAGACTAGCTCCTCTCAGCAAACATGAGTCAAAATGAGAGTGGCTTTTCTCACTATTACTTCTCATGAACCACTAGGAAGCATTGCTCTTTCTGTCCTCATAGTGCTGGGCTCTGCTGTGTTTGAGGTTCTCAGTACTCAAAGGAGGAATATTTCCAGCAAGACATCCAAGAATGTTACCATGATATTAGAAGTTGAGATCACCTCTCTCCATTTTATGCTTATTGGGCCATTGGAAGAACAGAAAAAGAAAAAAAGGAGAAGAGCTAGGATGTTGGCAGGTATATGATTCTGAACTTCATGAGGAAACAGAGTGGCTGCTACAAAATAGACCAAGAAGTAGGTAAGGAATGAATGGGACTAAAATACCACGTAGGTAAGGTCTCCAGACTTGTATCCCTCAGGAAAAGTTGGATAATCCAAAATGAGAAAAAAAAAAAAAAAAAGGAAAGCAACTGAGGTGGAACCAAGTGTCAAGGGAACGTGATGGTAATGGAGAAAGCAAGTAATAGACATAAATCTCAAAATCAATTGCAAAAATGAAAAACGTAATATTGCCTTATTTTCTTCTATGCTGCACTATTCATATATTTACATATATTAACTATTTACTTTTGCAATGTAGTCCATACATTACAGAATATTGAGGCAGAATTAAGAGATAATTTTAGGAAGACGTCATACAGAGATCATAGGTCTTGAGCCCAAGAAGAGATTTCATGAAACTATGGTCTTCATTTTGGAACAGAATAGCATGTTGTTAATTACAGGAGAGATTTTTATATGGTGTTATGCAGAGGCACTGCTGTTGCTAATGTTATTGGTTTTTGTGGGTTGGATATTTGGGTATGGAATAAAAGTGTATGCTGATGTTAAGCAGCCAAATGGGTGGACCATAGCATATATTTTTTAAAGTTTTTAGTTATCTATAATCTTGAAACACTCTGTGCAAGTGTGAGAAATGTCTAGAACTTATTACTGTGTTTCATGTTGTTTGAAGTCAGAAGTGTACTTTCCCTGCCTTTCTTGCAGACTCTAGATGTGAACTCCATCAATCCAACTTGTTTATGCCAACTTCAAAAGAGATGCAAGATGGGCTGGCCCAGTGGTATAGTGGTTAAGTCAACCACTCCAATTCAGCAGCCCAGGGTTCACAGGTCCGGATCCTGGGCACAGACCTAGCACCACTCATCAAGCCATGCTGTGGAGGCATTCCACATAAAATAGAGGAAGATTGGCACAGATGTTAGCTGAAGGACAATCTTCCTCACTAAAAAAAAAAAAGGAGGTGCAAGAGAGATGCAAGAAGTCAAAGACGAAGGCTTCTTGTTGAATTCCTTCTGGCAAATGTAATGTCAAATCCAGCTGCCCAGAGGTAGTCATGTCACAGGTTTTAGGAAGAGTGTCCAGCAGAAAGACTTGACAGTGTTTACTGCGGTATCTGTACCCAGTGATGATGGAACAAGTGTCTGGTTATATGCTCTGGACTGGACAATTTCTAGCTGGTAACTTCCAACTCTGGCCATTATGCTTTGGAAGATCCTAAAACTTATCAAATATTATTTTGTATATTTCTTCTTTTCTAAAACTAGTTACAGTAGGTCTCTCTTGTTTACAATTATGAATTCTCTGCAAATGCCCCCAAAGTGATGGAGCACAATGATATATCTCATTTCTTGAATGACGAGAGGATAAAAACTAAGAACAAAACAAAACAACATCCACAAAAAGAATCCATTATCCCTTATTCTTCTATAGCAGTGAACACAAAACATACATCAATATCTCAAAAAAGTAACCTTACCTGTGAATAGGAGACCTCATTTAAACTTAATCCCAAACCTCTCCACTTAATTTTTGAGTAAAATGTGTAAATGCCAACATTTTCAGAAAAATAAAAAGAGGCTGGAAACACATGAAAGAAAACTAGGGTCTAAAATCAGTCTTTTCAAAATGTGAAAAGATTTTAGATTTGAATGGCTGCTGTTAAAAGACAAAAACAGCTAAGAAAACAACTTAAAAGCAAAAAATTCCCCTTTACTTAAAAACATACCTGTGGCAATTCAACATAATTAGGTCTAAGGCAGAACAAAGTGTGAATCTGACAAAAAGAATAAGGTGCTGAAAAGGGAACAAGGAAAAAGATGGAGTAGACTTCAATGGCTTTGGGGCAGGGACCCAGTCTGCCAATCTATGAGGTTTCCTCTCGGGGAAATGATCTGTAATTATAGATAGGCGTTCAGGTAAAGATGCCACCTCTCACCTGCTCTCCAGGGACACAGTATGGACATTTTTCCAGTTACTGGCAAAGAGAAACAATTTCCAGAAATTAAGATGCAGGTACTGAGCAAATTTTGACGTGCAGAAATTTCCTACAAGATTAAGAACTACATGATTCATAGACCCACAGATCCTGAGATTTAGAAATAATCGGAGAGAATTAACAAATGGGAGTGCGCACTATATTTGCTTTTCATTTCGGATTTAGATCAGATTGTAGAGTCGTGCTAGGATGTCAGATTTCTCTGAGAATGTTTTTCCCCATGTTCCTAAAGGACCAGAGCCAATGACATCTCCCTAACAAGAATCCAACTATCTCACGTCATTCACTTTCCTTAAGGAACATTAGGCTTTCAACAAACAAATCTAAAAATCCATATCTAACAGCTATTTTTTTTGAAATCTTGCCACACCAGCTTCAACAGTGAAAGGAGATGTGATAGAGGATGAGGTGCTTGATTTCTAAAGACTGTCACCTCTCTCATCTAATGAAAAAAATGCAGCAGAATTTTTTAAAAGAAAATTATATTTTTCATGATTTTATGTGATATTACAGAGAGGTTTTAATTTGCTTTTAAAGCATTTAAGTATTTGCTTCTCTAAACCTGCAGAATTGTACATTAGCATAGAGAAACAGCTAAAGTAGTCTCATTTCATATTTATATTCATATATGCAAGTATGTCTTGAAGTAAATCTTTCAGCAGGATTTTGAGATATTCTGGCAGGGTTGAGAAAAATCACTTTCTGGGTTAGTGAAGTTTCTTATTACTCAGAAAGCAGAATATTTGGTGTTGACAGTTAGTAAAAGTCTGCACCCCGCTTCAAAATTTTTCACTTTAGTGAAATCTAGAATCATCCATTTCAAGATAGAACCTGTATGTTTTGGCTGTGATTAATTTTAAAATAATCTTAAGACTTTGTATAAAATGTCTCTTTGGTGGAGGCTACAATTGAAAATAACTCACTTTGAAAGTCACTTTCAGTTATTTATGTCTCCACTAAGAACCCATTTAATAAAATCTTGATGTGTGAGGCTCTATCCTAGCTGCCATAGGAGACATAAAATGTTTTCAGCTCAATATTTCCCCCCTCCAGGAGGAGTACAAACCATACTACCCGCACAAATAATACACTCTCGAGCATACAGTAGAAGAGTTACTCAAGCTATGAGGTAGGGGAGGCCCAGTGGAAAAATTAGCCTTTCGTTTGGACTGGAAGGAGATGCTAGATAGATAGATGGATAGAGAGAGAGAGAGAGATGAGAGACAGAGAGAGAAAGAGAGAGAGAGAGGGGAGAGACAGAGACTACTGAACATTTTGAAAATGATGAAAGTTAGGAAAATTCCCCTCAATGCTTAACATAATCTTCTACATCTTTCCTTCCCTTCCATTGGAATTGATGACTATTGCTTAATGTTAGCCGTGCTTTCTGCTGGCATTGGATGCTCTTGCTCGAAGATTTTTTTCAGCTTTTATAATTTCATCCGCCACCTATTTGCCAGTGTTTGTATTTCATTTTATTTCAAACTTCCATGTTTCTCCTAATCCCCAATTTGATATTTTTCTACTGCTTTTTGGACATTTCTAATTGAATGTGCTGAAGGAATCTTGACTTCATCCAGTACAAAGCATACTTGTTAACATTTCCTAGAACCACCACTATCTGTTTTAATGGAATCACCAATCAACATGTTGACATGACAATCGCTTTCTCTCCTGCGACGTCTACATTTAAGAGTTGAAGCTCGGTTGATGGATTCAAATCACTCCACTCCTCTCAGTCCCCAATGTCACTGCGTTAACTGAGAACATTATTAATTTTCGCCTGAGTATTAAATTCTTCCCTGATTCTGGATGTTCTTTTCCTTCCAATTCATCTTGCCAAAGAATTACTTGTTAGCATTTTTCTCCTAAACACAAATCTGATCATATCATTCTTGCTTAAAAATATTCTAACACTTTAACATGTCAAAGATTACCCCTCACTTTACGACCTCATTCTACTCGTTTAGTTTTAGCTCCTGCTTCTTTTAGACTTCCATCATCCTAATCACCTGGAATATTGAATTTCTTGTCAATCCTACAGTACGTTATGTTCATTTATACCTCTGATTTTTAACGTGCTGTTACCTCTGCAAATATGTCTTTAGGTTGCTTCTTGTATATATTATCCTTTTATAATAATTATATTATTATTTTAATTATTAAATATTTCAACACTACAAAGATTACAGAAATGGACATAAAGGATCTACCTTTGCTCAAATTTAAGAAAAAATTGTGTTTTCTATATGTTTATATTAAAAGTGATACAGATATAAAGTCTTTTATAGCATACCCCAATCATATTCTCCTCCTCCTTCCCTCCTTCTTTTTTCATAAGTAACTGTTATTTTAATTATTCTTATGATTAGCCATGTGAACCTAACCATGTGTTTTTGCTTAAAATATTGATCATACTTTATATAAAGATATATGAATGTTTTTAGAATTTCTATAAATATTCTTTATCCTGTATAATTAATTTAGTTTATGTTTCTATATTTATGATATAATTAATTCAATTTAAATACCATATAGAGTAGCTCAGTGATTATAACACTATGTTCTTAATTCCCGGCAATGGTTGATTCTGATATTTTGTTATTACCGGCAAGAGAGCATTGAACATCTCCATATGGGTCTGTGCTGCTCAAAGTAGAAATTGGGGGCTTTGGCAAAGAGCATCTTCAAATTTTTCTTAAATCATGAGACAAAATTATTAATGAAATAACAAATATAGATTAGTGTGCTTTTGTGATGAATTTAACCTTTTGTCATTAACCATTTATGCCTAATTTCCTTTTTCTTCCCAATTATTATTAATATGCCTACATGAGCTTTCATCTGAATAGAGTTTTTGTTATTTTTGAAATCCACTTGAAAACATGTACTTTTACCTGAAGATTTTAATCTCTTTGTATTTATTCTTGTTACTAATATATTTAGAGTCATTTGTACTTTATTATTTTCTGTCATCTTTTTACCATTTAATTTGCTTTTTTTTTTGATGAGGAAGATTGAACTGAGCTAATATCTGTTGCCAATCTTTCTCTTTTTGCTTAAAGAAGATTGTTGCTGAACTAACATCCGTGCCAATCTTCCTCTACTTTGTATGTGGGATACTGCCACAGCATGGCTTGATGAGCAGTGTGTAGGTCTGCACCCGGGATCCAAACTCATCAACTCTGGGCCATAGAAGCAGAGTATGTGAACTGAACCACTATGCAACCAGGCCAGCCCCTAATTTGCCTTTTAAATTCCTTTCCCAACCTTCTTTTGGATTGATTGTGTTCATGCTATTCCTTAGATTTATTCTCATTTTTATAAACAATTTATATTGTTTTAATGGTTACCTTTAAATTCTTGCTATTTATCCCTAATATTTCTATCCTTTTCCAGATTCCTGTAACTCCAGTTCTCACGAATTTAAAATTCCAGTCAAAATTGCTTATTTCTTATGATTGTCTTCACCTATTTTTCATGTTATAATTGCCTACTAGATTAGTTCCACCTTGTTTTAAACCTCTCTGACATTAGTTATTTTATTGTTATTGCTCAACTATATCTACATTTTTAGAAATTCTTTTGCTCATCATTGTTTCTTGTACCTTCTTCTGACAACCTAAGTTCAATTTCCTTTCTGAAGAACATTCTTCATTATTTCTTTCAGGGGTAAATTGTGAGTTATAAATTCTGCCAGAATTTCTGTGAAAATTTCTTTATTTTATTCTCACTCTTCGTATTAAACTAAGAACATTTTTGGCTAATTATTGAATATGTCATTATATTACTTTCAAATATTTATTGTTTGATAAGAAGTATGTTGTAAATCTAATTACCATTCCCTTAATTTATGTCATTTTCATCCATGTCTTTGATATTTCTATTTGTCTTTCATGTATGAATTTTTACTCTGATATTTAAACATACTTCTTTCATCTAAAAACATATCTTTTATTTGAGATATTTCTCAGTCGTTATCTCCTGATTACCAGCTTCTCCACTATTTTTATTCTTTCCTTCTAGAATTCCTATTTGATGTATGTGAGATATTTTTATTCCATATTCCATGCCTCTTAATTATTTTTTTATATCCTATATATTTTTGTCTATGTATGCTGCATTTTGTTGATGTCTTCCTATTCATCAATTCTCTTTTAAACTGCATTTGATAACTTGATTCATCAATCAAATAATTTTTTATTTATTTAACAACAATTTGATTATTTGATTGTAACTCACTCCAATGTTTTTGATGATGCTCTTTCATTATTGTCTCCATTCCTAATCTATTTCTTACTAATTTTAAATATTATTTTTAAATTTTATTTATTTATTATTTCTAGTTTTTGGCGTACTGGTTTTATTGTGTCTCTTATGTTTTGATCTGGTCTCAGACCTCATGCTCATTCATGATTCAATCATGTGATCTGGGGCATGTGAAGATCTGATCATCAAGGGCTAGACATATTGTATTCTTGGGTATAGGGATTGCATCCTCTCTCTTCCTTCCACCAATAGCAGGAACTGTGATAGAAATAATGAAATTTCTCCTGTGGGAAATGTGGGTTCTGTGAAGAAGGAAAGAAGAATAGAATCCAGATTGACAATATTGGAAATGTTCACCTAAAGGGAATTTTGTTTGCTTTCTAGAATCAATTATGTCTTCTTTTGATGACAACCTCAATCTCCATATGAGTGTACATTGTAACCCACTATTTGGCTTAGTGCAGATATAGAACAGATAACCCAGGGTAAGCCAACCAATCATTCCTTTCTCCTGTCTGCACTGATTAGTTCAAGGTTGGCTTGTGGTCTAAGCATTTCAATCATAATGAATATCAGCAATATCTTTGGGAAATTTACTATTTTCTCATGGATTCAAATTTCAGAGGATAAGGCTATCAGTGGCAAGAGAAGAATCAATTGTGAAAAAAGAAAAACGAAGAAATACATGGAGAGGAAGTAGTTTCTGGGGGTGTAGATTAAATCCTGCATCAAGACATATGTAAAACCAGACTGGCCCTTGTCCAGCTATATGAACCAGTAAAGTCTCCTTAGAGCTTTAGCTAATTTGAGTTGAGATTTTATTAATTGCAAAGAAAAGCAGAGGAGGAAACTTCCTAATTGCTGTAATCTACTACATTTTGAAATATAAAGCCATTTTTATTTCCCAGGATAAAGAGCAGGGGCTCTTGGATTCAAGTGATAGATGCTGCCATTGTGATTTGGGGCACATTACTTACTCCCTTCAACCTCAATTTCTTTATTTAAAATTTAAATAAAATAGTGCCTACTTACAGTTATTTTAAGTATGGAATGAGATAGTATGTATTCAGTGCCTGTTATATACTAAGAATATAAAAAAAGCTTTCAGTATTACTTTAAAGTTACAAACTACCAGACTGGAAGATAATCAGATTTCACCTAAGCCACATCCCACATTTTGCAAAAAAAGATTATCTGAGTCAAATAATTTACACCATATGCATATGGTTTTTCCATGGGGGATTTTGTGGTTAGTAGTATCAGGTGAATTTGAATCCAGGTCTCTTAAGTGAAAATTCAATAACATCACTATTCGACAGTATTTTTTCTTTACTTACTTGTTTATTTGATACCCACCATTTTCTATGTTCAGTTATCTTTGTGAATATTTTTCCATAAAGTCCAACTGCCTTGGAAATTTCTAAATAAAGACTACCTGGAATTTCTCAAGATGATCGTTATTACCATTCGGATACACTTCCTTAGCATGAAAAACTCTTCTTTCTTTTCCTTATCCCAACATTCTCTGAACATTATGAAAGAGAAGTGGAAAAAACCTGTAGAGAAGAGAAAGGCAAATATATAAAAAATATTTTTATAGACTATTACTTAATGCAATCAATGTTAGCATAAATAATTCAAATAAAAGTAACTTCGAAAAACATATGGAACTATTTTTATAGTCAAGAAGGCAATTCTGCAGTGTGAGTCATTTTTCAGCATTCACAAAGCATAGGGGAAAGACGAGCGTTCTCTCTTAATTGAGACAGAGGAGGAGAGTGACAATGTTATGGCCTGCAGCCCTTTGTTTATGCACGTTTCCTTTGGTGATTTATGTTTTTCATAGCAAAAGTTGAGAGTCACTGCTAATATATGTATATATTACAGGTGTCAGAAGAAGCGAAATACATTCTTGCTGAAGAATAAAATAGAAAGCCATTAATAAGGAAGGGCAAACCTGCTCAGAGCAGGCTGTTCATGTCTCACTCATAAAATCATCTCTAACAGACTGCGATAACTGTAAACTTTTTTAATATCTGCAAGCTATCATGCAGTTATAATTTAGCATACTCAGAGACCATAACTACTCATTTCTCCTCCCTGAATTACAACCCAAGGAAACTAGTAGATCAATAAGTAGATTTAGATTATGCATATCTATCAAATATCATATATATGCACATGTAGGCACATATATCTAAAAAGGTCTAAAATTACTTTTTAAACAGAAAACAATTAAAAATGTATACAAGATTGTTATGTAGAGTGTGGTTGCAAGCAAGGGGGCAGGAGACCAGACAGGAAAATATTCTTGAAGACTCCAGAGACGATAGATAAAGAGAACAAATTGTCAGATGGAGAAAAGACACATATTCAAAATGTGGTTAAGGGATGCACTTACTGGGGCCAGACCTGTGACCTAGTGGTTAAGTTTGGTTTACCCTGCTTCAGCAGCCCAAGTTCGGTTGCTGGGCATGGACCTGTACCACTCATCAATGGCCATGCTGTGGCAGTGACTCACATACAAAATAGAAGAAGATTGGCACAGATGTTAGCTCAGGATGTATCTTCCTCGAGCGAAAAGAGGAAGATCGGCAATGGATGTTAGCTCAGAGTAAATCTGCCCCACCAAAAAAACACAAAAACAAAACAGATTGGTAGTTGTCAGGCATACAGGTGAGGGTAGAAGGAGAAGGGTACATCTATAAAATGGTATCACAAGGGATCCTTGTGATAGAACTGGTCCATACCTTGATTATGGTGGTGGTCACAGAAATCTACAAAGGCAGTAAAATTGCAGAGATCTAAACACACACACACACACATGAATGGACACATGAAAAAGAAGTAAAATCTGAGGAAGATCAATGGAATATATCATTGTAAATTAACCAGCTGTGATATTCTACTGTAGATACACAAGATGTTATCATTGGGGGCAAGCGGATGAAGGAAATATAGATCTATCTGTGTTAATTTTTATAACTGCATATGAATCTACAAGTATCTCAAAAGAAAAAAATTTTATTTTTCTTTCCATAGCCTCGTAACAAATTTTTTTGTTTGTTGTAAGAGAATCATAGGTTGTTTGTGGTATTTAGAATGTTTCAGTCGTTACATTTATTTTCCACTTGGCACATACCCCTGCTAGTTTTCCCCTTTTCCCGAAGATCAGAAAATGTTTTCTCCATAAGCAAATGAATCATTAATTTCAGGTGCAGGAAACATTCTAATTGTCTTTGTTTTTCACCTCTTTCTGTCTCTCTCACCTTCCACCTGGCCTATGCCTGAAGAATAATTTTCAGAATTTCCTTTTGTAGAGGTCTGCTGGCACTGAATGAGCTCAGTTTTGATTTTATTCTTGAATGATAATTTTAATGGGTATGAATTCTACATTGAGAGATGTTTTTCAACATTTCTAAAGCATCTTTTCATTTTTATACACCTTGTAATGTTTCTGTTGACAAGTTAGCTGTCAGACTCAGTCCACTTTTTGTTCCTTAGGATAATCTTTTTGGTCCCCATGGTGGTTGCATTGTAGATTTGCTCTTTGCTTTTTTTTTTTTTTTTTAATCAGATTTACTGTAATGTGTTTAGGTGTGGTCTTCTTTTAATTAATACTTATTTGGCTTTGTTAGAAAATAATTAATCTGTTGATACCTTTATCAATTTTGAAAAGTTCTGAGCCTTTATGTCTTAAAGTATTGTTTTTGCTATATTTTCTTTCTTGTTCTTCAGCCCCTTCAATTCAACCTTGCAGACTTTAAGTCAGCTTCTGTTAGGCTATAGAGTGATTACAAATGACCCAAAATCTCAGTGGTCTAAAAAAAATTTTTTTTTCCTGTTCATGTCAGCCATTGTCTAGCATGGCACTACTCCATGTATCTTCACCATTCTAGAACACAGACTAATGCCTGGAGAGTGCTTTTCTTACATTAGAGGGGAAAGAATTCCAGACCCACGTCCTGCCTCTTAAAACTTCCGCTCAGAAATGAGAAATGTTTACTCTGATCACATTCTATTGTCCAAAGCCAGTCATGTAATCAAGTTTACAGCAAGGTCATAATCCCCTCAAAAGGAGACCCATAAATTAACTGAACACTAATCTCACAATACCCTCTATATCTTTGATCATTTCTTATCTATTTTAATTCTTTTGTTTCTACATGCCGCTTTATGAATACCTTGACTTAATTTACTAATTCTCTCTTAAACAATGTCTGGTCTGCTGTTAAACACATCTTTTGAAATAATAATATGATTGCCATATTTTCTAGTTCTAGAATTTCATTTCTATGTTTTTTTCGTCTGCTATTCACTTATTCTTTCCAGTTCTCAGCCAAAATTTTCAAGCTTGAATTTATATCTTTGAACATGTTAAGCACAGTTTTTACCCTCTGTCTCTGATAATCCCACTACCTGAAGTTCTGTGCATCTGTTTCTGTTGTGGGTTGTTTCTGTATGATTTTAATTCTCGCCGTCTTATCTCCTTATGGATCTGATAATCTTTAATTATGTGATGGATTTTGGATTTAAAAGCTACTTATAGAAATAATTTCAAAGCAAAAATGATGTTATTTTTCTCAACATGTTTGCTTCTGCTAGGTGCAGGGGGGCCTTGTACTCTAAGGTCATTTTAATTCAATTTCAGAGTATGAGATTTTGTGGGGGGGCCGCTGAGATGACTTGAAGCTGGACAGCAGTTCATATGGGGGTTGGTTTACTTCTTGATTATCTTCCTCTAAGGGTGAACCTCTATAGCCTTCCCTCTTAATGTGCCCTGGAGTCCAATTTTTTCTCTCTTCTGCTTCTATTGCCTGGTCCTTATTCAGAATTGGCAAAGTCCCAGGTCAAAATGAGCTCCCAAGGCCAAATTTATATCTATGCATTTTCATTTTATCTCAGGTTGACCTAGTGAGTCTTATCTTTATTTTTAGCTTTCACATGTTTTAAGAAGTTTTTCTTAAATATTTTCTCGGGATTTTTAGTTGTCTCCAATCAGAGAATTGATCTGAGTTACGCATTCTGACATTCTAGATTGTCAACTTTGATTTACTGAATCGAGTCATGCAAAACAATTACTTGAAGCACTTTGATGATAAAATGGTTACTTTATCAAAATTTGCTGCCTAAAATTATATAGAATATTATTCCAAAAATTACCATCTTCTCCACGTGGATGAACTCTATTCTTCCAAATTGCAGCCACCTCAGCCTCTGGAAAATCCAGTGTCAGGGTACTCATATGAGGGAGTCCATTGTTTTCTTTGAAGTTCCCTCCCTGCACCTGGAGTCCAGACATTCCTTCCAGGCAGAAGCCAGGATGATCGGAGGGTTCATTTTGTCTTCCGTTTTTCAGGAATCAGAGCCCCGCGCTACTTTCTGTCCCATGTCTGAAAACTGCTCTTTCAGATGTTTAGTTCAACATTCCAGTTATTTCCAGCTTGAAATTCAATCCTATTTACTCCATAATGGATGTTTTTCCCATTAAAAAATATATTAGTTTGTTATGTTATTATTGACTTGTAGGACATTTTTATCTATTTTGGATATAAATTGCCACAAATATGCACACAAAGATTCCTCAGCCAATTTGTGTCTTGTCATTAATTTTCTTAAGGTTGTCTTTTAATGAGTAGGTTTTTATGGGATTGATAAAGTTCAATGATAAATTGCCTATTCATACTAAACTTTTAGTTTTGTAATATGTTCCATGCTTGTTTTCACCCCTGGATTACTAAAGCCAAAGAAGTTCATTTACCATTTTGGATAATAGAAGAATGATTATAGCAGAAACAAACAACAAAAACAAATTTTAAAAAACCCAAGGGATTATAGTAATTACACCAGCCATTGACACCCACTGTTAAATAAATATATAATATTCCATTTTTGGAAGAAAAACTGAGTGTTCTGGCAAAGCGTCCACCCCAATTCCAGATTAAACGTGAATTTAAGTACGAATTTTGGATTATTAGTTTTATGACTGGGCAAGATTACTTCCTGGTTTTCCTTTTGTTCAGTTGTAAAATGCTAATAATCCTGCTTACCACAGATTTGTCCAAACTATAAATCGCAAATGTGTAGTTGTCATCAACATCTGCTCTTAAACTTAGTTTCCTAGGTAGCAAAGCTAGTGCTAACTTTTTTTCTTTCACTTACTCAACTTTTCACTGAATAGACAGAGATCAGAAAACAGAACACACAAATACAAAAACTAAACAAATCCACTAGCAACAAAAAAAGAGCTTAATTTAAATCCCTCGTTTGGATAATCTGTACAGTTTGCCAAGTTACTGACTGGGTTCCAGAATTTTATACTTGCCAAGGCATCAAAACGTAGTTGGAGCTCATCCCTCCAACTCACCCTTTCATTGTACTTTCACTGATCTAATCAATAGATTTTAGATCCTAACATGATTGGTTTCAATGCTTGAAACACAAGATATTCTGAATTTTCCTGTGGTTCCCTCTACCTAGATGTGCCTCTCTGAGATCTTGTTACTTAACTGTTACTGCCAGAAAGTTGAGCCCACGTTTGATTTATACTGGAATGTGCAAATACTTCTTCTCTGTGTCTCTCATTTGATCTTAGAATTCCTGGCCTGAGGGGTGAAAGAGACTGGATATTCCTTGAGTACTTCTCTGACTATTTTATTTATTTATTTATTTTTTGAGGATGATCGGCCCTGAGCTAACATCTGCTGCCAATCCTCCTCTTTTTGCTGAGGAAGACTGGCCCTGAGCTAACATCCGTGCCCATCTTCCTCTACTTCATATGTGGGACGCCTACCACAGCATGGCTTGCCAAGCAGTGCTTTATGTCCGCACCCGGAATCTGGACCTGCAAACCCCAGGCCGATGAGAATGGGAACGGCGCACTTAACCGCTGTGCCACCGGGCCGGCCCCTATTTTATTTCTTGATTTTCTGTTTAAAAAAAGCTATCTTAGTGGGATTGTTGACTATCTATGTATGGAAAACAAAAAAAGAAAATTAAAACTTAGACATTCTGCCAAATTATCTTTCAAAAAGTTGCATCTCTTTTCACTTCCTCTTGCAGTGTATAAGCCTACAATGCATTTACTATTAAAGTATACATAATTAATTTGTAAAATATTTATTTTTGATAATGATTCAAATAATAATACAAGTTTTTCTGTGAATTTTGAGTAACACAAAAATATATAAAATAAAATATGAAGTACCTATAATTACACCATTTTGATTACTAATGGTACTAATATTTTGGTGTCTTTCTTTCCAATTTTGCATTATGTGTGAATATAGGTGTTTGTGTGTGTGTATAACACATATCTAAGTATAACACATATCTAAATATAAATAATTTATGTAATATTTCTTATTTTGCTTTTAAAAAATCACACTATATATATTTCTATTGTGCTTTTAAAAATAAGGAACTCTTTTTTTTTTTTTTTTTTGAGGAAGATTAGCCCTCAGCTAACTACTGCCAGTCCTCCTCTTTTTTTGCTGAGGAAGTCTGGCCCTGAGCTAACATCCGTACCCATCTTCCTCTACTTTAAATGTGGGACGCCTACCACAGCGTGGTGTGCCAGGCGGTGCCATGTCCACGTCCAGCATCTGAACTGGCGAAACCCAGGCTGTCGAGAAGCGGAATGCGTGCACTTAACCACTGCACCACCGGGTTGGCTCCTAAAACTAAGGAACTCTTAAATCAGCATGAATTTAGCAACTACATTTTGTAGATCTACTGAAAATTTTGCTCTCTATCCCAATGATTGTGCCAATTTCACTAAGCATTTAATAAATTCAACATTTTGTTTTTTTAAGTAAGCAATTATGATAAACATCACTTATGTAATTTCACCATAGGTATATTGATCTTCAATTAAAAATGCCTCAGTCAGCCAAACATAAGCAAGAGGAAATTTCCATTGATGACCGCTTCACAGAGGGATCTATAGATTAATTTCAGACCTTTCAAAAGTTCACAAATAAAGATGGTTTACATCTTTACAGTACGTTTTAATAAAATCAAAGTGTCTAAACTATAACAGAAAAGAGATGCCAGTAAGGGAGGCAAACTTCTCCAGATAAAATAGTTTCCACCTTTGAAACTTTGAAGCAAATTCAAAGCAAATATTTTTATGATTAATAAAGTTTGATTTTAAATTAAAAATGATGTTCTTGGTAAAGGCATAAAGCTAGATTTCAGGAGCTCTGGGTTTTTTTGCTTAGATCTCCTTTTTCCAGTATTGGAGGAGATTTTTGGTTTCAAAAGCTTTCAGGGCTGCATCTCAGTTTCTACTGTTTTCAAAACTCTAAAATAAACATTATGGAAAAATAATATTCAGACTAAGTTCTCTACGGTTTAAACAGGAATTTCTGTTTCATGCAAGGCCAATAGAAGTGGAGAAGAATAGCAATGTTTTACTTAAAAAAATTACTTTACCTGACTTTAATCCAGAAATGGTCACTATGTTTTCTTATGTCCGTTTTGAAAATCTAATTTTATCCCCTGTCGTAAATGCTATGAGTGTCTTTGTCCTATTCTCTCAGCACCACAACTGTAAACCAAGGTTGTTTACTAGAAACACCTGTGTCTCTGCCTGCCAGCTTTTTGCTGCCCATGGCCTGGGCAAGTTACAGCTCCCCGCCCTCACTCCCTGACTCACTCCTCCACTTCCTTCCCAGTGTTTCTGGGATCACTTCTCCCCCAAATTGCCTCCACTTGCAACTTTGTTCCAAAGTTGGCTTCTGAGGGAACCCAACCTAAGACATTCCTAATGTATTTTCAAAAACATTTAAGCATTCTGTTTAGCATGCTTTGGTACTTTGATCACCCACATTTCACCCAATAAAATGATGAATATAAAATTTTTCTTTTTTAAAGATTGGCACCTGGGCTAACAACTGTTGCCAATAATTTTTTTTTTCCTGCTTTATCTCCCCAAACCCCCCTGTACACAGTCATATATCTTAGTTGCAGGTCCTTCTAGTTGTGGGATGTGGGACGCTGCCTCAACGTGGCCTGATGAGCGGTGCCATGTCCGTGCCCAGGATCCGAAACCTGGGTGGCCACAGCAGAGCCCAGGAGCCGGCCCCTGAATATAAAATTTTTAATCAACTTTCCTGGAATTCATCAGATGAGAGTATCCCAACATCTCAAAGTTTTGTCAGGTTTATAGTTTTAACATGATACCAATAAATAATTTTTAATGTATTAGAAAATCACGTATATTTTTATTTTCAAATGTAAAGCTCTACCTTTGGATTTAGCTTCAAAACAGTAGCAGTTTGGATGATGATACTTTCTTTAAAATTCTGTCACCAGACCATGTATATATCGCTCTAATGTTGCCATACCATCACGTGCCTTAAAAGTTTAAATAAAGAGTAATTATTTAAAATAATGGAGTACCTCTACTGCATAATTTTTACCTCTGCTCAGACTACTGGTGGAGAATCAACAAAAGTCACTGTATGTGTTTTCCTTTGTTAACCAGACATTTTAATGTGAATTTTGATATAGCAGATAATCCAACCAATTTGGCTAAGAATCTCTCTCTCATGGGATTTAAGTGTCATATGTGTTGAGCTGGTTTGAAGGTATTAACCACAGGTCATATTTAGATGCTCTCTTAATAGTACTCTTCTGGCTTTCTGTTTTATTTTGTTTACTAACCTTTTGGTAACAGACATCCTCTGGTAACATATTTCCTTGTGTGTTCGTGTTAGTTGTAAATTAAATATTCCCGAGCGTTTTAGTAGGTTGCTAATAAGCAAACCTCCAAGACATCTAACAATGAGTCCATCAATTTGGTGGGATTTCATTTTGATACTTGTTGAAAGTCAATGGAGGATTGTAATAAACCCCAAGGGGCTTAAATTAGACACTGTCAACTCAACCAACTTGATGATACCGTAGGTGGGAGAAGTAGGTTTTTAGATTCTTTGGTGATTAAGTTACAAGGAAGCCTCACGAAAGGAGAGATCTTGTTAGTATCACTCAACACTGTCTCCCTGTTAGTTGAATGAATAAATGAAAGTGTAAATGAATGAATGGATAGTTTGGTTATGTGAATTGGATGATCACAAATAGTATTCTGTAAGCTGATCTATATAATAGGTCTATATAATAGAATTTAAATGTACCCTGTTGTGTTCTCCTGTGCTTTGGGAATTTAGCTAGTGTACTTTTACCATCTTATTTCCATTTATATATGGCCATGTAACAAATTTCTCTCCAGTGGAATGTGTGTGCCCATTTCCACATCTTGCCTATGAAATCTTCTCACATGAGCTTCTTCAAGATAATTTCTTTTCTTCTGGCAAAATCCTAATCATGAAGAGACCCCATGGGTGGTGAAGCCAAAGATGAGTGAATTACGCATAAGAGGAGAGCTCCCCGACCTGAACACGTGCCCTGAGAAAGAAGATTCTTGTTCTTTAACTGCTGAATTTTAGAGTGTATATCTTAACTCAGCATAGCTTACTTTAATGAATATATTAGATAAGTGTAAAATAAATTTAAACACAGTCGCATTCAGGTGAAAGCATTGGCTACATAAATCAATTTTTAAAAATATATAGATATAAATAACATATGTATATTTCTTCTGTCATATTTTAAGGTGAAAGTTTCATTTTAGGCTATTCATTATTTGTGGCTTATGTATAATATAACTTCATCTCCATTTTTCTATTTTGTAAGTTTTACAGGGGTTTTAACTTCAAACTTCCTTCGTGCT
Organism: Equus przewalskii; assembly: GCF_037783145.1. Classification (NCBI taxonomy): domain Eukaryota; kingdom Metazoa; phylum Chordata; class Mammalia; order Perissodactyla; family Equidae; genus Equus; species Equus przewalskii. Next base: position 59,924,762 of record NC_091838.1, read on the forward strand.
GTGATGTGAACTTCCTTTAAGGCAGATACACGCTGTGAACAAGTTGGTTTCTTTTTTTGTAAAAAGCATGTTAAGATCGTTCTTTCTGCTACTTATCCACATTGCACTTTAATAGGCTGCAAAGAGCAAAAACATGATAATTTGAAATTATCCCAAAAATAATTTTTGGAGACAAATTTCTAAATTGCTTATGAATAACGGCATGAAGAATAATAGTAAACTTAAAAAAATGAATTGGCCTTGAGGGAAGTTGTTGCCCCATCTCATTATTAGCTCCAAAATATTTTACCGTCTACTTCAAGTCTTTCAGGGCTTTATTAAATACTTTTTTGTAGAAAACATTATTAAGAATTTATAGTATAACACATTTAAGCTACTTATTTCATTTTCAGAGCCATTGGCTAACTGCCAATGATACAGTAAATTTCATCGACCCGTGCATGGTATAAGTGATTTAAAAATAATATCTCTTCCTCCCGCTGAAAAATTGCTTTGTGAATTTCATTTTGGTTAATGTCTTTAAAAGCAACATGACATTTCAGTTGAAAATTACAGTAAATGGTGAAAGGTTCAATTTCTGAGGCTCAACCTGTGTCTTCTTGATAACATTAAGGAATTGTTATGAATGAATAGTTATGCATACCTGTAAGCAGTGGAAATAGTAGATCTTGTTTCTCCTTTGATGCTCTTAGGGTCCCAGATGCTGCAGTGTGTTCCACTGTGGCAGAACTCTTGTCAGAATAGGCAAATTTAAACAGACTAAATCAAATAAGCTTTGATTCCTGCTACTGGGATTAAGTGTAGACTTGGGTAAGCATCGTCTGACTGACAGTTCTCAAGTATAATGGATCCTAAGGAAGTCATTCCCCAGTGTCTCTCTCAGTTCTTCTGAAAAGCTGCTTATACTCCAACTGGAAAACTTAGTAAAATCTTATCTCCACACACCGCACCATGAAAATCTTTAAAGGACAAGATCTTGGCTGACATTTCAGATTATAAGAAAGAAAGTGAGGTGAAATACTTCTTGAGTAAAGCTGGATAAATTATTTATTTTGACAATAATAAAATGGAATAAAATAATGCAATTGAATAAAAATCTCTCTAATGTAAACTTTCACACTCCATTTGATTTTGCATCTGTGGAGTCTGCTGGGGATAGAAAAAAAAAGGGTTTTAGGAAATATAGCATATAAAATAGAAAATATGTTCTAATTAAAGATACAAATCAATTCTTGTTAAAGTTATGCAGATTAATGATAAACCAGAATTTATTTATTTTCTTTTAAGCTTTAAGCAAAAGACTTGATCTTAAATAAAACAGTTTGACAGACTTAGGTTACCTAACTTGCTCTAGTTCAAATATTATATCCTTGGAAAATCCTTAAAAAACCAATAATCTACTTGAGCATCATAAAATAGCCTGACAAGTAGGATGGGTTCCATTTTCAGTCCTGGAGTTTCTTTGGGTACTGGGCTCAGGAAACATAGCAACTGATAATCATCAACTCTGAGTTAATAAAACAATATGCCTCCACTCATATTAAATATGAGTGGCTAATTTTAATAAGTATCTTCCAAAATAAGCTTTTTGGCTTCACGTATAGTTTTGTTTTTGGTTTTTCAATCTGTGTTAAGCATTTTTCTATCAAAATTTCCCAACTTTTGAGATGTAGTCATATGAAAGACATTTTAAGGAGTTTGTGAAACCATCAGAACTCTAATAATTGGTATCTAAAATGTGTCCACACCAGTACTAGTATTTACTGTTATAATTAATAATATGGATTAATTTTCATTAATAAAATATAATAAATATAAAATACATAATATGATAAAAAGTATAAACTTAAATAGAATTAATAAGATGTACATTTATCAAAATACTGAAATTGAGAATGTTTTGCCACATTGAATTTCTTTCAATCACCAGAAACTAAAAACTGAGCTAATATCATTTGTCAAAGGTGTTAAAGATTCTTCATTTATTATGCTAAGTGAAATAAATCAGAGGGAGAAGGTCAAATACCATATGATCTTACTTGTAAGTAGAAGATAAAAACAATGACAAACAAACAGATAGCAACAGAGATTGGATTGGTGGTTATCATGGGGGAAGGGGGCGAGGGGAGGGCAAAAGGGGTGATTAGGTGCACTTGTGAGTTGATAGACTATAATTAGTTTTTGGGTGATGAACATGATATAATCTACACAGAATTCGAAATATATTACGGTGTACATCTGAAAGCTATATAATGTTATAATCCAATGTTACTGCAATAAAATAAATTAAAAAATTAAAAGATTTTTTTATTTAAAAGCAATTCTCATTTTATGTAAGACCGAAGATTTTAACTACTTATTATAACTTTATGATATTTTAAAGGAAGAGTTTCACAAGTAAAATACATAATGTGTCTGGAGTGAGGATTATTGAAATAATTTCAATGGAAAACTGAGATTTGGAAATCTTTTCATTTACATAATATACGTAAAATATTAACTATATCAACCTATCTATGAAATAAGGATTTTGTGTGTGTGTGTGAGGAAGACAGGTCTTGAGTTAACGTCTGTTGCCAATCTCCCTGTTTTTGCTTGAGGAAGATTGTCACTGAGCTAAGATCTGTGCCAATATTCCTCCAGTTTATGTGGGATGCTGCCACATTGTGGCTTGAGAGCTGTGCTAGGTCCCCCCTTGAGATCGGAACTTGTGAATCCTGCCCCTGAATAAGAGCGCTTGAACTTAACCACTACACCACTGGGCTGGCCCCAAGGGTTTTTTTTAATGAAACATTCCCCTTAATCTTTCTCTTTGCAGCCCATCCCCTGCAAAAGATACAACTATTCTCATTACCGATGGTGCCTTATCAGTAAGCTTTTTGGGAGAGAGATAGTATGGTTGATTTCCTTCATAAGACTATATTGATACAAATTATATATATGTATGGATATAGATACGAATTAAAATAATTACTTATATATTTGCTCATCTTTTATAAATGGACACAAACACATACAAATAGATAGATAGACTGATAGATAGATAGATAGATAGATAGATGATGGATACATGAAAGTGAGACAGAGACAGAGAGAATTGCTAATCTTGCAGGAGACATGCAAGTTGATATAATCATCCTAATGTCATATGTTAGGATACCAAGGCTCAAAGAAGTTAAGTAACTTATCCACAGACCTAGAAAAAAACATGTCTATAAGCCAAAAACGAACTTCAAAACTTGTTTCATTTCACCAAATTTCACTTCAGTAGCAAGGAAGTAGAAGCCACATGCTCTTCAAATCTGCTTGCATTTTATGTATGACTGTTTGTATGTGTACGTGTATGTGTAAATAACCAGCCCCAAACTCTGACCCAGGATATATGAGAAGCTGCCTATTCTAATGCACTCATGGCAGGATACTAGATTTTAGAGAGTTGGATGATTGCCCTTCAAATTATACAAACTCAAAGGATATCTATGGCAGGCAAAATCATCCGCCCCAGGAAGATTCTGTGCCTTAATCCCCAGAATAGTAAAAAAGATGAGCTGCTATGACCATGAGTGACTTAATTTTCACAGCTGAAGATACATGCAGATATAACTATGCTTACCTATCTTAAGATAGATTATCTTTGATTATCTGTGTGGGCCCAATGTAATCACATAAACCCTTAAAAGCAGAAGAGAAAATCAGAAGGTAGAGTGGGAAGAAGATAGCAGAAAAGAAATCAGAGAGATTCAAATCATGACAAGGACCCCTTGAGTTGATGTTGCCACTCTGAAGATGGAGGGGCTCAAATGGAAAGTATGAGAAGGTATGCAGGTAACCTCTAGGAGAAAAAACTGGCCCCATTGACAGCAAGGAAACAGGAACTCAGTCCTACACTGCCTCGAAATAAATTCTGCCCACTGCTGAATGAGCTCAGAAGCAGAAACTTTTCCAGATCTGCTAGCAAATAACTCAGCTCTAATGAAACATTGATTTTCGTTTTGTGAATAGTAATTTTGGTCTTGTGATTAGTCATTTTTCACAAATGTATGGATGGAAATTGCTCTGTGGAACTAATTCTGTTCTTGATAATGAGAAGGGATAAAATGTCTCAATATTTGGTTATATTTAGACATTCACTTTATATCCTTAAATAGCCTAGATAAAAATTGTTTAATTAAAAAACTGGGTTAGATTAATGAGGTCTACCATATGTCTCTTTAATTGGTAATAGTAAACTTTGTGTTATTTTGAGGTAATGTTACATTGAATTAGCAATGTGAAATCTGCTTATATGGGATTTAGCAGTTCACAAAAACAATCAGGAAATGATTTTCCTAAATTTAGATAGGACAGTATAATCTCCCTCTGTTTCAATGCCCCCATATACACAATAATGGTAAAAACACGGCTGGCATTTAATCTGTCTGATAATACAAAATAAGGAAAAAGAGAAAGTTACTCTATTTATTACTGCCAAGGTCGATGGATTTTAACTGCCAATAGTTTATAACGCTCTTCAAAGAAAAAAAGAAAAGAAAAAGTAGGTTTCTTTGTTTTTTTAATTTTAATTTTAGACTTTTTGATCCAAATCAACTCTGCTGAGTTTGGCTAAATTCAAAGATTATTTTGTTTTTACTCTGTTAATTGAATTATTTCCAACAGAGTTTCAGACACATGTTCTAACACCAGCTTGCAGGCCCCTTATTATGTCCAGCCTTGTAAGACTGTAACTATGTAAGACTGACAGAATCAAAAAGGAATCATAGCACAATTCTGGAAGCAGCAAATCTAACAACCAGATTCTTGTAACATTAAAGTGGTATCTCATTTAACTCATGTCAGAGATTAAAAAATACTTATCTACACCCCTTTTCAAGACATTCAGATGTGGAATTTGTCCCATAAATGTTCTGTGATTATATTTAGAATCAAATAATATAAATAATCAGCAAAGAATTGTGTCTTCAGGAGCATTGTGTATTTTGCAAGATAGGGTAGAAGCCAGGCTTAAAGCACGTTATTAATCTCAATGTCAAGATGAAGTTTTATGAAAATAAGATGCCATGCATCCTACTATGTTGGAGCAGACTTGGGTCTTTAATCCCCTTAGCCAACACCTACATTTCTTTCATAGTGACACACGTGGTGGGCCATGACTTGACTTGCTGAAGTCTTGATGACACGATAAAAAAATGTTTTTCCTTCAACACTAATGTGGCTCCTTTTCCAGTGATCATGTTAAAAGCCGCTGGTGTGCAGTGCTCAGTTCTTCTGGTAGAGGCTGCATGAGATAATACACTTCAGATTCACACATGAGGAGGTAGAGGGACAGAGTAGAGCCACTTATTCAGAAGACAAATTGCAAATGTCTTCTGGCATCCATCGCAATACTGGGACATCAACAAAGCATCAAAACATGTATTGTCTAATGTGCAAAAGTCTGACAAATGCATAGGTACCTGGGTTTCAACCTTAGCTACATATTGGAAATGCCTAAAAGTTTTTTAAAAATATGGTGTTTAGAACCAACTTTAGGCAGATTTAATCAGAATTTTTGGGAGGGAATGGTGATACTTTACTATCAGTATTTGTTTTAAAGTTCCTCTGATAATTCTAATGAGCAGCCGTTAATAATGCACAATAATGTTATCCCTGTTCTATGATAATAATGTGTCACCATAGATAGCTACAAAGTGACAGCTATAATTATATGGTTTATAATGGCAGTTAAAATTATATGGTTTTATTAATTAGGTGAAGATGCATAAAAGCAAATAGAAAGATACTGCACTGCAAACCCAGCCAGAAAACCTGAATTATCTCTGCAAAATAGTAAATCGTTTTGGTTAAGGCAATATGAATTCATGGTCCTATGCTAAAGGCATAGATCTTTTAGGAAATGTATTTAACATTCACTCTCGTTTATTCACTCATATATCCAGTATACTTCCCCATATATTCAGTATAAATACATATATTCATATATCCAAAGGTCCTACTGTGTGTCAAACACTGTGCTAAGCAGTAAGGGATTCAATGGCAAATAAAAAATGGATATTGCCTTCAAGATGATCCAGTATATTCAAAACTAATTATAAATAAAACATACATTCTTAAAAGACACAGATGTGAGTGATCAATTCTCTTTAAAAAATGAATAATTTTAAGTATGATTTTGTCCTTGAATGAAATTATTCAACGAATTTTCCAGGAAAAAAGGAATAGCATCTGTTAAAACATGAAGACGGAAAAATAAATCTCATCTTTGAGGAAACCCATGTAGTTAAAATGAAAGGTGATCCTAAGAGAACGGGTAGAGATATACAGTTGTATAAACTAGACTAAGTCATATATATATACACACACACATATATATAAATTTTTATTTACAACTTTGAAGTTGTTTTTATTCCATAGACAATGGGATTGGAGCCAGCAAGGGCTGGGGAACTATGGATATGATGACATAAATATGCCTTACAAAGAAAAAAACAAAACTCTACCAGCAAGATGGAATATCAATATTACAAGGGAGAAGGAGGCTAGAATATGACAGATAATATCATAAGATCTTGTAGGAACTTAAGTAAAAGGTAATAAAAATCTGAACAAGGAGGATGATTATAAAGGTGATGAGGTAGAGTGAAATCTACAACTCTTTGGGAGATAAATTGTAAAGGAGTTCAATGTGGGAGATGAACATAAGATATGTGAAAGAAGGGGTTAGAAGTGCATCCTGTTATTGCAAGTGGATGAGTAGTAAAATGGGTTATCATTGAGATAAAAAACACAAAAGGAGTATATTTGAAGAAAGATGATGAATTCTGTTTGGAGTATGTTGAATTAGAGAAAATTTTATGGCATATATGTAGATGGCAGATGGTGACCAATTAGAAAAAGTTATAAAACAAAGACAGCAGCAATAGTTTTAAGAGAAAAATTAGATGTGTACCTTTTCTCAGTAATGCAGTGAGAAATTGTTTTTGACAATGCAGTCAGGTGAGAAGAAATTTACCCCAGCTATTTCCATGGTGGTTAGGGGTTTAATTATGATTTTAGTGACAAGGATTGTAGCCCTGGAAGAAAAAGGAAACTAAACTAAATCTCAAGTAAGTTTTCTCAGTCTGCCTATTCAAACTCAAAATATCTCAAACTGAATTCTTTATCTTCTACTCCAAACCTCTTTTGCAAGTTGAGTATTTCAATTTCAGTTGATGGCAGCTCCTTCCTTCTTATTTCTCATGCCTAAATCTTGGAATCATTTTTGACTTCCATTTCTCTCCCTCAAGCAATATCCAATCCATTAGGAAATTTACTTGGCTCCACCTTCAGTATATTTACACTCAGACTACTTCTCAGCACCCTCACCATCAGCATCCTATGTTGAGTCACAATCCTCTCTTGTCCGGACTATTGGAATAGCCTCTGATTGTCCAGCTCAAGATAACAGCCAAAATGATCCTGGTAAGATATAAGTCAGATGATCTCACTAATATGCTCAGAAGCTCTCCATGAATCATCACTCTGGTAAATGCCAAAGTCCTCACAATGGAATACAAAGCCCTACCAGTATGATCTGCTCCAACCCCTTCTTCTCTCATGTCATCTCTTTCCCTCTGTTTTAGTCAGACTTGGCTCCTTGCTTTGCTTTATCGCTCAAGCCTTGCTCACACTGTACAATATTTTCACTGGCCCCTTTGTCTGCCTGGAACACTTTTCACCAAATATCCACATGGTTAACTCTCTCACTCTTTGCTCACAGTTCACATTTCCAATAGGGCCTGCCTTGTTTACCGTTCAGTACTATATGTTGACATTATTCTGCTCTCTCTACTTTCAATTCTGCTTTCTCTGCTTTATTTTGTCTGTAACATCACTATCTATACCACTTTATTTATGTTGCTGATCACTTATTGCCTCTCGCTCTCACCAGAAAATAAGTTCTCAATGAATATTTGTTAATAAATGCATACTTCCAGCTTCTCCAATTACCATAGAGTAATATTTATGATGCCCATGTTTTGTCTTTTTAATATATGTAACAGCAATATAACAATGGGTAAGATCTGCATTATACAGTTATTAAGGTATTTTCCTACTTGTTATTTCATACTTATTCCACTTCAAGAATTTTATGCACCAGATTTTGCCACCAAACGGACCAGTATTTGTTCATCCCTCAGCCTTGAATTCTAAAATTATATCCTCTCAGATAAATTTTGTCTTTTATGGAAATATTTCCTGCGTTTCACCAAATATTTCCCTGTTTCTCTCTAATTCTTGGTTCATGTTAAAATCTCCCTTCCCCTGCCCATTGACCATGTGACTTGCTTTGGTCAGTGAAGTGTGAAGAAAGTATTGCATGTCACTCATGAGTGGGAACTTTAGAAGCTGGTGTTTGATTCCCCACACGATCTCATTTTATTTACTGCACAAGAAGAAATATCCCAGTCAGTGGCTACTTTATCAGCTTGAGTCCCGGAGAGAAAGCAATGTGAAATAGAATCCTAGACAATTCACAATCAATAAATAGCATGAGTGGGAGAAAATATTAATATTTTAACCACTAAGGTTTTGCAGTTCATTACTATTTCAACATCAGCCAGGTCATTGTGATTGATATACACTTTCATCTCACCAGTTCACTCATTCCCACTTAATTTTCTCTTTAGCTTTTGGCTATATATCATTCTTTACTAAGTCTGGAATGTGCAATTGATGTTTTAAACTCTACTTTTTAAGTGAAAATTCGTTTATTTTTCCATTCATAGTTTTATTCATTTACCCAACGGTTACCTTGACAGTCAAGTGGGAATATGGATAAAACCTAAAATTTAACCTTTTTAAATGTAATGAAGAATAAGTATGGAACATATAAGAGCTATAAAAGAGTGATTTGCCTTTGTCAGGGAGATCAGAGAATATTTTCTGGAGGAATTAAAGATGGATTTGAGAAATGAATGGATGATAAGCATTAACGAAGAAGGAAGAAAGAGCGTTAGAAGACAGTTAATGGTGAGTGTGAGGGACTCAAAGACCAGCATAAGAACAGGACAAGAAAAGCAGATGAGCATGGCACAAAATAGGTTAGAGATATAGGGAGAATCCAGCGAATAGAGCCTTATAGTCCCTGATAAGGAGTTTCGGTTTAATTTCAGAAGAATGAAAAGCTCTTGAAGGATTATAAACTGGGAAGAAACACAAATAGATCTGGAATGAAAATATCACTCTGGTGGCATCAAGGAGAGGAGATTATAATTCAGTAAGAGTGAACATAAGTAGTCCAGTAAGTAGCTACTAGATTAATCCAGATGAGATGTGAAGGTGGCTTGTAGTGTAGACTTAAAAGAGAAGAAAGTGGATTTAATGGGCGTTAGGGAGACAAAATTCACTAGACCTAGTGACAGACTGTCCATGAGAGTGAAGGCGAGGGAATGGTCTTGGTTAATTTCCAGATTTCTAAATTATATAAGTGAATAAATTATTTGACACTTCATTGAGACAGGAAAAATTAGAAAAGGACCACCCTAGGAGCTAAAGATAATGAGCTCACAGGAATCTCACACGCTTCTGAACTTGTATAATTATTTTTAAATATAAAAGATATTCTACAATTAGACCGTAAAATCTCTATGGTCAGAGCCATAGGACTTATTTATTTCTTTACTTTAAGATATACAGCAGGTCAACACATTCCTTGGTCATTTGCCATAACGTGAAAGGAAGAAACAAGAACATAAAAGAATAAAAACTGCAAAGCTTCTAAGTGAAATAAGTAGCAAACGCTTTAAAACTTGCGTAAGGGAGTAGAGCTAAACAGTGACACTTTACAGGGTGAGACCACCAGTGCTTAACATTGGGTAAAGAAAAGAGAATGTTGTAATTGGAGGAAAATTTAAACTTTCTGCTATCATTCCTGCACGTTCTTTTCTGCTAAACTGAACAGTTTTCCATTCAAATTAATAATGTTTATAATTATTATAACAATTTCTTGATATACTTATTCTAATGTTGATGAGAGGAAATGATTACTTTTTAGCACATTGCGCCCTGGCTCTTGGGCTGAAGGCTGACACTCAACCAATAGTTATTTTTTTTTGTTGGTTGGTTGGTTGTTTTGGGACTTTAAAAAATCATTATTCACGTTATTTCCATCATGGGATGTCTGCCTTAAAACTCTTATTTTAGTTGATATTTTTCCATTTGATCAAATATCATGCATTTTCTTAACACATATGGCAATAGAGTACTTGACTCTAAACATGGGCATCTGACAGATCTTGCTCCTTACTGAGAAACAATTATTTCAATACAGCTTGACAATATGGCTTTTTCTCAGACGTTCTACGCTTCATTTTTCCCCTGAAGTAGTCATGCTGTTAAGAAAATTTATTCACACAGGATCCTTTATTCAACCTACAGCCATAACATAAACTTTCTTTCTCCTAAATCCCTCTTAGATTTCCCTCTAGTGACAATAATGAAACACTGCAGCTAACGATTGCATATGATTGTTTTAAATTTTAAATGTTTAAATTCATTCCTTTGTGTACTTTCTCCAAGGAGCTGACTGAATCTAGAGCTTCTATTTCAGCTTAGTACACAGACGTCTTTCAATCGTAATAACATCTGCAGCTAATCTTATCCATTTTTTATGTGCCAATGTTTTTGATTGTAGAGTGATTTTGATATGGATTTTTTTGTTAGTTTTCCTTGAGCTTTCTATTAAATGACATACCATGTGTTTCCTAAAAATGGGTTTAATAATATTTTCATTGTGCTCTGCATTCAGTCAAGAAAATTATATCTAAAAATGTAATTAGCTTTCTTTTTCTAATTGATCAGAGAAGGATTTATTAGAATATGTCCCTGGCTTATATACTATAAATGAAATATAAAACTCAAAGTTTTTTTTCATTCTTTCAAATATTTCTTCAAGCAACTTCGAGTCTCTGATATGTTATCCTGATACCTTTTGTGTTTTGGTTACACTGTGCTTTAATTAATGTCTCCTTTTCCTCAATATATAATGCCTTACCCACTTTGACTAAAAAGTATTCCTAAATTATGCTCAAACCTCAATTTATCACATTTCAATATTCACTTCTATAGCATCTAATCCTATTCTTGAAAACCTATTCTGTCTTGTCACATTTGTCTGGCTTCCTATTAGAGTATTTACTCTACCACTACAAAGGTCTTAACTAGAACAGCGAATACAGTGGGTGTTCAGTGAACAGCTATGAAATAGAACTGACCTACACAGGAAGTCTCTGCAGGTTCCTTATGATGAAGAAAATGTGCCAAAAATAAATTAAATTAGAGATTTATGTATTTTTAGTGTGAATGGAAGTCAGGTTCTGGGAGTAAAGAAACTGAAGTGGATTGAATTACCTGCTGCTCCTTATCATTTAGTGTCTTCATGTGGACTACTGAAAACATTTATTTCAAACAAGGCAAAGACATTTCTCAGATAAAGTCAAAAGGTAATAACTTATTCTCAACGATATTTTGGATAAACACATGTTCTTAATTTTAACGAAGACTTTTATATATACTTTTGTTATGATTAATGTGATCTTTGTTCTGTTTAAAAAATCTTTGCTTATGTCATAATTACAAAGATAAAACTTTTATATTTATCTCTGTGATATATTCAAAATTAAATAAAGATAGACTTTTTTTTCCTATGTGGACAACTAAGTGAACCAACATTTAATGAGAAGACCATTCATTCTCCACCACAGTGCCATGTCACCACAATGTAATATCAGGGGAACAAATAAGTATTAGGTAATATACAAACATAGAAGGGCTGATTGCATTTCTGATTATTCTATTAATGGAAGAAATTTTTAAAGTCTTATAGAAGCAACTAAGTTGTAAGATCAGGACTGGTAAAAGATGAGTCCAAATAAGTAAGGCTGAGAGAGCTGGACACACATATTTTTCTTCTCCAGAAATTGCTTCTCCTCTTGGCATTTGTTAAGAGAGAAATATGTACCACCATTATTTACTGATGCTAAAGTGCACACTTTATCATATTTCTTATTTCTGAAATTGGGATTCATCGTTACAATCAATGACATCTTACAATGGCATCTAAGTAGTGTTTTTTGCTTCCTTAGAGGTACATGAAATAGTAACGACATTTAAAATTAACAGTGTCATAGATTTGATGACATACAATACGTGATTCCATCTCCCTGGCCAGAGATTACTAACTTGTACACTGACCTAAGACCATTCAGAAACCAGCAATTGTCTTTTTCCAGAATCTGAATCAGAATGTCACACAAAACATTAGGAAAGTTGATGGCTTGTAATTGTACTATTAGGAGTCTCTGTGATAATATCAGTGTCAGGACATGAACATGAAGCCATTTGGGAGAATGGGAGAGAAAACTAAGGGAAAGGCTAAGAGATCACGAGACCTATAAGAGAAGAACAGAGTAGAGCTTTTCTTTTCCTCCCTAAGGCCTACCTGAATTTAATTCTCATAAAGCACACATTTATTTCAGTACTTATATTCATAATGTGGCCTGCTATGTTATAGAAGAAATTCTCTATATTTGAGTTAGTTTGAATGAATGTCTCCTTTATAACTACTCTAACACAAAGTATATTGATATTTCCAATATCATTAGATCTATATTTCAATAGGGCAAAGGTACAAATTACTTTTTAGCATAATAAGAACATACCCCATATCATCATATATTATTTTTCTTCAATTTTTTGCTTCTAAGATCAGTGTGTAAAATCAATAAACCATCAGCATATACGAAAGTGTTTGCACTTTATAATTTTCTTAAGAGCATTTAAAAAGACAGCCATGGGGCTGGCCCAGTGGCATAGTGATTAAGTTTGCACACTCTGCTTTGGCAGCCCAGGGTTTGTGGGTTTGGATCCTGGGCACAGACCTACACATTGCTCATCAACTCATGCTGTGGTGGTGTCTCACATACAAAGCAGAGGACGATTGGCAACAGATGTTAGCTCAGGGCCAATCTTCCTCATGAGAAAAAAAGACAACAGCATAAATCAGATTGTACTGTTCATTTCTGTTCCATTTGACCAAAAAGAAATTCCAGCTTCTAAATTTTTTATTGGTTAGACTTCATTAAACATCATATCTTTTGTAACATTTTTGTGCCATATATAATTGATGATTATTTTATTAATAAGGCAACTTTTCTAATATTATAAAACTAAATAAAATGCCAAAGAATAGTTTTCTTAGCTCAACATTTATTATTTGTAAATGAAACAGTGTAAAGGGCTTCAAAGAACACAGAAATTTGTCTAAAGAAAATGCAAGATGGTATAATTGAATAAATACATCATATTAATATGCATCATAGTTAGTTTATCCTTAAAAATCCCCTTAACTTTTTTTTTCTTTTTTGGTGAGGAAGATTCTCCCTGAGCTAACATCTGTTGCCAATCCTCTTCTGTTTTTGATTGAGGAAGATAAGCCCTGAGCTAACATCTGTGCCAATCTTCCTCTACTTGGTAGGTGGGATGCCTCCACAGCATGGCTGATGAGTGGAACAGGTCCACACCCAGGATCCGAACTCACAAACCCTGGGCCACTGAAATAGAGCACATGGAACTTTAACCGCTCAGCCATGGGGCCTTGACGCTTTTAACCCTGGTATTTCTCATGAGCCTCAGGGCCATATATTCAACCTTGTGGGTATAATTTCTATGAATGACACACTTTCTGCCTAGTTGTACAGTTGAAGGCTATAACATTGTCCCCAAGTTTATCTTCTATTACATCCAATCACCAATTCCTATAGAGTCAACCTCATACATATCTTTCTAATTCAACTTTTTTTTTTTGGAGGAAGATTAGCCCTGAGCTAACATCCAGTGCCAATCCTCTTCTTTTTACTGAGGAAGAGCAGCCCTGAGCTGACATCTGTGCCCATCTTCCTCTTTTTTATATGTAGTACGGCTACCTCAGCATGGCTTGATAAGCAGTGGACAGGTCCACGCCTGGGATCCAAACCAGTGAACCCCAGGCCACGGAAGCAGAGCACGCAAACTTAACCACTGCACCACCAGGCCAGCCCATCTAATTCAACTATTTTATTCAACTCCAACTTTCATTTCACCAGAGTAAGCTATAATCTCTCAACAGCAACAATATTTGTTTTTAGTCCTAATATCTCACAGATTTTCTTCAAACTACTGCCAGAGAAATCTTTGTGAACTCTACATCATAATCTGTCACTCTCCTCCTTAAGACACTTTAACGGACTCTCATTATAATTAGGGTAAAATCTAAACTATTTATCACGATCTTTGTGTGATCTTCATTTTGTATATTTCTAAAGAAGCATGTTTATTATCCCCTTCTTTTGTATTATTCTTTAATATACATGTTGCTTTCCCAAGGATTCTTCCCCGACCCCCAAATTTTGGGTTTGCCATCATCCTGTGTGTTCCATAACACACTGTAACCCCTCCTTGCCCTTTGCTTTGATGCCACTGTGTTGTCACTGTCCCTCTGCATATCCTTATACTTGAAAATCTGTGTACATTATTCAATGCTGCATCTTCAACACCTTTTGCAGTGCCTGGAGCCATATAAGTCGTTCATAAAAATGATTTGAGGAAATTAATAAATAAATATCTGCTCTGCTTTAAAAAAAAATCTACTTTGACTTGGGAAAACGTATTTCTGATATGTTAAATATTTGGAGAAATAATTGGGAAATAAATTTCCTTCAGTAAATGTTTATTTTTAAAATATTTATTCTTATTAACTTCTTAGAAGTTTGTGTTTATTTTTTAAATCTTCTTCCTTCTTTTATTTTATGTTAATTATCATACAGTAACATTGACTTTTATTTAAAGTTCAGTCTCACTTGTAATTAAAGAAATGTGAATGAAATCACTGAGACGTCATTTTCCATATATTAAGCAAAGATTTAAAAGAATAAAGTATTAAACATGTGTGTTTTATTGTCTGTCAATTATACCTCAAAAAAGCCATAGAAAATAAAATAAAAAAAAAAAAAAGAATGGCATTTGGGACTGCTGCAAAATAGAAAATCTCTAACGCAACCAGAGAGTGTGTAATTTTTTGTTATTTATTGAGGTGTAATTGGTAAACAAAATTGTAATATATTTAAAGTGTACACTGTGATGACTTAATATAAGTATACATTGTGAAAGGATTCCCACAACAGAGTGAAATAACACATCCATTCATCACCTCACAAATTTACCTTTTTTTTTTGGTGAGCACTTAAGATGTACTCTCTCAGCAAATTTTCATTACACGGTGTATCAATGGTAGTCACCAGGCTGTACATTAGATCCTCAGACCTTATTCATCTTCTAACTGAAAGTTGGTATCTTTTACCAACCTCTCCCCATTTCCCTCAACCCAGCACCTAAAACCACCATTCTATTGTCTGTTTCTAACAGTTTGGCTTTGAAAAAACTTTTATAGATTCCATATGTAAGTAATAGCATGCAGTATTTGTCTTTCTCTGTCTAGCTTATTTCACTCAGCACAATGCCCTTCAGGTTCGTCCATGTTGTTGCAAATGGTAGGATTTCCTTCTTTTTCAGGGTGAGTAATATTCTATTACATATATATAATAAATATACAATTTATATAGGCAATTAAAATATATAATAAATATATAGTATATATAATATATTTGTTATATATAATATATGTTAATATATATAAAATATATATAATACACCATATTTTTTATCCATTCATCTTTCAATGAATTCTTAGATTGTTTCTGTGCCTTGTCTATCATGAAAAATGCTGCAATGAACAAGGGAGTATAGATATCTCTTTGAGATAATGATTTTGTTTCCACTGGATATATTCCCAGAAGTGGAATTGCTGGATCATATGGTAGCTCTATTTTTAATTGCTTGAGAAACATCCATAATGTTTTTTATAACTGCTGTACCAGTTTACATTCCCATCAACAGTGCACAAAGGTTCCCTTTTCTCCACACCTTGCTAACACTTATCTCTTATCTTTTTTTTTTTTAAGATTTCATGTTTTTCCTTTTTGTCCCCAAAGCCCCCTGGCACATAGTTGTATATTCTTCGTTGTGGGTCCTTCTAGTTGTGGTATGTGGGACGCTGCCTCAGCGTGGCTTGATGAGCAGTGCCATGTCCGTGCCCAGGATTCAAACCAAGGAAACACTGGGCCGCCTGCAGCAGAGAATGAGAACTCAACCACTCAGCCACGGGGCCAGCCCTCTTATCTTTTTGATAATAACCATCCTAACAGTTGTGAGATCATATTTTATTTTTGTTTTTATTTGTATTTTCCTAATAATAAGTGATTGAGGTCCTTTACCCAGTTTTTAATTGGTTATTTGTTTTTTCTGCTATTGAGTTGTATGTGTTCTTTCTATATTTTGGATATTAACCCCTTATCAGATGCGTGATTTGCAAACATTTTCCCCCATTCCATAGGTTGCCTTTTCATTTGGTTGATAGTTTCCTTTGCTATGCAAAATTTTTTAGTTTGATGTAGTCCCACTCGCTTATTTTTGTTTTTGTTCCCTTAGCTTTTCATGTCAAATCCCAAAATAAAATATTGCCAAGTCCATTGTCAAGGAGTTTTCCACCTATATTTATTTCTAGGGAGTTTTACAAATAACCCAATTAAAAATAGGCAAAGGACTCAAATAGACATTTTTCCAGAGAAAATATACAAATGGCCAACAGGTATATGAAAAAGTGCTTAACATCATTAATCATCAGGGAAATCTAACATTAACCAAACCCACACACACACTCACACACACACACACACACACATACATTATCATCATCATCATCGTCAAAATTCTATATCTTATCTTCCTTTATAGGTTTGGAAGCTTTGTTAGTATATCTGACTTTTGTTTGTTCTTTCAATATTCCAGATTTGTTCGTTTTTGGAAATCTAGAGAACAGAATTTTTTAATGGAACAAATGAACAAATTTTTCCTACAAATTCAGGCAACTAAGACTTCATTTTTCATTCCCCCATGAAAATTGATGGAACATTTTTTAATTAGAAGGATAAACATGTAATTGATTAAATATATAGCTATAAGTGTAGGTGGAACAGATTCATAAAAACATAGGGCAATATCATTACATGCCGGGAATGATGTAACGTTGACCAAAGATGGCAACATTAACCAAGTGTGCCTCTTCATCAGAGGTCTGATTTTAAGCTCCAAGGAGCTTTTTCTTCTAGGCATCTCAGTTTTTTCCTTTATCACCTTTTGTCCCCTTACCTCTAGAATGATCACTGCTTCCTATATTTGCTGTCTCCATAATGCCTTAAAATTCTTTCAGTTTTTTTGCTGACTTGTCTATATATCTCCAAGTTTATAATTCCAGAAGATATTTTTGGGAAACAGATTTTGTGTTGGTTTTCATCCTCTTAAGTCTCTCATGTAATACACAACTCTCTTCTTTTAAGCATTTTCCTCTCCTTGGTTCTCATAGAGGTACCGCTTTCCTACCCAGCTCCTCATTAATTCTATCTTCTTGGGAAAAAGTATAGTGCTTTTACTTTCTTGTAAGTACTTATTCCCTATTTGCCCACTTCTTATCAGAGTAGTCTCATACTTGGGAAATAATGGGAGTCCTCTCTTTTCTGGACCAAGAGCCTCAGACTTGTCTTCACCTAAAAGATTACAACAGAGGTCAAATCTCCCAGTGACACTAGGAAATGTGAGCTGCACTGGGACTTTGTCTGCAAAGGTAAAAGGAACTAATCGTAATATGATTAACTCCTGATATTATCAGCAACTCACTTGAGAGCCTCCTATGTGATGGTCAACTGAAAAATATTCTCTAATTATCAGCCTAGAATAATGCTGTAATGCAATGTCCTAGATGCCTTTTCTTTTAAAAAAATTTTAGAGGAACTGGGAAGGGCAGAAGCAAATAATTTACAGTAGATTTAATCCATAAATTCGTTGGCTTTTTTCTAATTTGAAAAAGAATGCAAAAGAACTGGCAGTAAAGAGGATCTCTATCTTTGTTCATTGATTGTATGTTATCCTTTGACAGGAAATATTTATTGGCATTTTTGTGGTTTGGGAATGGGTCACTTTGAGAGAAACAGCTCTGCAAGCAATTGCAAGAACTGTAGAATATTTAATTGTTCTTTCCCCCTAAAGAATACGTTAGATCAGTGTTTCCAAAAATTTTTCATTTGATCCCATTTGAAATGTTTGAGTTTGAGGCATAAGAGTTTATATTTTTATAAAGGCACTGCAAATGATTTGTATAGTCACAGTTTGGGGAATGTTGGGATAAATCAGTGAGTTTTCACATATCAAGAATCAGAGTAATCTTGTGAAATTTCTTTTTCAAGAAGAATCCCAGAGGCTACAACCCAAAGATTTTGATTTAGTAGGTCTGAAGTGAAGCCTAGATGCTTTTTTCAGAGTATCGTATTCTGATGTATATTTGGGGCTGCAAACTACTGAGTTAGAGCCTGTGGGAGAGACAACTGCAACAAAATCCTGAACTTAGAAGTGCACTGCCCAAAAGCAGCTGCCTCTCTCCCTGTGGTAACACAGAACACATTTTGGGAAGGAATAATATGGTCATCATAGTTTCTGGAATCCATGAGGCTATATGGAAACACATTTAGAGTAAGGACGTTTAGAAACTTTCCTCTCAGCTTGGTCAGAGATCTATCATTTCTCTTAGTCTCCGGGAAATTTCTCACCCTTCATCCTGAGTCGGGAACCTCAGAAAATCAAGAAAACTGTCCTAGTGTCGTACTGGCCTCAGAATCCCTCTACTCTCTCCCAGATTCCAGTCCCCAAGAAAAGCACTTCTGAAGGAACTCCAAAATGAATCAGAGGTTTCAAAACGCATGCTTCTCTTAACCTCATCAACACGCTGTACAGAAAAGTGAACAGAGTCCAAAGATAGAAGGAAAACTTTTATTCCGGGAAATATGA